>NC_068331.1:20995672-21302322 GCF_000147395.1 Oryza glaberrima | reverse complement strand
TACATATTGATACCCGATACATATCTAAGCTGAGAGGGCGGAGATAAGAAATGATGAAGATGGTTTATTGATAAGTCTAGACGAGAGGAGGAGGAGGACCAGGTAACTTTATCTATACTTTCTATATAGTTGGTACCCACTAACAATTATTAGAAGCTAAAGCTCAATATGCAACCATGCCATATCATCACCCACTAGCAATTACTATTCTAGCCTATTTAAATCTCATGCAAGTATGACACATCATCTACAATATTATATTATAGATATCAAGAGTAAATTGCATTGGCGGTACATAAACTTGTTGGGTGAGTGCAATTTAGTACATAAACTTGTAAAATGTTCGTTTCAGTACACAAACTTGTCTAGTTCGTGCGAACGAGGACCAAAATAACTTGGCAATGTTAATTTTACGAAGCTGATGTTGATTAGGATCTAACGTGAGTACGTGTAGTGAGTATGCATAAGAAATGCAATATTTATAAATTTGGTCTCTACTTTATCCTTCATCATGGAAATAATGAATTTTATATATTTCTAACCCTTATATCATTGCTCGAATTTTTTAATCCTTTTCTCCAATCACTATATCCTATTCTATTTTTTATTGAAAAGGTGTATGTATAATACCAACCTTCTCAGATATATGTTTACACAATATCCTAATCTGCTTCTAAATCAATAAGATTAGACATGTAGTGTCCTTTTCACCTTCCTCCACATGCACCAGATAAGTTCATGCACCAAAACGAGCATTTTGCAAGTTCGTGCACTAAATTTTGCATCCACCTGACAAGTTCGTGTACCGGCAATATAATTTACTCATATATCAATAAGTATGTGTCAAATCATCTTCCTCAAATTATTTTCTCAACATTTTAACTTTCATCATTTCAAAAATATTTAACATATATTCATTCATGAATCCCGCGGCAATGCACGGGGTATCACCTAGTTGATACTATAAATGTCATACCAAAATCCCAATAAAAACATCTTTAATTTTAATAATAGTAGAGATAGAGATTATGTTGTATCGCAACAATTGTGGGATGTGGTATACATACTATACGAAAATGGACAATAAAAAATAGTTCCTGTTAGAGGCTAGATTTAATTCCTTTAATAAATATTTCCAACAATGATTTATTAAAGAAAATTTTATTTCCAACAATAACTTCACTTTGTAAATGGTTTAAGTTTTAGTATAAATTATCGAATAATTTAATCCTTGGGAGAAAATCAGAGCATGACAGCTATGAGTCATAATCACAAGCGTAATCTCGCAGGATAGCTAGGCCGAGAATGACTGGCTCACGAGAAGGCTCCTAATAGGGGCCACCTTGGTTATGTCCGATGGGCCCATGAAGGTCACTTAGACCAGATAGGCTATGAAAGGGTAAGAATGCCCCTGTAAATAGCCAAATCAAGGGGATAATCTTATAAAACCCTTATAAGTATTATAAGTAAACTCTAAGGTTTGTTTATCATGCCTGTAAGTTATAAGGACATATTTGATAGGGCTGCAACTCTTAATTTTTTGGGGCAATTTCGTTCTTGCCCCTACTCCGATGTCCAATATTGATTTTGCCACTGGTTTTCAAGATTTTCGTTTTTGCCCCTACTTTTTTGAAATGAAGCAACCATTTGCCCCTATTCTGTTAATTCTTACTAAGGTGTTAAATGTGAGGTAAAAATGATAAGTATACCCTTAGATATTTTCCCGTATTTTTGTACACCACTTTTCAAATTTGACCTAAATTTTGGCAACTTTCACAAAATTTTGACAAATTAAATTACTGCTATAATGACAGCAATCAATTTTTATTATGATTATGTCAAAAGTACGGGAAAATATCTAAGGGTATACTTGTCTTTTTACCCCCATATTTAACACCGTTAGCAAAAATTAATGAAACAGGGGCAAACGGTTGATTCATTTAAAAAAAAGTAGAGGTAAAAACGAAAACCCTAAAAATAGGGGCAAAATCAATATTGACAATCAAAGCAGGGAATACATGGTCCTAGAATGTATTACATCCCTCCAAAATCCATTATATTATAGGACGGAGGGAGTAATTACTTTATTGTTTTTATCCAAGTTTAAGAGAACTGTTTGTCTTTCGATGATAAATTGGCCATTATAGCAATATTAATTGTACACAAGTAATTTCAACGATTACTTCCAACTGATTCAAGCTTTAGTACGTACATGCTTCTGAAGTAGTTGTCCTGAGCAGTAACACATTGTTTGAACTTTGAATAATAACACACCAGCAGGACCGGTGGCTATGACCAATTAATGAACTAATCTGTGGTGCGGGTCATTTGGACTCCAAACCGTGCTGCAGTTATCGCCATTGACTATCAGAGTGCAGTGTTGGTTTTTACTATTTTTGTTCGTGTATGGATAGTACCGAAATTTCAGAAATTACGGTAGTTTTGTTCTTAAATAATTTTTTTTGAAAAAAATTAGTTTAAAATTGAATATTTTTTACCAAATAAATCCAAAATTTTGGGTAAAATAATTTCTTATCAGGGATCTGATAGACCCAAAATTCCCAAATTTTCACTCTGTAGTTTCAAACCATGCTCATGATATTGGTAAAAAAACGTTTGTTTGACTAGCTTTGGTGAGCCAACCAGCTGCTGGTATTTTCGGAAACCATGCTCAATTACATCTTCTAACATGAAACGGAGGGAGTATATCGATTTATATAATTTTCGGAATCCCTGAGATCCGAAAATTATGTTACCTTCTTTAAAAAAATAGATATAATTTTCGGTGGCGCTAATACACGCTGCGCGCGGAATATTAGTTCGAGCGCCGCACAATGCTCCCTCCTTCCGGTTTTACCCTTTTTTGGCACCCATCTTTCCTCTGCATCCCACCTTTCCTCCGTCCGTTTTTTTTACCACCCCACCTTTCGTGTTTTTTTTCTCTTTTCCATCTCATCTGCGCTCCATGAAAGGGCCTGATAAAATATTAACCATCCAGATTTCGTGTTACATTCATTCTCTCCAGTTTTTCTGTTTTTGTGTTTAGTAAAATATTTGCTGTTAGTTTTTCTTTCCGAGTTTTCTGTTTTTACAGTGTCTCCCCACATTTCAAAACTAACGAATTTACTCTGGCCCAGAGTTTTCCATCTACTCCCAGACTCCCACATCTGCTTATTTAAAAGTGACAAATTTACTCACATAAATACCCCCTTCAAAAGTAATAAATTTACTCAGATCATACGGCACCATTCCTAGATGGCTGTAAAAGAATTACTACCAGCTTACAAGGACGCGACTCCGGCTTGGGCGCCCGATGGGAGGAGGTTAAAATCGGGCGCTGATGTCAGCATGACGTCAGCGGCCGATTTACGTGCAAAACTACTTTAAACTGATTTTTCTCTTAAATTACTTATCCAAATCATGATCTGATTGCACCATTAAATTCATTGCAATTAAATCTTCAAAACAAGACCACACATGGATATATTCTGACGAAAAAAATTTAGCTTATTATTGAATTATTTTTAAATATTGCACGATGTTCCACCAGGTATATCGGAATGGTTTCATCGAAAATGTTTCACTCATTTAAATCGGGTGTTGTTTCACCTTATATAAAAATAATGTTTCAGCAAATAGCGAAAAAATGTTTCAGTTCACTGCAACTGCAACATTTGATCCATATATAGTGAAACATTATAAGTATACTAGGTGAAACATTTTTCGGCGGAACGAAAAATGAAACGAATTCCCTTAATAGGGGGTTTCCAAAATATGTGGGTTTTTTGTTGCAATGGAATATTTCAGTTCACTGCAATATTAGACCTATACATAGTGAAACATTGTGAGTACACTAGGTGAAACATTTTTTGTGAAACAAAAAATAAACCAAATTCCCTTAATAGAGGGTTTCCAAAATATGTGGGTGATTTGTTATAAATATTGTTTAGACTTCATGGTCTGCGAGTAAGATAACTAGCACCTTCCTCTCGATATAACCTATGATCTTATAGCCACCGTATAATAATATGTTTACTGATGTGTTCAATACACAGTATAAGAGTAAAAACTGATACTAAGAGTATTATTAATCTGTATCACAAAATGGCCATACGAGTAAAAAAAATTATAGGCTCAATCATATGCAAGTGATAAATTACTCACAAGTGAATCAAATTAGAAAAGGAAAAAAAATGATTCAGTCAAAAATCCATCTTGAAGCTAGGATCCTGGTGGCCTTGCTAGATCTTTTTATATATAAGGATGGAGAGGTTAGTCTATGTCTTGTGACTGGTAGTGGATAGGGCAACTGGGTGGTGAGCGGTAGTCGATGATGGAATCATAAAAGGATGTAGCGGCGTGGTATAGAGATGAGCTTGCTGATGCGCAGTAGCAGCCATCCATCATCTAGCAAGCATAAAAAAAATGCAAAAACACTCTCGTTCATGTCATAGACACGACGAGCCAAAGAAAAATAACAAACGATCACCATCACCAGTGGACTTCATAATATCCTCTACCTCTATGGCCATCCACATGTAGCACGGTGTGTAAATGTAGAACCTGTGCAGCCCATCAATTCACATCAGGTAATATTGGAGATTGTACGTTAATTTGATTTGCAAAAGGAAATTGGGCTTCATGCATGAAGGTGAAGGAGGGTATACAGATGCAAATTGGAGTGCCATTTCCTTACTTGCTTGTCCTATCAATCAACGTCGTCGACGTGGAGCAGCTGCCGGTTGTTGCTCTTGGCCCAAGTGAACACATCCTTGTTGGTTATGGTGCTACCCAGCGTCTGTCAACGAGGCCCCATGCAACACCTTCGCCTCAACTGCCGCCGGCCACCACCGTCAACTGCCACGGTGCCGTCGTCCTCCTCCATGGTGCGTCACAGATATGTGGGCTAGGATGGTGAATCGATTTAGATCCAAAAAAAGAGGAAAAAATGAAGTGGGGGTGAGAGTGGTTAGTTGGGTACATGGAAAAATATAATATATACCAGAAGTAGGGAAGTTGATTTTATCGAAATAAATCATTTGCTCCAATAATGATGGAGCGGGATGATGGGATGTGGAAACTGGAAAGTTGTTTTTATCGAAATAAATCGTTTACTTCGATAACGGTGGGAGCGGGACAAAGGGACATGGGGCGAGGTAGACCTGGGCTGATACATGTTTGGCGCTCAGAATACTAGGAGCGCAGCATAATTTTATCGACCTAAGTTCCCAAGTCAATCAAATTGAGGATAAAAGAAATTAAGCGCCATGCATGAACATATATGCGGGTTCGGACAGCGAAGGCGCCTCTGTTCGGCTGCCCCTTTTCCCAGCCCCCTCTCCCTCGTTTTTCGCGTGTACGTTTTTTAAACTGCTAAACGGTGTGTTTTTTAAAAAAAGTTTCTATAAGAAAGCTGCTTAACAAATCAAATTAATTTATTTTTAAAAAATATTAGCTAATACTTAATTAATCACACACTAATGGATCGCTATATTTTCCGTGCGTACTGTTCCCGTTGGGGACCAGCAATGGCAAACACAGCCGCAGCCCTATATATAATACTAGTACTAAACCGGGGATTGATCATCAAGAGAGTGCAGTGCAAGTGCAAACTCTCGCAGTGAGCCTGTGTGATCGATCGATCTGAGTAGGGGTCGGCCATGGAGTCGCTGCTCGCAGCCGGTGCGGGAGGGATCGGTGTGGCGGCGGCGGCCGTCGGGGGGTTTATCGCGGCGGCGACACTCGCCGTGGCACCGCCCAAGAACCGCCGCAACCCGCCTCCAGGTAACCGGCCGGCCGGGCCCGTTCGTCGATCGTTCGATCGATCCATTGCGGTGTTTTGCCGTCCGCTTCCTGGCCTGTGGATATATATCTACCTATCTAGCTTCATTGAAATGTTGGAGATGGCATGCAGCTGATGACCCTAATTAGCGATGAAAATGGAGTGGATAGTTTCTACTACAGAAGAAAAATGATATGGATATCGTGCGGAGTGGATAATTATTGGATAGTTTTTACATATATTTGTTTTTCCGGATGCGAACAAGAATATGTATCAGAATTTTTGTTGGATACATATATCGCATATCTGCTGAAGACATAAAACATATACCATTTCTCTCTAACTCATCTTTAACATACCTCTTTAGATTTTATTATTAATATTATTTAAATTTTTAAATATTTTTATAAAATATACTATATTTATATATTATAATATCAGTTATATATGTATTTGTACCAACTCTGTTATACATGCATGTAGAACTTAATTAGCACTGTTTAGTCTATGATCAACCTTATTATATAAAAAGAGCTAATTATGTGTGTTGGTGTTTGTTTCTATTAAATGTTTAGGTGGTTTTTGTGTTCCGAGAAATAAATTCTTGGTATTCGTGTCGGATTATATTTGATGATTATTTGCATTAGAGATAATTCTTATTTGTTTTCATATCTGACCTATTCGGTTCTGTATCTGGAAAAAAAATACAAAGATGAATACGGTATGACCCTTATCTGCATAAATTATAAAAATACAAAATCAAAATTATCTGCATAAATTATACAAAAAAATAGAAAAATGTTTGTAGCAACAAAATCACAATTATATGCATGTAAATTCAAATATAAATTCAATGATATTATTTTTGTCAAATAAGACATAATTTATAATAAAGTATTATTGGTCAAAATTTAAAGAACTGAATCTTAAATTGAGTGCACACCTTACTAAGTGGGACAGAGGGAGTACTACACTAGCTTACCCCCACGGTGTAAATATTTTTTCATCTTCGTTTTTATCAAACTGACAACTTAAAATAATGCACCACTTTTGTTATAGAGGCTATAAACTTCTATATTAATTGAAGAAAAAGAAAAATAAGTTCAAATACAGAAATAACATAAATTTGAAATTAAAACAAGAAATTTTCAAAGAAAAGTCTATCTAAACACAACCTGAGATTAATTAAAATTGAGAATAAACAAATAAAAGAATTCAAATAAAAATATAATTTGGGAATAACTAAAACTCGTAAAAAAGAAGTACTAAAAAGAGGAGTCAACCTGTAACACAACACGAGATTAGTTATATTCAAAATAGAAAAAATATAATAAACTATATTACAATACTAAATTCCAAATAAAATTTAAAAGAATCATGAAAATTTGGGAAAAAAATAAAAATAAGTAAGACAACATACCAAGAGGAGTCCATAGAATATATAATAATTAAATATTCAAAGTATGATTTAAAAATATAGAAATAACACGTATAAAATAACATTTGTGGGGAAAAAGAAAAAAGAGAGTCCATTCGGAAATACATTTTATATATAACTAAAATTGGATGTAAAAGTTATGGAATATTGAGAGAAGTGTTGGTCTAAAACATAACACGAGATTAATTATGGTTCGAGATGAAACTATATTTATCTATAATATTATTAAGATATTCTTGGAAGGAGATATCATGTTTGCAATGGAGACTAGAATTTACAACATTAATTGTAGAAAAAAAACAAAATCTACACTGTTAGATCATGGTGGAACCATATTATGTTGAATCCATGAACAAATTTGACTAGCTGTCTGCTTTCCAGTTTGAATACAAGGGTGTTTTTTTTTAATTGGACGTAGATGTGCGAGGGTAGCATGGTCCTAAAATATCAGGATGTTTAGATCCCACCCAAAATTTTACATCCTGTCACATCGAACATTTGAACACCTGCACGAAGTATATATTAAATATAGGCTTAAAAATAACTAATTGCACAGATTGCGACTACTTTACGATACGAATCTTTTAAGCCTAATTGCTCCATGATTTGACAATGTGGTGCTATAATAAACATGTTCTAATGACGGATTAATTAGGCTTAATAAATTCATCTCGTTCTAATGACGGATTAATTAGGCTTAATAAATTCATCTCACAGGTTTACTGACGGATACTGTAATTAGTATTTTTATTAGTGACCGAACACCCCATGCAACATTCTATATAATAACTTTACACCGATGGATCTAAACACGCCTAGAATAGAAAATTCCATTTCTATCAACGTAAGACAAAGACAAAAGTATGTCTGTGTTGGTAAAATTAGAGTAGAAAGAAATTTTGAATAGAAACAACACTTGTCGCACAGGAAAGTGACCAGGTCTGCATCCTGCTCAATCTGGTACTATCAAATAATTAAGTATGAATAAGTGAGAAGCAGACCTAGTCTGCATCTTGCTCAATCATCCTAGAATAGAGACTAGATTGTAGGGAGTATCAAATAGTAACTGTGATTGAGCATGATGCAGACTGGTATTGATGGTTGAATATAAGAGAAACTTTGGTAGTGTGTGATTGTGTAAATAGATAAAAATGCACATTATCAACATGCAAATATGTGAATATTTGTTTTTGAGTAATATTGTTAGATATTAAAACTTTAAAAAAAAATCAAGTTGCAAATGTGCGGACCACCCTACTATTTTATTTAAACGAACTATAAATGGAGGTGTGGTTGGTGGAATTAGAGGGCCGTAGAAGGAATTAGAGGTTATGGTGCGTAAGGTGTAATGGGGCCTTAAAACTTAACATGTTATCACGATCAACGTGATATGACTCGTAGAACTGTAGAAGATGGATAGCAGAATACGAACAAACGGCCAATCACGACGACTCGTAGAATATGATTACACCTCGTTCTAATCGATTTAGCTTTAGATATTAAGCCTATTGTGCCTTCCGTTTTTAGTTTTGGGTCTTAGTTGTCGAATTAAATTTAAAAATATACTATTAATTTGGTTTTTCGTAGAAATATTCGTGATATATACTTTTTAGCGAAAATATACCGGTGTCGTGTGATAGGAGCGCAAGACCGCACGGTATCACGTGATGAAGCATCGAGACCGAACAGTCTCGCATAAGGAATCAGCGAGACCGAATGTCATGTCCAACGGAGCTACTTAATTAGTCATTAATTACCCTAATTAATGATTCATTAACAATAATTAGTGATTAATTATTCTAATTAGTGATTAATTAATCACTAATTAACCTTATTCAATCGGCAGAGGCAGTCGCTATCGCTCACTGACTGAGCGAGACTGCTCGGTCTCGCGGTTTGGCCGCGCGAGACCACGTGGTCTGACGTCGCCACCGCGTACATCCTCGATTCCGTCGTTCGGTATCGCTGTTTCGTCGTACGAGACCGTGCGGTCTCGCGCTATGATCACGCGATACCGTGCAGTCTCGCGTTCTCCTCGCGCGAGACCGTTCACGACGTCACTCCCACGTCACTTTCGCGGAATAGTTATACGAGATCGACGGTATATTTCTGCTAATAAATTTACATTCCGAATATTTTTGAGAAACAAACCAATGAACAGTGTATTTTTAAATTTAATTCTTCTCTCTGACCATCTGGTCTTCATTTTAGTAATGCCGCTAATTAAGCATATACTTAGCACTGCATGTAGAGCCTGTTTAGATCCTTGGCAAATTTTTTTATCCTGTTATATCGAATGTTAGAAACATACATACATGGAGTATTAAATATAAACGGAAAAAACTAATTACACAGATTGCATCTAAATTGTGAGACGAATCTTTTAGGCCTAATTGCTCCATGATTTGATACTGTGTTGCTACAGTAAATATTTGCTAATAATAGATTAATTAGGCTTAATAAATTTGTCTCGTAGGTTACGGATTAATTAGGTTTAATAAATTCGTCTCGCAATTTAACCATTTTTAAATTATTTATGTGTGTAGCTGACATGTGAGCCCACGGTTTTTATTATTTTTCCGAGATATAATTGCCACGTAAGCGCCACGTCAATACCACGTGGGACGAAGACCTAGTCAAACCAGCCATGTAGTTGGCACGTCAGTTAAAACCGCCTTCTAAACCGTCAAGGGATCTCGTTTGTGCCGGTTTTGACAGTTCAGGGACCTGTTATATCTAGTTTTGGGGTTTAAGGACGAAAATCGGATTCGGTGTAAAGCTAAGGGACCCCAAATGAACTTATTCCTTATTTCATTATCATGCAGCTGTTCCTGGTTTACCCATAATCGGAAATCTGCATCAATTGAAAGAAAAGAAGCCTCATCAGACCTTCACAAAATGGGCTGAAATTTATGGCCCAATCTACACTATAAGGACCGGGGCTTCTTCCGTAGTTGTGCTCAATTCAACTGAAGTAGCCAAGGAGGTAACTTAGAAGCTGTCTATCATTTCTATCGACTTGCATAACTCTAAAATGATGGTCTCACATTTGATTTGATCATAAATAACACAAACCAATACTGTACTCTCTTTTGCAGGCGATGGTTGCAAAATTCTCATCCATATCTACCCGAAAGCTATCCAAAGCACTAACAGTGCTTAGTCATGATAAATCTATGGTTGCTACCAGCGACAGTGGTGATTTCCACAAAATGGGGAAGCGTTATATCATGTTAAGCATGCTGGGTACTTCTGCACAGGTATACATCTCAACAATTTCATTTTTCATTTTTAGTACTGATTGTTCTCAATAACTCCAGTCTGCATTTCCAATATTGATTATCTGCTACCAGTTACATTTTCAGAGTTTCAGTTATCTGTGGTCTAACAACGAAACGCGTTTTCATAAATTTCAGAAACAATTTCGTGACACAAGAGATATGATCATCAATAACATGTTAAGCACTTTCCATCAACTGGTGAAAGATGACCCACATGCTCCTCTGATATTCAGAGATGTTTTCAAGGATGAGCTATTCCGGTTGTCCATGATCCAGGTTTGGATTGTCTCTCTGAACTTGAACTGTCAGATGGTCGATTTGTTATTTCCGGTACTAATAATTAATGTCGCAAACTTCAGAGCTTAGGAGAGGATGTGAGTTCAGTCTATGTGGATGAATTTGGGAGGGACATTTCGAAGGAAGAAATCTACAATGCTACTGTGACCGACATGATGATGTGCGCAATTGAGGTCGACTGGAGAGATTTCTTCCCCTACCTCAGCTGGGTTCCAAACAAGAGCTTCGAAACAAGAGTGTTTACTACAGAATCTAGACGAACTGCGGTGATGCGCGCCTTGATCAAGCAGCAGAAGGAAAGGATTGTGCGTGGAGAGGTGAGCAAAGGCATACTTTGTCAAATGACATTTTTCATCTTTGCTTCTATGCCAAAAAAATGTTATTACTTCCAGAGATCATCTTTTTTTTTTATAATGGAATAGATAACATCCCGGCTTTTGCTCAATAAACAGCCCATTATTACAAAGAATCACTCAAACAAAAGAGTGTAGATCAAACTAAATTAAACACACTCAAGAAAAAAATAAAGCGACCAAACCAAAGATAAAGAGCAAACAATTATTCAAGTCTATTTGTGAATCTTTATCCATAATTGACAAAAAGTTGCATGATCGTCGTCTCAATCTTACGACATGCAACCTTTAGAAGCTCTCCATCTTCATCACACTTTTGTAGTTGTGCCTAAGACCGGAGCCAATATGTTGCCCTGAAAATTGCCTGCATATATGAGAAAGATGGTAATTTGTCAAAAATCAAATCATTACTATTCAACCACTGAGCCCAACATATAGTAGATGCTCCTACAAGTATTAGTTTGCTCTTCTTCTTGTCAACCCCAAAAGCCAACCATCAAACATATGGGATATGGTATTAGGGAGGTATAAACCAAAAGCAAACTGTACCGCCCTCCAAACAAATTTCGCAAAATGACAATCCATAAACAGATGTTGGATAGTCTCATTTTTCATGCAGAAGTAACATCTTAAGCTTCCATTCCAATTTCGTCTTGCTAAATTATCTTTGGTTAACACAACCCCTTCGAGCAAGTACCACATGAAGATTTTAATCTTGAGCGGCATCTTAAGTTTCCAAATGATCTTATTTCTCTCAATATAACCGTTATTGATTAAGGCTAAATACATTGGCCTTTCTGAAAACTCACCATTTTGATGGTAATTCAATCTAAAGCCATCAGGAAAATGATTCAATTGAAGAGATCATCTTCTTTTGACTCCATGAAACTGAGATATATGTGCAGGCAAGGACATGCTATCTGGACTTCTTGCTGGCAGAGAACACACTGACAGATGAGCAACTAATGATGCTAGTGTGGGAGGCACTCATAGAGGCTGCAGATACTACCTTGGTCACCACAGAATGGGCCATGTATGAGCTTGCCAAGAACCCTGACAAACAGGCAAGAAATATTGTTACTCTGTTCCAGCTCATTTCTGGCATTCTTGGCTTTATCAACCAAAACTTTTTTTTTTTGGTCTTTTTCTTGGCATTTATGACAGGAACGGCTTTACCAAGAGATCCGGGAGGTGTGCGGCGACGAGGCGGTCACCGAGGAGCACCTGCCGTGGCTGCCGTACCTCAATGCCGTCTTCCAGGAGACGCTGCGCCGCCACTCCCCTGTCCCGCTCATACCTCCGAGGTTCGTCAACGAGGACACCAAGCTCGCCGGCTACGATGTCCCCGCCGGCACCGAGGTAAGCACAACCACGTGACAATGGCGGGCCGGCAGGGTTTGCACTTTCGGTTTCGGCCAAAAATTTCACAAGCTTTGGTGTTTTTGGTACTTCTTTTTGCACGAAATTATTTGAAATTTTAATTGAATTTGAATAAAATTTTGACTAAATTCATAAAAACTTTGCAAGATAATGAAAGGCTTTTTTAAAGATAATGGTTAAAAATACAACCTCTATATCTACACTGGACCATAAGAAAACAAGAAATCTCAACTATTATAAAAATTGAAGATGTTTCTGCGATCCGTCATCATCCGTGTTTGAGTCGGTTTTAATTTTATGTTCTGATTTTAATCTATGTATCTTCTCTATCTCTATCTCTACTATTATAAAAATTGAAAATGTTTTTGCTGGTATTTTGGTACGTCATGCGTGTATGAGTCGGTTTTTAAATTCGTTTGCTTTTAAAAATATATATCCGTATTTGAGTCAGTTTTTAAGATTGTTCACTTTTGGTAATACAGAAGGAATCATATAAGAAATATGCTTAAAAAAACTCACATGTTAACTTGAGACGATCGAACTCCTAACTATATCTCATGATTTTCTATATATATATATACACATATATATATATATATATATACAAGTGATCTCCCACAGTGAATTTTATCTTAACTAAACCATATAACAATAATAAGATTAAAATAGACTTCACACGTTGCAACGCATGGGTATTTTTTCCAGTTATTATAAAAATTGAAGATGTTTTTGCCGGTATTTTGGTGCATCATCTGTGTATGAGTCGGTTTTTAATTTCGTTTGCTTTTGGAAATACATATCCATGTTTGAGTCGGTTTTTAAGATCGTTCACTTTTCGTAATACAGAAGGAATCATATAAGAAATCTATTTAAAAAAACTCGCATGCTAACTTGGGACGATCGGATTCCTAACTACAGCTCATGATTTTCTAAAAATATATTTATCCAAGCGAACTCTCACAATGAATTTCATCTTAACTAAACCATATAACAATAAGAAGATTAAAATAGACTTCACCCGGGTATTTTTTCTAGTCTAAGAAAAAAAAAGAAGACTAAGCTCCATTTTTCTTCTATATCCTTTTTTCAAACCTGCCTTGGCACATCCCGTTAAATTCAATACTCCCTCCGTTCCAAGGCAACATATCCTATTCACACAGGCCCTCATGTGTATACACGTGCACACCAACTAAAAAATGTCACCAAAAAATCTAGAAAAAATCATACACATGCTTTCAATTGTATTACACCTAGGGTTAAAATCTTAACGTCAAATTCATTATATTTTAGCCGTAACAAAAAAAAACAAAAAATCTGACAGTTTTAAGGTTGCAATTTTGTCAGAATTTTATCTTTTTTGTTATTCTCTATGTAGAATGAATTTGAAGATGCGACTTTGCACGTAGATGTAATACTATTGAAAGTACATGTATAAATTTTCCGAGAATTTTTTGTGATAATTTTTAGGTGGTGTACATGGTGTTTACACGCGAAGGCCTGTGTGCATAGGATACGCTCCCCCGTTCCAAAATATAAGAGCCTATAACTAGATAGGATATTTCCTCTGTTCTGATTCGTAGTATTAAGAAATATCCTATCTGATCCTAGATTCTTATATTTTGAGATAAAGAGAGTATTTTTTATCGTACCGGACAAACTTGTCGTTCTTGACTTCTCCTAGAGTTTTCTCGGGCGGGATATAATTGCTTGCTGGGGGAGTCCGAAATTTCAATCACTGGTCGGCCCGCCGATCAATGATCAAAATCCCCTGAAAATCTAACAAGTGATGGTCATCTGTTTCAGATGGTGATCAACCTGTATGGGTGCAACATGAACAAGAAGGAGTGGGAGTCGCCGGAGGAGTGGGCGCCGGAGAGGTTCGCCGGTGGGAGGTTCAAGGTGGCGGACATGTACAAGACGATGGCGTTCGGCGCCGGGAGGAGGGTCTGCGCAGGGAGCCTGCAGGCGACTCACATCGCGTGCGCCGCCATCGCGCGCTTCGTGCAGGAGTTTGGGTGGAGGCTGAGGGAGGGTGACGAGGAGAAGGTGGACACCGTGCAGCTCACCGCCTACAAGCTCCACCCGCTTCATGTCCACCTCACGCCCAGAGGAAGGATGTGAACCATTATATTCATTGGAAGCTGTTGCTCGTTGAATAATGATATATAGTTATCTTTGAGATGTATTTACTATTAGCAAAATCTCCATGCTTTGTTCTGGATAGGAGAAAACATATTATAATATATCGTAGAATATTTTTTTTATCAAATATGGTAGTATAACTTGTTACTCCTTCCGTTTCAGATTATAAGACATTCTGATTTTGGATAAAGTTAAACTACTTCAAATTTGATGAAATTTGTAGACAAATATAGTAATATTTACAACCAAAATTAGTTTCATTAAATCTATGCTTAAATATATTTTCATAATATATTTGTCTTGGGTTAAAAATGTAACTACTTTTTTCTATAAACTTGGTCAAATCTAAAACATTTTGATTTTGACTAATGTCAAAACGACTTCCTTCTTACTTATTCAAATATATGGTATTTATTTATGTCAACTATTCAATAGTAGCAGAAAATATCAGTGTACCACTGTAGCCTTCTAAAAGATTGTAGACAAAGAAACTTACAATGTTAATGGTGAATCTTTCTTGAAGTAAACCTCAAAAGAGCGTCACAATTAGACAAAACAACTATTCCAAGACACAGATATCACAACTGACCGACGTTAGTAAGTCACATTCACTCCAACATCCAAGTATATTTCAACCCAATTTCACTGAAACAATCATTTGTAAAGCCAATTGTTCGTTATAAAATATTAGCACAGTTACTTCTATTTCTCTATATGTACTTACTTTCTCTAAAGTACGGTTAATTCGAACAGATAAATTAAACACATGTAAGCTTGTACTCTAGCAGCTTACTTGCTTCTACATAAAGATTTTTTTTTTAAACGAACCGCACAAGACAGCGCAAGTTTCATGTATTGATAAAGGAGGAGGAAAATACAAGTCTATAGTTCTGTAAGACTATAGTCAGAAAAGAAAAAACAGCCACACCGCACGTCTACCACAACACCTGCTATGAGAGCGAAAACAAGAACTAGCAATCTTCAATACGACGCCGAGAAGAAAGTAACTAGGAGAGACGAGATTATGCAGCAATGCCCCAAGAGGAAGACGGCACCCACAGGCGTCGTCGTTGCCGGCCCGAAGGCATAGCTTTCGCCCATAATTATTTCGCCCCTCCCACGAAAGGTTCCCGTCACACTCCGCTGCCACCACCGTTCGAAAACCTTCAATGCGCAGCCACCACTTTGGCGCCTCTGTAACACCCTGAAAATTTCAAATTTGAAATAAAAAACAAAATTCGGAATAATCAAAAATCTTTTTCCAAATTCCTTCGTGCTGGAGTTTATATTCCTTCGTGCTGGAGTTTATTGGATCTTATTTTACCTTTTCTGTTGTGCTTGGACCACAAGGATGGGAATCTGGAATAAAATCTATTTTGGATTCAAATATTATTAAAAGAACTATGATTATGAAATAAGAAAGTATTTGTAAAGATAAATCATTTTCCTCCCCTTGTTTTTATAATTTAGAACCCCCTTTGGGTGTTTGATTTACGAATGTCTATAATCATTAAATCTTTAAAGAAAACCGCTTTAGGGACAATTCCCGGAGGAAGTTATTTTATCAATATTGATTAATTAATATTTGAAAATCCTTTTTAAGAAATAATCTTTTATATTTGTTCTATAAATAAAGGCTAGTGAGAATTTGCCATCAAAACTCTATTTACAAACCTAAATATAAAAAGATCTTATTTCAACATAATTCATGAAAACGTCTAGTTTTCCTCCCTGAAGGGCCTAGCCCAGCTCACACAATAGAACATGTGTTTTCTTTGAGTGCATTTAGGATTTTGTGCCAAAGATCTTGATTAAATCAATCCTTGTAAATCCCAGCTCTCGCCATACATTAAATCCCTTGGGATTCAAATTCCGTAGTTCCATCCTCCTTTTAAATTGATCGTCTCCCGAACAAATTATTCCCGTAAATGGAAATACCCAAACCTAGTAGTTTCTCCAGAATCGCCTCTCAAGGTAATCTCCCTTCATTGACCTCTCAACCCTCCATTTATTCCGGTAATTGCAATTCCATAATCGATATCCCGAGAAGCCTATTATCACAATATTGCGTCATTCCCTTGAATCTTTGACTACTATGATTAAATCGTTCCTTCTAAAGGATGTCCTCCGTTCGATGTCCTTCCTAGTCCTCTCCCCTCTCCGTCTGTTTCGTTAAGCACTTTGGTGCAAAGCTAATAGAAGTCCCGAAACCCTTTTCAATTGTTGCTATATCGTATCTTTTCCTGAAACCTTGGAACACTAGAGTTGAATCGAAAAACACTCCAGCTTAGCCTTCCTCAGATTCTTTTTCCCTGTTTCCTTTTACTCAAAATCCTTGAGTTCAGCCTTTCATTTAAAACCCTAAAATCGTTCGGCGAAGTCGACCGTCGTGTGTTGATCCAAATATCGTTGAAATCGTCCCTACCTTTGAAACATCCAATGAATTTGTATGCCATGCGCCGATTCTAAACCCTTCTTCGATATCGTCATCCGTTCGTTCAGGCAATTGCAAAGAAATCCTAAGTTTAGTCCTTGATCGACTAAGCAGCCGAATCAAATCTCATCCTATTTAACAGTCCAATTACAAAGGCAAGATAAATGTCCAACTATACAATCCATTTATAATCTCCAGAGCAAATTCTAATACAAATTCCTTTCAAAATTCTAATCCAAACTCATTGGCAAAATACAAAAATTCCTAGCAATTATCCAAAAGGATCCTATTACACATCTTTTCGTCTTCCAGCACATGGCAGGCCCAGCACTACAACCGGCCCAGTACTCCCCCTCCTCCCTGTGGAGTCCATCCATCCCAAAAGTCTAACTCAGGTCCCTTTAGTTATTCTTTACCAGAAAAGATGCCCGTGCGTTGCAACGGGTAGAGCCAATTTAATTTGAACATATGTCAGTAGATAAATAATCAAAGTTCATTATTTCGTCTATTCATGTGCATACCTGAATCACTTATTACCAAATAAAAGGCTATTTGTGTGTAAATAAGTTCTAAAATTTAAATTCGGCTTATAAGAATAAGCATTAGCCAAACAATGAGGCATTCAAACACGAGCCCAATTTGTCATCCAGCTTTATCTCAAGTCAGGCAAGAATTGATGACGGACGGAATCAACAACTTCGATCATCTTTTTATTTTAGTTGGCATCCTCTTTTCGAAAGTAAAATTGATTCTTATGTATTATTGTAATGGTATCCCTAATAGTACATACGAGCATGTGTGGAGACTG
Source organism: Oryza glaberrima (assembly GCF_000147395.1). Lineage (NCBI taxonomy): Eukaryota > Viridiplantae > Streptophyta > Magnoliopsida > Poales > Poaceae > Oryza > Oryza glaberrima. The sequence continues at coordinate 21,284,407 of NC_068331.1, read as the reverse complement.
ACTTGAAATCATGCTAACATGTCCTAGGAATCATGTTGTGTAATGCGAATAGAATCGGATGATCTAAGCAACGATGTACATGATATCCATACGGAGTCTGCGAGTTTCATTCACTTGGTATCTACATCACACGGACTCTCTTTCGCAGTTCGTTTGCGAGTAATGATTTTGCAATGAATGTTACGCGTGACGGGAATCAGATACGGTCGACATTCCATAGTTTCGACAAAAAACATCTTCAATTTTTAAATCACGGGTGAGGACGATACAGTCCCAATCAAACATGCGACAAAGGCAAATCGTGCACGCGAGGGTGTCGCGGGCCCAATCTGGCATGCAGAAAATCACACACACAAGGGTGTTGCGTGCGGCAAGGGACGCATGAAAAGTGCGTGCCCAATTAATTTACGCGCGTCTCGGATAAGACGGACACTTTGGCATAAAATAAAAGAAAAGGATTTGACTGAAACATAAAATTAAAACCGATTCAAACACGGATGACGTACCAAAATTTTGGATGAAACATTTTTACATTTTATAATAGTAGACTAGCATAATGCCCATGTGTTGCAACGGATTCTAAATAAAATTGATCGATATAAATTAAAATTATAAACCACATATCACAATTGGACCGAAAGAAATATGATTAAATTAAAATTGTAAACCATATATCGCAATTCGACTGAAGGAAATATAATTATAGAAATAACACCATAAAATTAAAAATAACATTCGCCGAACGATATTTCAAAATTTTTTAGAGGAAGGAAGATGGCTTGACCCTACCGCCCGAGCTCCCGTCAGATCCGCCACCCGTAGATCCAATTGTCCTCTCCCTCGGCATCTTCTTCCTCTCTCGATTCAACGGGAGGAGTGGAAACCGGCGGCAACGGAGCTCGAGTCATGGGCGATGGTACTGGTGACGAAGCTCAAGGCGGTGAGGTCAAGCCACAAGAGGTGGAGCTCGGTTGTGGGCCATGGGTGGTGAATCTGGTGGCGACTCGGGTCGTGGGTGGCGGATTCGGTGTCGGCTCGAGGCGTGGGTGGCGGTATCGACAACAAAGCTTGGGGTGGTGGAGTTAAGTCTCGTGGATTTTTTTTGCAATTGTTATTTTTTTATCTCAAATAAATATTAATGTGAAATATTTATATAATGTTAACGATCTCAATAAAATAAAATATTTTTGGCAGAATTGAATCCCCTTGGATTAGCACAATGTAAAAACACACATTGACATTTGACTGCAATTTAGTCCAATCTGAAGCTCTTGTTTTTTCAAGAAAAGAAAAGAAAGATTGTTGCTGTACATTACCGAGGAGAGAAATTTGGAGATCCTTATCCTCTCACTCTCACTCTCTCGTTCTCTCTCTCCCACTCTCTCTCTTTCTCCCTCATTACTCTCCAAGCCGTCCCTCGTTCTCTCTCTCCCCCATTACTCTCCAAGCCGGCCAATGGGGGCGCGGAAGGGGGGGGCGCGTCCAGGTGTAGATCAGGGTCGGAGACAGCGACTCTAGCAACGGCTAACTGGCCTGGCAGCGCAGATCGGTGAGATGGGTGTAGGGGCAGCGCCGAGGAGATCATCGTCGGTGGTGGTGCGGAAAGGTGCGATGGGCGCACGTTCTCACCAATAATCCATGCCGTGCCGCTCATCTCTCCCCTACTGGCAACGGCCCTCCTCCCACCGTGAGTTGCCCCTCCCCCATCGGCTGCGCCCCTTCCCCTCCCTCTCCCCCCACCGTTGGCTCCTTCCCATTTCGTCAGGGTGCCGACGCCGCCTCACTCCTCGCTAGATCCGGCTAGTCGGCGGCTCCCAGGCGGCGCAGTGGCTCAGGATTGGCTCCTCCCACCAGCGACGGCCCTCCTCCCACCACGAGCTGCCCCTCCCCACCGGCGGTGCCCCTCCGTGTGCCTCCCCACCGGCGGCGCGACTACTGAAGAAGCTGAAGAAGGAGGTCAAGATGGATATGTAAGAAGGGATTTGTCGATTGCTTTAGGCTGCAATGCTAATTTTGTTGGGGTGGATTGGAGTTCTCCCATGGATCCCTTTGTTGATTTTATTTGGGTGAATCTTTGGTTATTGTGTTTGCCTTATGGTGTTGTGCATCCGATTTGGTTGTGTCGAACTATGAAAGTCTGGTTTTGGAAAGTGCTTCCATGAGATTAGATTATTGGTAGGATTATCTCTCGGTGTAGTTCTAATACTAACTATGATGTTCGATTGATTTGTTAATCGATATTTGATTTTGTATCGAACTCTTTTTTTTCTTTTTTTTGGGCTTTGGCCGTCGTATGGATGTAATTGCGCGTGTGTATGGAGGATGCCGCTTCTCAGATTGACGGACGAAAAATTACTGTGACGAAAGGAAAATTACGAATATTTTAATTAGTTAAGACTAGCAAAAATGTCCGTGCGTTGCAACGGGTGAAAACATTCTAATGATAATATGCGTTTTTCATGAATAATCATGTCAATGACAATGTTTGTACTTTAATGAGAACCTTTTTTTTATAAACAGTTTTTTTCCTGCGCGATTTTCTCAAACCATTCAGCAATGGCTCATTTCTTTCTAAAAGTTTTTTTTCTAGCATGTTTTTTTTGCTTTTTATTTACAATGAAAACCATATTTTTCTCCCTTTTTTCTTTTATTTTCTTTTCTCGTGTGTTTTTTTGCCTTTTTTTGACAATTATTATCTCGCGCGTTTTTTTGCTTGTTTTTTTTTCAAATGTTCCTTTTTTTTTGCTTTTTTTCAATACAGGAGAATATATGACAAAATAAAAGCCGTGTAATAGGTGGCAAAAAATCGATGGATCCTATCCGACTCAGAGCGATTTTTTTAATAGACGATGTTTTTTCTTGCATGGTTTTTTAAAACCATTTTTTAAAAAGGCATGTTTTTTCTGACATTTTTTTCGTCGCATGTTTTTTATATTTTTTTATGGAAGATGGAAAGCCTTTTTAGCATGTTTTTTTTATTTTCTTGTGTATTTTCTCTTTTTTAATAGTTAGATTATATTAGAGATAAAGAAGAGATATATATTGATTAGAAATCAGACTTTGTTTCGCCCTTTCTATCTTTTTTCTCGTGTGCATTATTTATTTTATATGAACCAGCTTTTTATTTTTTACGAACCATTTTTTCGCCACTTTCTTAGGGAATCGGATGAACTTTTTTAAGGTGTTTTTTTTGGTTTTTTTGCCTTTATAGGAATCAGACTTTTTTTTCCTTTTTTTCAAGGAATCGAATCTAGTATTTTTTTTTCACCACTTTTTTTTTCCTTTTATAGGAATCGAATTTTTTTTCCGTTTGGATCTATGGTGTTTTTTTCGCCACTTAGGGAAAACAGAACTTTTGTTGTTGTTTTTCTTTTCTTTGTGCAGCTTTCCTTACTCTTTTCGAGTAAATTGCATATTGGTCCATGTTTTTTAACCATGGTTTCACATTGAACCACCATTAACTCCATGCTTTCACTTCACACCAGATTTTGTTACCAAAATGTATCACTTTGGACCAGTGGCCCACTTGTCAGTGTGGCTGAGGGAGGAAAAGGAACACCTCGGTTTGGAAGGCACCAGCGAGTCCGTTTACTCCTATTCTACCACGCCGGCGATATCTTCCCAATTTCCCTCAACTATCTCGTGGCGGTATGGGAGATTACGCTAATGCCTTGGGGGCAACATGGGGGAGCTTGGGACTGGAATGACGCGAGCGGAGGTCGATGTCAAGCGACGCGAGCAAAGAGGAGCTCGTGTGCCCAGGTACAGCGGAAGTCGAATCGGGGAGGCGACGGCGGTGGAGAAGAGCTTGAGCCCAAGGATGGTGTGTCCGTGTGTGGGCATCGGTGAAGCCGTGGAGATCGAGGTCGAGCCGGGACGGCGGAGAGGAGCTTGAGCCCAAGTACAACGTGCGAGTGCTACTAGAGATCGAGGTTGAGCGGGGTGCGACGACAGGGAGAGGAGCTCTAGCTCGGAGACGACGTGCGGGCGTAGGTATGGACGTAGTCGAGCTAGAGAGCGGCGACGGCCGCGGAGAAGAGCTCGAGCTCGAGGACGGCACGTAGGCACGACAGAGCCACGTAGGTCAAGCCGAAGCCGGGTGGTGGAGAGGAGCTCGAGCTCAAGGACAGCGTGTGGGTGTTGCTGGAGCCTGAAGGTCGATGTTGAGTGGGGGGAGACACGGCGGAGGTCAAGGCCGGGGGTGACGTGCGGGCATGGGGGAGTTCGTGGTCAAGACGGGGCATGACGACATCAGAGATTGAAATCGAGACAGGGAAATGCGTGCGTGTGAGAGCAGGCGGAAGTCGAGGTCGAGCCAGGGGACGACAGCGGCAGAGATCGAAATTAAGCTAGGGAATGGCGTGTGAGTGTGGGCGGAAGTCGAGATCAAGCCAGGGACAACGCTAGCGGACATCTATCGAGCTTGAGCTTGAGGCTGGCTGGCACGACGGGAACAAAAGTCGAGCTAGCGTGACGCCGTGTTAGCGGAGGTTGACCTGACCTTGTACTGGCGGGACTACGAGCTTGAGATGCATCGGCGTCAGCCCTGTTATGCTCGAGCTCTGCCTTGGCACCACATAAAGCAGTCGTGGTCTTTGGGCCTATTTGGATTGTTACCAAAAACATGCCCTACCAATATTTTGGTAATTTGAATAGTAGTTGTGTTTAATTTGGATTGAAGCCTATTCATTGGTAATACCTAATTTAGATTTGGTATCATCTAGAACATTCTTCACTACAATTTTACATTTTAGCTATATATTGGTAGCAAACCAAATATGATCAATGCAATCTTACTTTACCAAAGATTTGGTAGTGCCAAAACTTGCCTACATTTTGGCACTACCAAAAAATTGGTAGGGTAACAATCCAAATAGACCCTTTGTGATCTATAGAGCCATGGACGAAAAGAGTCGAAGATGACCAGGTAGATAGTGATGAGAGATAGGCTTTGAGAGACTGATTATGGGCCAATGGCCCAAAGTGAAAGGTTTTGGTAATAAAATCTGGCCTAAAGTGAAAACATTATGTTAAGAGTATCCCAAAGTGAAAACATGGTAAAAAAATATGGTCCAAGATGCAATTTACTCTTTTCTCTTTTTATGCACCTTTCTGCTTTTGTTCTCTCTCTTTTATTATTATTTTTAATAAAAACGACCTCAAGTAGCTTATTGCAAGATTATAGGGACTCAAATATAAAAGTACAAACCCAAAAATTAAAATCATATAAAAATGGAATGCTCTCGACCTGTAGGTTCCATTTTTTAAACAGATTTTCAATCCGGAACATCATTTTGTTTCACCAAGATGTGTGAGATATCACGATATAGATTGAAACTGAAAGGAGCAGTCGCTCGTATCTCGGACTCAAAAGGATGGCGCCTTTTATTTTTCGTTTTTAAGGGGGAACCGGATCTATAGTCGGACTTTTTTTTCGTTTCTGAGAGGGAATCGAACAGGAGTCGGATTTTTTTTATTTTTTTCGCTTTTTTTATCTTTCGCCCGGTTTCTTTTTTCGGTTTGTTGTAACCATGCCACCCTATATTTGCAAAATTTGAGACATGCCACCCGTATCTCAATGACATGTAGGACCCACATGAGTCAATAACATGTGGGTCAGGGTGGCATATCACAAATTTTGCAAAATTTGTGTGGCATGGTTCAAATTCTCCCTTTTTTTATCGGACAATTATTTTTGGGAATCAGACAAATTCATTTTTTCCAGCGATTTTTCTTTTACCGCGTTCAGATTTGGTTTTTCTTTTCTTTTTTTCGCACGTTTTCTTTCGCCCGGTTTTTTTGATCGGACAATTTTGGTTTTTTTTCACCCGGTCTTTCTTCGGCTTTCTGGATCGGACAGATTTGAGATTTGGTTTTTCTTTTTTTTTTTGCACATTTTCTTTGGCCCGGTTTTTTATCGGACAATGTTGCTTTTTTTCGCTAGTTTTTTTTGCCTCTTTTTTTCTGGATGTTTTCTTTCGCCCGGTTTTTTTAGATCGGACAATTTTGGTTTTTTTTCACCTCTTTTTTCTGGATCGGATAGATTTGGTTTTTCTTTTCTTTTTTTCTCGCCCGTTTTTTTGGATCGGACAAATTTGGTTTTTTACGTCCGGTTTTTTTGACAGATGATGAAAGTACCTCTTATTTTTTAAGTAGCAGAGATAGAGATATAGAGATGGAGATATGGATAGATGAAAATAAGGTCACCACGTCATCTGAAGGATGGAATTGAAGGACGACATGGGACATGGGCTTGCATACAATCGATCTGGTCTTGGGCCTACATGCAATAGATCCTGGAACTGGAACGCGTGGGAAGGAAATCGCACGGAAAAAAAAATCAATCCCGTAAAAGAAATCGAACGGCCATATACACGCACACGGGGTAAAAAAAAAGGACGAGAAATAACTGCGGGTGGATAGAGTCGGACAATGTATGAAAAAATTTTGACAAAAATATTTTAATTTTTTATAATAGTAGAAAATTTTTATAATAGTGGATAGAGTCAGACAATGTACGGAAAAACTTGTTTTTTATAAAAATATTTTAAATTTTTATAATAGCAGAGAATTTTTATAATAGTAAAGATATAGATAGAGATAGAGATTTCATTCCTTACTTACCCAGCCCACGAGCAGACGAGCCATCAAGCCGAGCCAGCCACCACCACCTGGCTCGATCCCTTTTCTCTTCAGTCGCGCCTGGCCACCGCCTTTGCTCACAGTCGCGCCGCTTACGGGGATGGAGCAACCCAGTCACCGCTCCTCTCGCCGGCACCTCCACGCGCCGCTCGCCGTGCCGTGGCGCCGCCATTTTCCGCCGAGCCGTCGCTGCAGCTCGCGTGCGCCGCCCCCAGTTCTCTTGGTGCGTCGCCGCAGGCGTCTGCTCGACCCGGCCTCACGACGCGATGCAGTGGCGGACACCCTGGGTAGGCCTAGTAAAAAAAATCTAAATGCAATAACAAATAACATTGAAACTTACCTAAATGACAATGTAAATTGCCCCTTCATCAACAAGATCTGGAGGTGGAGGTGGTTCTTGTTCTTCACATGCCCCTTCATCACCTAGAATCGAAGATGCGTCTTCATCAATTGGAGCATCATCTACAGCAGGAAACTCGTTTTATCATGGAGGGAGTGGTTATCTTACATGAGGTGCTTAACTCAATTCATCAAAAAAAACAAAGTGGCATTCTTTATTTATAGAATGTTGAAAGCAAAAGGTTTTCCAGATCAGTGGTGTGATTGGATTATGAAGGTGGTAATGGGTGGAAAAGTGGCAGTCAAAATAAATGATCAAATTGGTCATTTCTTTAAAACCCATAAAGGCTTAAGACAAGGAGATCCCCTCTCTCCTTTGCTGTTCAATTTGGCAGCAGAAGCTCTAACCTTGTTTCTGCAAAGAGCTGAGGAGAATTCCCTTATTGAAGGATTAGGGACCACTGGAGATAACCAAATTGCAATTTTGCAATACGCAGATGATACAATTTTTCTCATCGATGACAAGCTGGATCATGCAAAAAATCTGAAGTACATTTTATGCTTGTTTGAACAACTTTCTGGTCTTAAAATAAATTTCTATAAGAGTGAGGTGTTCTGCTTTGGAGAGGCCAAAGAAAAACAAGACTTGTATAGCAGTATCTTCACCTGTAAAGTGGGTAGCCTGCCCTTGAAATATTTGGGGATACCCATTGATCAAAAAAGAATTCTTAACAAAGACTGGAAACTGGCTGAAAACAAGATGGAACACAAACTGGGGTGCTGGCAAGGCAGACTTCAATCTATTGGAGGGAGGCTGATTTTGCTTAATTCTAGTCTCAGTAGTGTACCTATGTATATGATCTCTTTTTACAGATTACCAAAGGGGGTTCAGGAAAGGATTGATTATTTCAGGAAAAGGTTCCTCTGGCAGGAGGATCAGGGTATCAGGAAATACCATTTGGTTAACTGGCCCCTGGTTTGCTCACCTAGGGACCAAGGGGGGTTGGGAGTTTTAGATTTGGAGGCAATGAATAAGGCAATGCTTGGGAAATGGATTTGGAGACTGGAAAATGAAGAAGGTTGGTGGCAGGAGATTATTTATGCAAAATATTGTAGTGACAAACCTCTCTCTGGGCTGAGACTAAAGGCTGGTAGTTCACATTTCTGGCAAGGGGTGATGGAAGTGAAAGATGCATTTTTTTCCTTTTGCACAAAAATTGAAGGGAATGGGAAAAAAAACTTTGTTCTGGGAGGATAGTTGGTTGGGTGGTAGACCATTGGCTATTCAGTTTCCTTCTTTATATGGAATAGCGATTACTAAGAGGATTACCATTGCAGATCTTAACAGAAAGGGGATAGATTGCATGAAATTTAGGAGGGACTTACATCGTGATAATCTCAGAGATTGGAGGAAAATTGTAAATAGCTGGGAAGGGTTAAATTTAGTAGAGAACTGTAAAGAAAAACTCTGGTGGACTTTATCTAAAGATGGGAAGTTCACTGTGAGATCCTTTTATAAAGCTCTCAAGCTACAGCAGACTAGTTTCCCTAATAAGAAAATTTGGAAATTCAGAGTTCCTTTGAAAATCAGAATCTTCATTTGGCTTTTTACTAAAAACAAAATTCTCACGAAGGATAATCTTCTAAAGAGAGGTTGGAGGAAGGGAGATAATAAATGTCAATTTTGTGACAAAGTGGAAACGGTTCAGCATCTCTTTTTTTATTGTCCTTTGGCTAGGCTTATCTGGAATATTACTGCATGTGCTTTGAATGTGAGACCTGTGTTGAGTAGACACTAGACATGATCTGTTTGGATCCTGGATTCAGAGCATGGACAAATTTACAAAAAATCTTGTGATTGTTGGAATAGTAGCTGTTTTATGGTCTATATGGAAATGCAGGAACAAAGCCTGTTTTGAAAGAAAACTTCCAAACGATCCTATTGAGTTAGTTTATATGGCGTGTAACTGGGTGGATTCTTGGGCGATTTTGCAGAAGCAGGAGGCAAGTCGAAGAAATTTGCAGCTGGGAACCAGACTTCTAAAACAGGTGGCAAATGATGTTTTTAATTCAAGACATGGATGGAGGGGCGGCACCAGAAGAATTGGAGTAGGATGAAGGCAGATGGTTGTCCCTGATTAGTTTGTTATAGCTTTTCAGGATCTGTGTCGAGCTGTGTTAGTTTACTGATTAGTCAGTAATTGTCAGACTGAATGCTTCTTTTGTAAGCTATCAGATAGGGACCTGGTCTTCCTATCGATAGTTATCTTCCTACCTTTTCTTTTTTTGTCAAGACTTGTTTGTAGCTACTGTTCATTTCTAGTAATGGAAATGGGGGTGCTTGCACCCTGGATAAAAAAATCTACAGCAGGAAACAAACAACCCTTCATCCACAGGTGGGATTGGTAGATCACAACATGACACTTTTTTGCTTCATGCTTCTGAAAAAGAAATGCAATGCTTGACTTCTTCATGCCTCAATCTCCTGACAACCATCAAACCAAGCAAAAATGTCATATGAGATTCATTGTGGCGCACAATTTTGTGGTAATCTATACAAATTACTATATCCCCAATTGGCTAATCATGGATATAAAGAACTTGATTGTTGAAGGAGATAGTACTGCCTACTGACTACTAGAAGGGGGAGAGCAGAGGGACTGAGGGAAAGGAGAGCCAGACTGCCGGAGAAGCAGTGGTGCAGTGCTCACCGGAGGGGGAGGGCCGCCGGATGCGGGATGCCGGCCGGGCGGCGGGTGCTGGCCGCCGGGGCAGGGTGCGCGTGCCTACGCGCGTCGGGGAGGCCGGGGGCGGTGCGACCGCGACGGCGCGAGTTGGGACTCGGGAAGGTGGGTAGGCCGGCGCTGGCGTGAGGGGCAGAGCGTCGCTGCGCCGTCGCGGCGCCGTCGAGACTCGGGAAGGCAGGCAGGCCGGCCGCCGGCGCGAGGGGCAGATTGCCGCTGCGCCGTCGCGGCCTTGCGGGACGCGGGAGCGGAGGCGGTGGCGTCGGGCGTTGACAGGGTCGAGTGTCAGGGCGTCGGAGCGACGGCGCATGCGTGTGCGACTGGGAGGACGGTTGGAGCCTAGTAGCAAAGTTAGGGTTTTTTTATGAGCCAGGCTATGTTTATGGGCCATGAAAAATGAATATTTGCTCTTTTCTAGGCCAAATTCTAGGGTAGTCCTGGGCCTACCTGGACTACCCTCTGGGCCCACCACTAACGCGATGGGCACGGCACGGACGCCAAAACCCATGTGCCAACCGTTACAACAAATGTGTAACAGATAAGGTCTATCATCGGTAACAGTTGAAGGCCCGTTACAGATGAGGCCCTCATCTATAACGGCTCCAAGTTTTGAGCCTTTATAGATGTCGGTACATTTTTTTCTAAAACAAATTCAGATCTAGCCCGTCGCCGTCGTCAGGGTCTACCGCTGATCATCAGCATCGCCTTTGTTGAGATGGGTTCATCACCGACCATCGACACCGCCACTGCGCCCACGCCCACCACCGCCATCCGTGCCAAGAGCCCAACACCAGAAGAAATGGGAGGGAGGAGGGGACCGCCAACGCGAGGATGGGATGCTGCCCTGCCAAGCTGCAAGGACAGGGAGATATGGTCATCGCAGGTTATTGTTGGGGGGAGAGGGCGCTCCCGAGGAATGGGCTGGTAGATCCGCCTACCGCCACCGCGCCTATGCGCAGAGCCGAACATATGAAGAAGGGGGAGTGAGGAGGGGGCCATCGACATGACGGCCATGATCGCCGGTCATCGCCACGAACTGGCAGATCTACCTACCATGGCGCTCGCGCCCGCCGCCACCACACCTAGAGCTCAACACAGGAAGAGCAAGGGGGGGAGGAGTAGGCCGCCACCACCATCCACGCCTAGAACCACTAGCCGCCGACACGAGGAGCCGCGAGCCCACTTCTGGATCTATGTTCCCGAGGGCGGCCAATGATGGATTCGTGACTCCTAAGGCATGCCAATGCCAGTGGAGGAGATAGTGGTCGCATGGGTTAGGGCCTTGGTGGGGGAGGAGGAGAGGCCAAGAAGGGGTTGCAGAGCGGATGATAGCCGCTGGTGGGGGAGGAGGAGGGACAGAGGAATGGCGGTGGTGCTGACACGGCCACATGTCGGCACCAGAGGAGGAGATAGGTGTTAACAGTGAAATTTGGTAAGCCCGGAGTAGTCATTGGTTTAGAGTCAGCATCGAAGTTCTGAGATTAGCCGATGAGAGTTGTCAAGTCGTCAGTTATCGGATTCTTGCTATATTCGGTTAAGGAAATTGATCTACTAAAGGAAGCTTATCTAGAAGAGACCGAGTTCAAAGAGAATGCGGCATGGCAAGTTATCTATTAATAGTTTGTTAGTTTCCTTTTATCTTTAGGAAAGTGTGTTTAGTGTCCTATGCATCGTCTTCGATCTCCAACGAAGGGATAAGTCCAATGTTCCGCCGATCCAGGCAATTATATCGTTTACGTCGGCGTCGTTCAAGGCTGCATCAGTACATTCGACCTCTTGGATTGCTCTGGTTTGGATGATATATTTGCCTACCTATTTATCATATATCTCTGTTAATCTAGTCCCAGCATATCAATTTAGCTCTATCGGCTGCTTCTCGTTTTAGGGTTTCTGCCAGTATCGGCTAAATCGCCTTGCTAGATTATATTAGCTTAGACATCTACCACCCTGAAAACTCAGTCAACGGCTTGATTGTTTAGATATTATGTTTCTTTTCATACTTAGTGCTGCATCAGTTGAGTTTGATCTACTAAGTCATGCTTAGAAAATCGTAATCTCTAGCCTGCTTCTTGATTGCCAATAAGGGTTTCATTGGAGTTTCAGCCGGTGAGTTATCTGGATGTTGCATCGGCTCATAAGGATTGCATATACATATAAGTTGGATTTAGTCGATGTCAACAAAGGTTTCATTGTTTAATCTAATCTTGTGGATTTCATGACATCGGACCTCCAGCCGATGTGTGCTTTAACCTTCGGATCGATGCTTATTTATCATATCATTATTTGCCGATTGGTTTATACTGGATTATATTGTTATTTTATTACATCATCATCAGCCGATTGCCTTTATATCATCATCTATATTGGATATATAGCCGATTGCTTAAACCCTATCGCTATCGGCTGGTATCGACATCGGCTATTATCGGCTATCGGCTGGAACTACTCCATCGGCTTGTCAGCCGATCGGCTGTTTTGATCTACTATTTGCATATTTTGTCAGTTGAAGGATCAAACTGACTGGCACGCTCGCATCTCACCAACCTTTGGACCTGCACTGGAGCTAAGCAGATCTCCCAGACCGGTGTGTTTGATTTTTTCGTCAACAATAGGAGTGGAGATGAGAGGCGAGGAGATGGGTGTGGAGGAGAGCGGAGGACAGCAATGACGATTGAGGGACTAATTTTTTTTTAGGCTAAGACATCCATCTGTAATAGCCCTAAATTATGAGCCATTATACATCACTAGATAGACATCTTATTAATGGCTCTAAATTATGAGTCGTTACAAATATCCAAATCATCTGAAACGGTTCTAAATTGTGAGCCGTTGCAGATGATTAAATGAAGATATGTAACAGCTTTTTTTTTTTAATGAGCTGTTACATATGTATCAGTAATGGCTCTTAGTCGACTTGGCTATCTGTAACGGCTGTCAAGATTACCCGTTATAAATACGGTCATATGTAACAGCTCTCTTTGGCCTTTAACAGATGGCCAGATGTCAGGATCCGTGCTAGTGACTTACCGCTAATGCCAAAATATCAACCTCACAGGTGCCTAGCCAGTCAGGAACTTTTCTACTTTGCTTGGTATATTTTCCACACCCTTCTCATGAAACTCAACTGCTAACACTACCTGATGACAAAACAACTATATTATTCTAAAATTCCACAGAAGTACGTAATTTCAACTTCCAATCCAAGATGATTCAAGCTTTAGCGCACATGTACACATGTTTCTGAACTTTGTCCCGAGCAGCAACACACATGGTTTGAACTTTGAACAATAATACACCAGTAGGGAGTACGTGCATGGTGGTTATGAGCCTATGACTAACAGATCAATCTGTACATGTGCCGGCCATTTGGACTCCACCGGATCGTGCAGTTAGATAGCTAGACACTCATCTCCAAATTTGGACAAATATTCTTCACGCCATGGACAGAAACCGGCATATGGCATGACTAAAATTAACTGGCTCAGGTAACGTTGTTGACTGGCTGTCATAGTCACAAATATATAGTCCTAGATCTGCTTAATTACACGCGTGAACTGTATATGAATATGTTAATTAGTATTGATATATTCTTCACACGAGCTAGCTAGTATACGTGTGGCAATAAATTATTGCATACATTTCAAGGAAAAAAAAAAGGGAGAATAGCCAACATGATCCTTGAAGATTTGCTCGGGGATTAATTTAGTCCCTAACCTTTTATATTGTCCAAACGAGTCCTTATAATTTGTCATGTGGGCTAATATAGTCCTTGGGCCCACTTAAATCGCCGTGTGAGCATGCCATGTTATGCTCTCATGCAAAATATATGGTGAAATGTCCAATATACCCTTCCATATACCATACAAAAATAATGAAAAGAATTTACAAACTTTGTTCAATGTGACTTAGGATATATGGCAAACTTTTTTCACTGGATTATGCTAATACAAAGTTAAATTAGCTACAACCACTAAATATATAATTACCATGCCAAATAAATTTAATGTACGTAGTTGCATTTCAATGTTAAAACTCTAATGGATATTTAATATGCAAGATCATCTACTTTTTTTATTTTTCTCCTTTTCTTTGCATCTTTTTCCCCATGACGATATGTGTAAGGGCAAATTGGGTATTTCATCATATATTTTCATTCGAAGATGACATGGCATGCCCACGTGGCAATTTTTAATGGGCTAAGGACTGTATATATCCATATGATAAATTTTAAGGGCTTGCTTGGACAATTTGAAAGGCCAACGACTAAAATGATCTCAGAGCGAAACTTCAGGGACTATAGTGGTTATTCTCCCGAAAAAAATTAAGCATCGCGGTTTTACCATGACCGGTAACTGAATATTAACCTCTCTAATTAAACACCGCGTAGATCGCTGGAAATTCACCGCTTCATGTCAGCCTTTTTTGCAAAGAAGCCTCCGCACTGTCAGTTCATTACGCATTACCACTATTGTCCACTGTACGATCTTGCGCTAATTAAGATAAACTAAGGATGATTAGAAGGAAATATATCCTATGTAAATAAACTTCCCGTACACACTCCATGCATATTAAATAGCAAATGCCATAGAAAATTGTAGAAAAAATCGGACAAATACTAAAAATCTTAGTTCTCGGATTGGAAATTTATGTTGCGAAGTTTTTTTTTTCACTTTTTAAGACGCCAGTACTGATTATGAATGAATAAAAGAAAAGGGACATCATCTGCTATCTCACTATCATATCCGAGTTGAGAGAGCGGAGATAAAGAAAGGACGGAGATGGTCATCAGTGTCATTCCTCCCACTTCGGGACGGTGACGAGGAAGCGCTCAAGCGGTGCCAAATCCGATGGCCAAGGATCTCGGGGTTTCAAATCCACCACGGACAAGCAACGAAGACAAGTAACGGAGTTTCAAATTCCCCCATTGTGTGAACTACGAAGTTCTGATTTTGATCACAATGACCGCTTCCTCCCTCGCCATGACCCTAGGCAAGAGGAGGAGGAGGACCAGGAAACTTTATCGATACTATGCTATTAGCCATTAATACGAGCACATGTGCCACGTCTAAAACTTGAATTTGGGTAGGCAAGTTTCACCATAAGAAATCTAAACAATTGAGTTATGCTCACTTTACAGTTATATAACTTTTAATTAACCCGTTCCAATGGTCATATCTTAATTTTATTTTGAATGGCGTAGTTCCTATATAATATTATTATAAAATATATGTGTTTTCTATTCGGTATTTTAGTCTGCATATTGTTGTCAGGAAGGAGATAAGGATTTGTCACATAACTTCGTATCCTTTTATTATCTTTTTAAAATTCTTGACCGTGTTTATGTTGACAGAGATACTGTTTTTATTATTAAAAATTGATCGGGCCTTAATGAAAACTATCATGGTCGGACTAATTTATAACTTCTGTGTTTATTTTTTAAGGCAAACTAATATGGTCGACACTAGATAAAGAACTGACGTAAATTCTTTGAGTAAAAACTTTCAAATATAACTACTACAGTGTAATTCCAATATAACTATACTATAACTACACTAAAAATTTTATGTAACTTGTATATATATAAGTATTAAAATGCATGTCACTTTATAGTAAGTTATATATATAAAGGCATATAGTTATAGTGTAATTACACTGTCGTAATACCAACATTACACCACAGTTACATTGAAAAATCTTTTAAGTCGGTATTTAGCAATTACCAAGTGGGTATTAATAACGAGGAGAACAGCAAAAGTAATTAGTCGAAACTCGAAAATCAGGTGTACTTGCATATGGGTATTACTTGGCATAAAGGCTGGTCTTAATTTCAAAGCACGTGAGCTGACCGCGCGATGAATACCTACCTACTACATGTGGCTCCCAAGGAGTACAGAAGAAATTAAACGCAAATTAATGAATGTGCATGCGTATGTGTACATGGCCCTACCAAACAATGACGACAACGACACTACAAGAACGACGTAATATTTTTAATTGAGGTAGCTGCTACACGTGTTAAATTTGTATTACAAAGCTCTAAAAAATTTAATGATATATTCACATCGTGAAACAAAGTGATGTTAAGAGTTTATTTTTTTTTAAGAATAGTACGTATAGACTTATTATTCTAGTGTGTTTGAAAGAAGAAAGAAGATTAAGAAAATAAACCATTAAATATGATTAATTAAGTATTAATTATTTTAAACATAAAAAACAAATTAGTGCAATTTATTTATAGAAAAAATTATAAAAGAAAAATGATGATTACTACTCCCTCCGTCCCATAAAAAATCTATCAGAGGTTGTTTAAGGGAGTGCTCACGTGGAAAGGGAGCGAAACCTCTCTCTTTCTTCTAGCAACAAACGGTCGAACGCAGCCAAAAAGCAACAAAAAAGACTTCCAAGTTGGTACAGCGACGACGCCGCCCTTTCTTATTTCCTCGCTCTTCGACGTGCTGCGGCCTCTATAAATAAGAAAGCCGGGATTAATTAAAGAGTGCGTGTGATCTGATCGTGTGCCATGGAGTCGATGCTCGTAGCCGGAGCGGGCGCGGCGGCGGTGGCGGCCGTCGGGGGCCTCGTCGCGGCGGCCGCGCTCGCCGACAAGCTCGTCGCGGCGCCGCCTCCGCGCAAGAACCGCGCCAACCCGCCTCCAGGTAATTAATTAATCCAGCTCGCCGTGTTCGTTTCGATCGATCAAATGATCTTCTCCAATTGGTTTGATCCTCACTGCTGCTGTGTCTCGGTGTTCGTCGTACTCTCTCCATTGATTGATCTCTGTCGGAGATGGCAGTGTATGTGATTAGTTTGTTCGTCGGAAAATATCTCGAATTTTCTCTGTTTCAGCTAGTGCGTAAGCTTTTTTTTTTTTTTTGATGGAATGGTAATTTCTGGTGTCGCAACAATTAGAAATGAGCATGAATGATCAGTTTGGCGTAGATAACAGGATTTGAGCTATAACAGCACTCACGGCTGCGACAGCACACCTATTGTGCACAAACAAGTACTCCGCCGTTCTAAAACGTATTTTTTTTACATGTACACGATCTCCGAGATGATACTTTAATCAACAATATCTACAAAAGTAAAATGTCTTAAATAAAAAGAGTTGCATATTATGATAGTTCATTTAATGATAAATATAATAAAATCAAATTTACATGATTAATCTTTTTTAAAAAGTTTGACTTAGCACTATTCTAAAATGCTTATATTTTGAAACAGAGGGAGTAATATAAATGGAGGAGGTGGTTAGTGGTTTTGGCAGATGTAAATATAGTATAATTGTAGTGTAATTACATTGTAACTTGCATATAACTACGATATAAATTTGAACCGTTCGATTTGCTTTAAAATTCGCAAGGGATGTAGGAAAAAATCACAACCCACTCACATGTGAGGCGATTCAGTACCATTACCTCTGTTTTCACATAAGAAGCACGTCACCTAGGATTTTTGAAAATTACATACTCCCTCCGGGCTGATAATATTAGTCGCTTTAAATAATGATAAAATCAAACCTTAAAATCTTTGACTATAAATAATTTCTAAAATATTTATCTTAAAAAATGAAAACCATATATATATATATATATAAGTCTTAAAAAGTACTTCAATAAAATCATATATTTGTTGATATTTTTATATATATTATAATAGAAAATAGTTATCAAAGCTACTCTTTGGAGACTGTGCCCTTGTCCAAAACGACAAATATTATTAACCTGGAGGGAGTACAAGTTAAACTATAGTTACATGCAAGTTACGTTGTAATTACATTCACGGTATTTACACCTATCAAATTTTTTAGCCAAAATTTAACGACAAATGTATAGCTAATCCCTTAATTTTGATATATTGCTTGAAAATCGAATTTTCCGAACAGCAATTTGTCGCGATGGACCATATAGGAATTAAAGTGGATAATCCAAATCCACTAGATTTTATTGAAACTATATATCCTAATCCTAATACTAATCCGTTGGATTTTGAAAAAATACTTACCATATCTCCGTTCGATTGGATTCAGAACGGATCAGATTGAAAAGTGTTAAATCATTTTTCATCCTTTTTTTTTGAGAAATCCTTTTTTTTTCTGTAGTCCTTGGTTCAGTTTTGACTGAATGTCTGAAAGGGATGTTGTTTAATTAACTTGAAACAGTTCAAAATTACAAGCATTCATGTCTCTGTCAGTTGAAGTAGCCTTCTCCTTCTCTTCTATATGTTCGTCAGACTACTTCAGAAAGTAGGTACTTCCTCTAGTCACGAATATGTTACTGAGAGGCTATAACTAAAAACACAGTACCTCTGATTTGTAATAGATAATGCCCTTAACTTTTAAAAATATGTTTACTCATCCATCTTATTTATAGAATTTATATAATAATTATTTATTTTTTGAGTTATTTTATTATTAGAAATATTTTAAGCATAATTTATATCTTATTCACTTACCTAAAATTTTTAAATAAGATGAATAGTCAAACGTGTATCAAAAATTAACTGAGCCGGATAGAGGATATCTGAAACTATGAAAAGAGGAGCAATTAACCATTTCTTCCTTAATCCGCCTGCATGCAACTTGAAATCACAAAAGCAAACTCAAGTCAATGCCATGGGGAAAATTTACAGTAGCCCCTGCTTGTAGGTACCAAAAGAAAATCGATCAATTTCATGCAGGTGTGACCAAAGTACTGGATTCCAGGCATAGCACAAGAACATTCCACGGAAGTACCACAGCAAACTCAATCAATCGTTTTACTTGGTCCAAAAGAATTAAGAAAACTGTGCACCTCTTAACTCATTCTAATGATGAGGATCCATTTCCTAATTAAAGGACTTTGTTGTCAATCAATTAGACTATATTAATAAAGATGAGCCATTTATTTTATCTTTTTTTTTTTGAAAAAAGTTGACCAGAGAAGAGAAACATCCCAAAGGCATTGCCATCTTACCCGTATACGGACTCTGTTGCCACCGTTCTAAAAAAACTTTTAAACCGATTTTCATTTTCTACGGAAAAGAGTATTAATGTAGAATAGTCAAAAAATGATTAAATCATTATCGGTATTTCCGACGGTGGCGGGGAGTTATATAATATATTTTTATGATGAATTGTATTCCCCTGCTTTTGTTGAAACAGAGTGTTCTTTCAATATCTCATTCACTATTCATTTGACTTATATGGATTTTAAAAATAGGCAATTTATATGCCATACCGTTATCCATTCTGAACATGGATTAACTATACTTAGAACGTAAATTTTGAATAGACTAACCTTTTAGTGTGCCGGAACTATTAAAAAAAACTCTAGAAAACTTTTATTAATCCATAAAATGTGTCCGGGAATGTGTTCTTCGGTTTGTTTTCTTCTGGTTAAGTATGCACTGGTTCTGGTTGGCACATGTATAATAGTTCTGATTGTATAATAGATATCTATTTTGCTGATTAAGAGCAAACAAATGGAAATAACTTTCTTTGAGTTACACTTTCAAGTAAGATTGTTTTGAAATTATTAGTGTGCAAAATGAAAGTAGTTATTATATAGATCATTTCAGATATGTCTATTTTGGTGAGCCACTAGTGCCTGTGTTGAAAATGCAAATTATTCTAGGCAAATTTTGCCAGAGGACATCGTGACTTCGTGATTTCAGCTGTACGACACTGCACAAAGTAACTTTGGGGGACAACACTCTGTGAACGTGAAAATTGGCTCGTCGGCACCGTTTCTATTAGAATATTCATTTCTGGTTGAATAGGAGAGAAATCATGTGAAAGTTCTTAAATACCTCTGAGCCTACATGTGAGGTCTACCATCTCTCTATCTCAAGCCGGAATTTTATCAGATATTTTTAGCTTATTTGATTGTGTTTACTCCATTTGTCCATCTATCCATGTGCATAGCTAGCACTCTTACTGAAAAATGACCCAATAAAAGGAAATATAGAACCAGTACATGTTAACTTTACTTGCTTGACTAAGTTCTGGCTAGATAATTCTTGTAACTTTATTTCTCACGTGGCTCGTGAGGAGGCTGTTGCCGAGTAATATATCTCCCGTTCCCCGCAAAAAAAAAAACTTTACTTGCTTGAATGTTTGGTGTTTACATTTATGCAGAGACGAATTACCACAAACAAATTAATTTCAGTCCACTACAAGAGCTTTAGTAATAACATCGTTAGTTATTGTAATGCAGCTGTTCCTGGTTTACCCATTATTGGAAATCTACATCAATTGAAAGAAAAGAAGCCTCATCAGACGTTTGCAAAATGGTCTGAAACTTATGGACCAATCTACACTATAAAGACCGGAGCTTCTCCAGTGGTTGTGCTCAATTCGACTGAAGTAGCCAAGGAGGTATGCAAGTTGTCCTTTTTCAGCATTTTTTTTACCTGTTAATGTTTTCATTTTCTTTCCGACTACCCAAATTGGTGTCCCCATATACTCTCCACTCTTTTACCCACACTTTTCATTCACCGATCTCCTGGACTAGCACCACAGTTTGCTCGAGCTAAGGGTGCTGGTGGTCCATCTTTGTTAGGAAATAGAATAAAATTATCATGATCGTTGCATCAAGCAATGCATGTATTCTTACATAATTGTAACTCTGGTGACCACATAATGTTATAAAATCAACTTATCCGACACATATTACAACTCCAAGTCTTAAACTATAACCGACTTTATACACTTAGTTTTTCCTTTTTTTTTTTCAAAATTTTCACTTAATCTATCTTTAGACTCTTTTGAATTTCTATTCAAACAGCTAAAACTCTGAAGAGCAAGGAATTCAAAAGAGTACAAATATGTGATGTTTTTTTTTAAAAAAAGATGAATTCAAACTGATGAAATTTAGAATAAATAGGCAAGGTTTCAGATTGATCAACTCGAAAAAAATTGCTCTAAAATGCTAAAACACAAATGAAGGGGTAGTTACGGACAAGGAAGCACACGTGGTTACAGTTACACCATTGTTTTTACGCTTTTCAAATTATCCTTACACATGCAAAATAGAGGTGCTTTTAGTATGATGCGTGTGTAAATTGCATGGTTTTGACAATTTCAAATGCTATCCTATCCAGTTACTTAGTTTACAGTTGATTTTTTGACTTGTGCAAAAGTTTAGAATTGTAAGTGGACATTTCTCTTGATAAATTAAATGTGAATATCATAATTACAATTAATTCAGATCATAAATGAAATTAACCTACAGCATGAACTCTAGAGCTAATATGATATTATTTTTGTCTCTCTTTTTCCATGGAGGTAAAACTGTAAACGCTTTGGTTCATGCAATTGTGCTATGATGTTGGCTTCTAGTTCATAACATGGGTGCTATGATGTTTGATATGTTTTATCTTCCTTATTATTCTTGGCTTCAAGGTTGACATGTTTGTATATGTTTGTGCAAATACCTTGTTTGGAAAGAAAAATAAAGGCAACGTAAGAGATAGCATCCCTAAGACTTGAACTCTGTTTGATCTTCAATATATCTAAGTCTTCAAAAAAGAACTTTTATACTATTTTTTCTTATTCTTGCATAGTTACATATACTCAAGAATGATAATCTCATATTAATTGGACTGTAAATAACAAAAACATACATTCTGTACTACTTTTTCCAGGCGATGATTGACAAATTCTCATCCATATCTACTCGAAAGCTACCAAAAGCAATGTCTGTGCTAACTCGTAAAAGTATGGTCGCAATCAGCGACTATGGTGACTACCAAAAGATGGCGAAGCGTAATATTATGATTGGCATGTTAGGTTTTAATGCACAGGTACAAATCTCAGCAAAATTTAAATTCAATAGTAGTTTTCGGGTACTAATAGCACTCAGTTAATTGAGCTCTAACAATGAAATGCTTGCATAAATTTCAGAAACAGTTTCGCGGTACAAGAGAAAGGATGATCAGTAACGTGTTAAGCACTTTGCATAAGTTGGTTTCTCTTGACCCACATTCCCCTCTGAACTTCAGGGATGTTTACATTAATGAGCTGTTCAGCTTGTCCTTGATCCAGGTTTGTATTACCTCTGAACTTGAACTCTCCAGTGGTCCGTTTGTTACTTCCAATACCTGTCATGATTGTTATGAGCTTATAATTGTTGCAATTTCGTAGTTACTAGGACTGATCTTGATTGTTATGAACTTATATATATTTGTTACAATTTCAGAGTTTAGGTGAGGATGTGAGTTCAGTTTATGTGGAAGAGTTTGGGAGGGAGATATCCAAGGACGAAATCTTTGATGTCCTTGTGCATGAGATGATGATGTGTGCAGTTGAGGCTGACTGGAGGGACTACTTCCCCTACCTCAGCTGGCTTCCAAACAAGAGCTTCGACACAATAGTGTCTACTACAGAATTCAGACGAGATGCTGTCATGAATGCATTGATCAAGAAGCAGAAGGAGAGGATTGCACGCGGAGAGGTGACACAAAACTTCTATTCGTATCCAAAAATAACTTTTTTTTTCTGCAGATCATCTGAACTGAACTGTAACGTATTGCATGCAGGCAAGGGCATCCTACATTGACTTCTTGCTGGAAGCTGAGAGGAGTGCACAGCTGACAGATGACCAACTGATGCTGCTGCTATCGGAGTCCATCCTGGCTGCAGCTGATACTGTCCTGGTGACCACCGAATGGACCATGTATGAGATTGCCAAGAACCCTGACAAACAGGCAAGAAATTAACTGATACTACCTCCAGTTTTATTTTTTGGTTTCGGACAACACATGTTTTAGCATGTTTTCTTTGTAACTTGTCGTAAACGTCAATTAATCTTGTCCGGAGGGAGTACTTTCAATTATCTTTTATATATGCTCTTTCTTGTATTGGGATCCTCTGACATAACTTTCTCTTGATATGGTCATTGACATGTCAGCAATCATGTCTCTATAGCTTTACGAGAAAGAAAGTCAGAGGATCTCAATCCCTCTTTCTTTCAAATGCATTTCAGCATTTTGTTGCCAACCAAACTAATAAACAATTGATTGTTTCTTGTTCTTGGCACATCGATCAGGAGCTACTCTACCAAGAGATCCGAGAGGCGTGCGGCGGCGAGGCGGTGACCGAGGACGACTTGCCGCGGCTGCCGTACCTCAACGCCGTGTTCCACGAGACGCTGCGGCTGCACTCCCCGGTGCCGGTGCTGCCCCCGAGGTTCGTCCACGACGACACCACGCTCGCCGGCTACGACGTCGCGGCGGGCACCCAGATGATGATCAACGTGTACGCGTGCCACATGGACGAGAAGGTGTGGGAGTCGCCGGGGGAGTGGTCGCCGGAGAGGTTCCTCGGCGAGGGGTTCGAGGTGGCGGACAGGTACAAGACGATGGCGTTCGGCGCCGGGAGGAGGACCTGCGCGGGGAGCCTGCAGGCGATGAACATCGCGTGCGTCGCCGTGGCGCGCCTCGTGCAGGAGCTCGAGTGGAGGCTGAGGGAGGGCGACGGGGACAAGGAGGACACCATGCAGTTCACCGCCTTGAAGCTTGACCCGCTGCATGTCCACCTCAAGCCCAGAGGAAGGATGTGAGCTAGAAGAAGCAGTTCCATGCATGATGAAGAATTAATGATATTCTCGAACGTATTTTGCAGGATGAATAGTGATATTAAAAATATAATGGTATATACTACCTCTGGTTTTTTAATATGCTAGAAAAAAATGTATGTGCACTGCTAGGGGAGAAATTAAATTTATCATGAACATCATAGTATCTTCTTTTTAAAATGTACGACGCCAACGTTTGACCATTTGTCCCTTATATATTCAATGGTACAATTTAGATTTAATCAAATAGAGAAAAAAAGCATTACACCTCTCCAGGTACGATGGATATATGTGTTTTCCTTTTGTTTGCACTAGTACAGATCCTTCCATCTATGACGGCCTCTAACATGACTAGAATTATTGGGCTATCATAAGGAAGTCATCTCAATCGGGCCAAAAAAAATGCCCGATTAAGATATAGTCACATAAACATATTAGATGGGTATAAAACTCAGACCCGTCACGGATGACATCTATCGGGCCGTAGTTTAGGACCGATTGAGATAGCATTCCATATCTCAATCGGGCCCCAAGTTTACGCCTATCACGGATGACAATCATCCGTGACGGGCGCCAACTTAGGCCCGATTGAGATAACAACTAGGTCCGTTACAGATGACTCATTCGTGATGTGCTCTATACTAATGCCCGATTGAGATGACTTAATCTCTATCGGGCTTTAACTAATGCCCATCACCGATGAGTATTTTTCTATTTTTCATATGAAATGTTTATATTTGTAAGTTGACCTGTAGTAAAATAATTAACTGCAGTATAATAATTTATTTTATTTGTCAAAATAATTTTTCGGGTAGTAAATAATTTCAAATGGAAAAATTATCAACGACAAGGTTGTATAACTTATCAAGATTTACAACTTTTAGTTTGGTCATTTTTCTATATAAGTTTTTTTTAACAATTTGAATTTGAATTTGAAAATATGACAACTTCAAAACAACATTTTCAAATATAAATGATTTCAAATGGAAAAATTGTCAACAACAAACTTATATACCTTATCAAGATTTACAACTTTTAGTTTGGTCATTTTTCTATATAACTTTTTTTTGAACAGATTGAATTTGAATTTGAAAATACGACTAATTCAAAATAACATTTTCAAATACTAAATGATTTCAACTAAAAAAGTAAAAAGTTATGAACAACAAAGTTGTATAACTCATCAAGATCTGTAACTTTTATTTTTGTAATTTCTTCATCCGATAAAGTGTTGGTAACATTGTTCACAAAATTTACATATATGTGTTATAGTTTATAAAACTAGATGAAAGATATGTGAATTTTGTGAAAAGTATTACTATCATTTTGTTGGATGAAGAAATGACCAAAATGAAAGTTATAGGTCCTGATGAGTTATACAACTTTGTTGATGATGACTTTTTCTGTTCAAATCATTTAGTATTTGAAAATGTTGTTTGAAGTACTCATATTTTCAAATTCAAATTCAAACTATTCAAAAAATGTTATACAGAAAATGACCAAAATAAAAGTTGTAAATCTTGATAAGCTATACAAGTTTGTTGTTGACAATTTTTCCATTTTAAATCATTTACTACCCGAAAAATTATTTGAATTTCTTATATTTTAAAATTCAAATTCTATGTAATTCAATCAAACCCGAATGGAGAAATGACCAAAATAAAATTGGCAAATCTTAATGAGTTCTACAACTTTATTTTTGACAACTTTTTCATACGAGTTCATTTAGTATCATAAAGTTCAATTTGAAATTCATTTTTGCCTAAAAGTTTTATTTACCTTCTCTTTCCTCTCCACCACTTCAAAATTTCAGCAACCTTATCTTCTCTTCTCACCCAGTCCTCTCTCAATCTCCACCTTATCTTCTCCTCTTCCCTCTCTCACTCAGGCGGCGGCCGGGCGGTGGTTTGGCAGGCGACGGCGAGACGGCAAGAGTGGCGGCGGCAGCAGAGAGGCTTGGCAGCAGTGGGGAGGGTCGGCGACGCTGGCCTCAGGGCGGTCGGATCCGGGGTTGGTGGCCCTGGAGCCACCGGATCCGATGATGCTCAGCGGCGCAAGGCGATGGTGGGAGCTCGGTGGCTCAAGGCAACGGTGACGAGCGGATACGGCGGTGCTAGCCTCGGGGCGCCCGGGTCACGACGACGGGGGAGCAGCGCGCGGCGGCAGGCGGGAGCGGATTCGGGGCCGGCGGTGCCCTCCCCCACGGCGACGACGACCTCGGGCGGCGGCACCACCGCCATCCCCTCGTCAGCGCCGCTCCCCCTTCTCACCGCCACCACAGCGAGGGCAGCTCTGCCGTCTCCGGCGGCCTCGCCCCGCGCAGATCCAGCGCTAAGGGTGGCGGGGGCGCCGATCCGGTGCCGGCGACGACGGCGGGCGGCGGGGTCGACGGATCCGGCGCCGGCGACGGGAGCGGGGGCAGGTTGCGGTGGGAGCGGCCGGCGAGCTCGGGTGGCGGTGCCGCCGCATGCGGCTAGGGTTTCTTTTTTTAGAATTTTGTTTTTTTAGCGATTTTTTCTCATCCGTGACGGGCTATAATTTAGGCCCGATTGACATGAGAGTCATCCGTGACGGGGTATAGTTTAGGCCCGTTTGAGATGAGAGTCTTCCGTGACGG
Source organism: Oryza glaberrima (assembly GCF_000147395.1). Lineage (NCBI taxonomy): Eukaryota > Viridiplantae > Streptophyta > Magnoliopsida > Poales > Poaceae > Oryza > Oryza glaberrima. The sequence goes on along the minus strand of NC_068331.1, from coordinate 21,258,509 downwards.
CCTTTTGTGTTGGCCCGATTGAGATCTGTGTCATCCGTGACAGCCGGATGCCTGATTAAGATATTTTACCACATCAGTGACCTTTGCTCTGTGACAGGGGCTCTACCCGATAGAGATGAGACTTGCTGCCTGTTACAGATGACTGAACCCGTGCTACTGTTGGTTTATGAAGGAAAGCTGAAATTTGGCAGCCAATAAAAGAAAGGGTTAATTGAATACATATGCCATTAAAAATTTACAGGTTTTAAAAAATACCATTACTACTAGACTATTGGCAAACATGTCTACAAATTGGGTGAAACAACCTCCATACCACTTTCTAGGCTGGAATCGTCATGGTTGACCACGTTTGATTTTACTACCAATTGGGACAAATGTTTACCTTATGCAGAATTCTCCTATAATAACAGCTACTACCTTCGTCCTAAAATATAACAACTTTTAGCTATGAATCTGGATATACAGTTGTCCAGATTCATAGTTAGAAATGCTTATATTTTGGGACGGAGGGAGTATCAAGCAAGCTTAAAAATATCACCCCGTGAAGCTCTTTATGGAAGAAAATATTGAACACCGCTTATGTGATCTGAAGTTGGAGAAAAGAATGTATTTGGAACAGATCTTATTAGAAACAGACTTAAAATAGCTCAATCTAGACAAAAAAAAAAAAGGTTATGCAGATTCTAGGTGTAAAGAATTAACTTTTGAGCAAGAAGATTTTGTTTATTTAAAAGTTTACCTTTGCGAGGGATAAAAAGGTTTAAGGTAAAAGGAAAATTAGCCCCTCGCTATATTGGACCGTTTCGAATAAATGCTAAACGTGGAGAAATAGCCTATCCACTAGCTTTACCAGATTATTTGTTAGAGGTACACCCTACATTCCATGTCTCACATCTAAAGAAAACTTTTCTACTGACATTTTTCTATTTTATTTTGTACAACTCTTATTTTAGGTTCAAAATATAGACATTACGGATCATGTATTTTTGGTTTGATTATTTAATAGAGCAACAATTAAATTAAAAATTAGATTTATAGCTTTCAATATTATTGATAGTTTGTGTTTTAGTTTGAGAGCTTAAAGTAGAAAGGGGGAAGTAGTGGAGAGCAGAGAGTGTGAGCCAAGGGGGAATGTGTCACGCCCGGAATTTCTATCCAAAATTCCAAACGATTACATGTGTGTGAACCCTCGTCCAGGAATCAGCCGAGGCACACAATAACAAATTGATAATAGAGTACAATTATTACTCTTAATTAATAAGCGAATAAAATGTCATTACAGAGGTAGATAGTTCCTCTCAATCAATAAAGATCTAAGCAGCGGAAAAATAAGATAAACGGCGCAGACGACTCCACTCCACAGGCATCTTGACCAGGGCTACACCTAATCCTCCACACCACCAGCATCACTGTAGAACTCCTACTCTGATGAATGATTGCAAGGTGAGTATATGACATACTCAGCAAGCCACGCAGCAATTATGCAAGTGCACAGGGTAACAAAGGATGGCATAGTAGGGTTTCATTTGCATAAACATCATTTAATAAACATTTCAGAATTTAATAAAACAGTTAAGTAATAATTAAACAATATTAATCTAACGCTATACAACATACCCTGTTGCATAGGCCCAACCATTCTGAACAACCATCCCGGCTGCACAGTTCTATCTCCAAACCAGGAATATACCATTCCAAGCCAGGAGCTAATCAAATTATTACCAGTTATAGCATCTTTCATTATGACGAGAGGTGTGAGACTAATCACGAAAGACATTGTTAGACCCGCCCATAACCGCGGGCACGCTATTCGAATAGTTTTACTCTGGCCAGAGTTGTACCACTGTACCCACAAGACACAGCCCCACGACATGTCACCATGCGCCTTGATACCACCACGGTACCTCGGAAATGAGCTGTGACAGTACCCCTCGCACAACACTATCCACCACAGCGCACCGTTCCTGGATCATAATCACCCCCTTATAAACAAGGCATGGACTCCCCAGCGACCCCCGTGGGCTTATCTCCGCCACTTCTCAGTCTGGTGCCCCGCAATGAACCATGCTATACAAAAGGTAAAGTCGTTGCCCACGCTGGCTTGTGGTTGGCACGGTTAATGTTTCACAACCGAAACTCGTGAACCGGTCCTTAATTGTCATGAGCACGACCATCAGAACCATGTGCTCACAACCCACCATTATCAGGTTTTAGTTGGGAAATTAATTAATTAACCAATCATGATTAACCATCATGATCTATCATTAAGCCATCATTAATTAGTAGTGAGTCATAAGTTATCCCAATAGTGTGCTAAAGTTTCTAAGCATGGCTAAGCAATCATATCTAATATCTAGCTGAACCAATATATAAAGCCCAACTAGTCAAGTTATAATAACCCAAGGTATCAAGGAATAAAGTGAGCAAGAACAAAAGGGCTACAACAAACAATAGGTTAATTCCACCCAATAACATTCGAAAATAAATGCAATAGTTGAATAGAAACAATAGCTTTAAATGGGATCAACATGCTCAAAGGGTTGTTTGCAATCTGTGTGACTTGCCTTGCTGGCCTTGGAACTCTTCAAATTCTTCTCCTGCGAAAATGGACTCTCCGGAAACGTCGGAATCTAAACAGAAAAGAGAAAAAACACCAAAACAGCACATAAACAAGCATGAACAGTACATGTGGATATTTTTAACATGTAGATCTCAATTTTAGAAAAATTTAGAAAAATTTAGATGAATTAGTTATGAATTTTTAAAGATTAAATCGGATTAAAACACTTATATGGATTTTAATTGAATTATGACGCAATAATGAATTATTTTTGAAAAGGAAAAGAGGATTTATTGTGTCAGCGGCTAGGGTTTGCGGTGGACCGGGTGCACGACGGCGGTTCACGAGATTGGACGGCTGAGATCTATCCTACCCACAACGGACGGCCGAGATCGATTGAATCCACCGCGGCTCACGGATGGACGACGACGATGACGTCAGCGACGACGTCACCACCGGCGGCGACCGAACCGCGCGAGCTCGCCGGCGAACCACGGCACGACAGCGCGAACGGAAAGCCTCTACGGGTTGCGGGCGGCACGGCGAACTCACCGGCGACCAAAGCGACGGCGGACGATGACCGGATGACGTCGGCGACGAGGAAGAAGCGGCGGCAACCTTCGGCTTGACGACGGCGACAGAGTTCCGGTGGTCGATAGCGACGGTGGAGGGGCGGACGAGGACGGCGACGCGACGGCGACCACGACGGCGGCCTTCCCGAGCGACGGCGATGACCGGAGCGACGGTGGCGTACAACTGGAGCGACAGCGGCGACGGCGGCGCTAGACTGCACGGGGCTAGGGCGCTACGGGCGGCGAGGGATGAAGGCGAGGGTGGCGGCGGGTAGCGGCGGGCTTGGGGGTGCTTTTATAGCGGCTAGGAGGCGGCGACGGAGGCCCACGGCGACCGGTGGCGGGAAGGAAAGTCTAGGGTTCGGAGGAGAGAGACCGATCCGATTCGACCTCGAATCCACGAATTTCCAAGCGATTTTAGCCGATGATTCCAAAAGAGAAAAGATAGAGGAGATCGAGAAGATCATTTCCCCTCTATCGATTTCATTGGAAACGGAAAGGATCGGCCGGATTGGAATGGCGGCGGCGGCGCGGCGCGGCTAGGGTTTCGGGCGGTGGCGGCGGCGCGAGGAAGACGAAGACTGACAAGTGGGCCCCACCTGTCAGCGGGCGGACGCGCGCGTGGGCGGCGGCTGCGGGCCGGCTTGGGCCGAGGGATAGAGAGAGGGTTTTGGGCCGACTTTCGGCCCAAAGCCAAAAGAGACTTTTAAAAACCTTTTTCAATTTAAATTATTCATGAAATGCAATTCCATTTATTAAAAATACTTCCTTAGCTCAAATAAATCCGAGAAAAATCTAGGAATTATAGAATCAAGCAAAGTATTTAATGAAATTTTATCTGGCCCTATTTTACATTGGAATTTATTATTTAAAATTAGATCTTCTTTTCAAGGCTTTTAAAATCAATTCTAATAATTCCAATTAAACAACAATTTATATTTTTAGGATTTTTAGGATGTGACAGAATGGGGCGATGCATTGGGGACTTTATTTTTCTAAACAATTTAATTAAAATCAATGATGATATGTTTTGCTTTTTTCTTATAGTTTCTAAGAGTTTTTCTACTTTTGAAGACATGACACATAGCGGCTTAAGATTTTTCTATAGGTAGACCTAATGGTTGAAAATAATGAATCCACTGACTTAAGCGAAAACCCATTGTCAAATATTATTTTCCCCTTAGAACTTATATTTTTTGTTCTAATTTTTAATACTTGACACGTGGCAAGTTAAGACCACTACAAAGGATTTAGAGTGATTTAAGATTAATTATGTAATGCATGTTGTCATTTTATTTATATTGTTTCATTAATGTTGTTATTATTTGGTCGGCATACAAAGGACATGGGTCTATGTTCAAATGACATATTTTATTTTTTATAAAGTAAAAAAATATGAGGAATATGGATCTTAAATTATTTATTTGATTATAAATAAAGCAATAGTTCAAACAAACTAAAGGCTTAATAATTATGATTTTTTAGCTTCTTATTTATTGATTGTTTTTATATTAATAAGTTGTTAGTTAAAGAAAGGAGAGGAAGAAGTTGAATGGGAGAGAATAGGATGGGAGAGAGTACATGCACATATAATAAAAGTGGAGGGAATCATATGGTAGGGTGAAGGGAGTTTGTTTTCTTTAACATAGATCAATGGGTTTGAGTTCTTAAGATGGTATAAAATAATAGGTCCATCGCAGTAAGTAAATTTGGTAAAACAATATTACCATTATCTTTTGTTTGTGTTTTATAAGTTTAATATGTCTCAGTTAAGAGCTTTATTGATTTATAAAGATCTATCCGCTTCTACTTGTCTTTTTGTGCAATATATTCATAGTATTTGTTAAAAATATGAGCATATAAAAGTATATAAATGGGTTTATTTTGCATAGCATGCTTGGTGTCCATCAAGGAATAAAAAGAGAGAAGGTACGTGATTAAAGTATTTTTCCAATGAAAATTTGTTTTTCTTAAAGTTTTGTGTAGAAACAATCATTTCTCTTTTGAAATGAGCGAGATTGATCATTAAAAAGTCATATCTAACCAGATGTATGACCGTGACAATCTTCGGAGCACCATATCATTGTTTATATTTTGATAAAGATCAGTAGTTCAGCGTCTGGTTTGTTTTCGTCTATGTATTGTTCATAATTGCATGAGACATCTTTGCTAATCCTAAGAATATATTTATTTTTTCCAAAATTATTTAAAGTAATTAATTTGTTAGAGTGCACTTATAGTCACTTAGGTAGGGTGTATGGCATACATCATCTACTATAAGAAAATATATGATAAAAGTTGAATGCATAGGATTGTTGATTTGTTATCGTATCTATTTGGCAAAGAAAAGACATATTTGACTATAATTCCTGTGATGGATTAAGGGGTTGTATTATGGCAAGATCATAGCTTGGAAATTCCAATCAAATAGTTATAAAAATTATAACAAAAATTGAGAATCTTAATCTCACATTAACTAAAATTATATCAAATCTAATTGAAAAACCACAATGTTGTTCCACTCTCCCCGCATGTGGATTTGAATTAGTGTTATATATTTGTCAATGTATATTTGAGATCATGCTGATCCTTTCTGTCATGCGAAACTATTTAAAAAAATAATCATGACATTAATTATTATATGTTGGCTAAGTTATTTAAAAATAATTATGTCGGCCCTATGTATTCAGCACTACAATATAACTATTATATGTGATCAATATTTTACTTAGAGTAAAATATATTGCTGGTCCTTAAACTTGAGTGCGGGTGTCACTTAGGTCCATAATCTTATAAATTGCACATCTAGATCTTTTAATGAATCGTAGCCGGTCCATACCCTGTTTGACCGAAGTTGACCGTCTACAAGGCATTCCACGTAGGCAGCTCATTTGCAAATAGCCCCTTCGTGCTACAGTAGAGCCCTGGGCACCAAAAAAAAAAATCCCCAAATCCCTCGGCCGCCTCCGTCGTCACCTCGCCCGCCGCCGCCACACGTCGTCCTCGTCGCCAGCCCCTTCGCCGGCCACATCATACTGATGGTCGAGCTGGTGCGGTGCCTCGTCCATGGACGTGCATCCTACCGCGGCGATCGCGTCCCTCCCGACGTCCTTCGTCGACGCCGTCACGCTCTCAGAGGTCAAGCTCGATGATGTCCCCGCCGGCGCCAACATCAGCGGCGTGGTGACGATACGATACATGTAATAGTACGTGTGTTATTAGCTGGGAAGGGGATGGTAGTGTAAAGAACAGAGGTGCAAGCGTGGAGAACACCTCGGTGGGTGGTTTCGTGTTAATTCAGAAGCCTCAAATCAGGCTGATCACAAGTACATGCATATATACAGTCGGCAGGGTTGTTGAGCTCATCTCCTAATACAGAGGGATAACAACAAACTTTATCTAGAGCTAACAACCCTATCCAAACCGTATGAAACAATATTTCACGTAAATCCTAACACCCCCTCAATCTCAACCTACCAGGTTCAGATTGTTTCTAAACATCTCCATCTGCCTTACTGTCAAGGTCTTGATAAAGCCATCTGCAACTTGATCTTTAGATGAGACATACTCTACCTCAAGTAACTTGCGAGCAACTCGTTCTCTAACAAAATGATAATCCACCTCTATATGCTTTGTTCTGGCATGAAAAACTGGATTTGCTGTTAAGTATTTAGCTCCAATATTATCACACCATACCTTAGCGGCTCTAGGCCCTTTTACACCAAGTTCCTGAAGTAATGTTTGTATCCACATAATTTCCGCTGTTGTATTTGCCAATGCCTTGTATTCAGCTTCAGTACTTGATCTAGAGACTGTAGCTTGTTTTCGTGCACTCCAAGATACAAGGTTAGGTCCTACAAAAACAGCAAATCCTCCAGTGGATCTTCTGTCATCAAGACAGCCTGCCCAATCTGCATCAGTAAATGCACTAACAAGCAAAGAACTAGACTTGTTAATCTGTAGACCAAGTTTCACAGTATGTTCTATATACCTCAATATTCTTTTTACCGCTGCCCAATGATCTGTAGTTGGAGCATGTAAATACTGACATACCTTGTTTACTGAAAATGATATATCTGGTCTTGTTAATGTCAAATACTGCAGTGCTCCAACTATGCTGCGATACTGAGTGCTATCATTGGGACCAAGGGACGCTCCCCCCTTGACTTGACAACTTTTCAGAGATGGACAGAGGTGTATTCACTGGTTTACAGTCACTCATACCTACCCTTCTCAGGACATCTGAGGCATACTTTTCCTGTGTTAGCAGTAGCCCATCATTTAACTTTTTAACCTCAATTCCTAGGAAGAAGTGAAGATCTCCCAAATCCTTCAGTGCAAACTCCTGATTCAAATCCTGCAGAAGAGCAGAAGAGCTGAGGTGGCATTTTCGGAAGAACTAGCCACAATGATGTCATCAATATATACAAGCATAAACATAGTAACTCCATTCTTATCATAGAAAAACAGAGATGTATTTGATTTTGATGACACAAACCCCAACTCATTCAACTTTGTACTCAGCCTCGAATACCAGGCCCTAGGTGCCTGTTTCAATCCATACAATGCCTTATCTAATTTGCACACATAGTTAAGTGCCTCAGATTTTACATATCCTAGTGGTTGTCTCATATACACCTCTTCTTCTAGAACTCCATGCAAGAAGGCATTTTGAACATCTAACTGACGAAGACTCCAACCTTTAGAGACTGCTAAGGATAGAACAGTTCTTATGGTTGCAGCTTTAACAACTGGGCTAAAGGTATCTTCATAATCTATGCCATACCTCTGCTTGAAACCCTTTGCAACCAATCTAGCCTTGTATCTATCTAAACTCCCATCAGCCTTTCTTTTAATTTTATAGACCCACTTACAGTCTATAATATTAATTCCCTTTTTAGGAGGAACTAAATGCCATGTTTCATTTTTCATTAATGCATGATATTCTTTATCCATAGCCTCTTTCCAGTTCTTATCTCCTAGAGCCTCAGCTAGATTTTGTGGTTCCCCAGAGGATGTAAAACAACCATATTTGACTGTACCATCAGTATAAATTTTCTCTTTTCTAATCCCACTTTGGAGTCTAGTTTTTGGTCTACCATTAATCTCACCTTGCTCTATTTCAGCGATAACCTCCGGAGCCGCAGACGATCCTGCCGCATCATGACGAGGCCCTAGCGACGTGTCACCTCCGGGCTGGTGGTGGCTTGCGATGGAGCGAGAACTCGCGCGGGAGCTCTGTACAGCCGACGACGTGGCGGCTGCTGGTTCGGTGGCGGTCGCAGGTTGCTCGGGGGCCTGCATGGCGCGCCACTGATCAGTACGAGACGGCGATTCTTCCGCCACTTCTGTTTCTGCTGTGTGTACCCCGGTTGATGCACCAGGATGAGTTCCATCAGGTTGTTCTGCGTTAATCTCTGCATTGCTGTTGCTAGCATCTGCCTCAGTGTCATCTACAGCATCATTCTCAAAAGAGGAATCAGCAACAACAGGTAAGATATTATGCATATGATCATTGCTATGTGCTACTCCCCCTTGATTAGATGCATGCGATGTAAGATCAGCAGGAAGAAGGGAAATTTCAGCACGTAGACGCGCTCCAGCATTTGGCTGAAGCTTGGAGAAAGGAAATTCCTGTTCATCAAAGGTGACATCACGGGAAATATAGACTCGACCGGTTGCCACTTCTAAGCACTTAAACCCCTTATGTAAATTGCTAAAACCAAGAAAGACACATTGTTTGGACCGGAATTGCAATTTGTGAATATTGTAGGGACGAAGATTAGGCCAACAAGCACAACCAAAAGTTCAAAGAGATTTATAATCAGGTTGTTGGTGAAAAAGGCGTGCAAGATGTGTGTCAAAGTCGATTACTTTGCTAGGCAAGCGATTAATGAGATAAGTGGTTGCAAGAAAAGCTTCGTCCCAAAATTTCAAAGGCATAGATGCATGAGCAAGGAGAGATAGCCCAATCTCAACAATATGACGGTGTTTCCATTCAACGGCACCATTTTGTTGATGGGTATGAGGGCACGACACTTGATGTGCTATGCTAATTTTCTTAAAGAAGGAATTCAATTTTTGATACTCTCCTCCCCAATCTGTTTGCATGCCTACAATCTTACGATTAAATTGTCTCTCAACCATGCTTTGGAACTCTTTAAATTTCTCAAAAACTTCAGACTTAAATTTAAGAAAGTAGATCCACACAAACTTACTATAATCATCAATAAAACTCACATAATAGCGCTTGGCTCCAACGGAGTCAGAGGCAGGACCCCATACATCTGAATGAATAAGTTCCAAAGGATTACTAGAGACACTAAAAGACTTAGGAAATGGCAACTGGTGAGACTTTCCCTGTTGACAAGCATCACAAACAGACTCACTAGGAGACTCATTGCTACAAGGCAATTTATTTTGATTAATAACCCTAAGAACAATGGGCTTTGAGGCATGCCCTAGACGACCATGCCATTGCTCGAACGATGGCATCACAGCAAAGACTTGTTTTATTGGATCTCCAGCAGGCAAGGGGTAGAGACCGCACCGACATGGTCCTTCAAGAATTGTCCTCCTCGTGACCTTGTCCTTAATTAAAAAATACTTTTGATGAATCTCAAGGAATGCATAATTATCAGCAACAAGTCTATGAACTGAAACAAGATTTTTTGACGCCTTAGGAACATGCAAAATATTTTTAAGATGGAGGGGGCGGCTAGATGTAGGCACATAGGAATGACCAATATGCTGTATATCCATACCTTCAACACTAGCTGTGTGGATTTGGTCGGTGCCCTTGTACTTCTCCCGTGTGGTCAGCTTGTCTAGCTGCCCGGTGATGTGGTCGGTTGCCCCGGTGTCAACATACCAATTGGTGTCAACACCGTAAGCGTGCGTCGCAGCGCCTCCTAGCTTCTCATCGGGGACGTAGTTCTCGTCGTAGCGGTGCCAGCAGTCCGCCGCCACATGCCCTTTCTTGTGACAGACTTGGCAGGTGGGTCTGTTATCAGCGCCGCCGCGTCCATTGCCACGGCCGCGCCCACCACCTTGGCCACTGCCGCCGCGTCCAGCGCCGCGGCCGCGGGGGTTGCCGCCACCATGTCCCTGATTTCCACCGCCACGGTTTCCACTCATAGCAGCGCACGCCGTTCAGATCTTCACCCTGTTTTCAAAGCCAAGAAGCTGTGAGTAGACCTCTGCAACTGTGACAGATGCATTCTTGGCGACGAGGGCTTCCACCACTGGATCAAACTCTGAATCAAGACCATTAATAATGTAAGCAACAAGTTCTTCATCATCTATTGGCTTCCCTGTTGCAGCAATTTCGTCACCGAGAGCACGCATCTTGTTGACGTACTCAGTGACAGTCGATTGGCCCTTCTGAGTGGTGGTGAGAGCCAATCTAACGTTGATCGCGCCTGCGCGAGATCGTGTCGAGAACGTGTTCTCGATCGTCTTCCATGCCGCGGCTGCCGTCGGTGCGCCTGCGACTTGCGACAGAATCTCCCTGGTCAGGGAGGTGAACAGAAAACCAAGGACCTGTTGGTCAGTGGCAAACCATTCGCCATACGCCGGGTTTGGGACTCTGACGGTCTTCTCTCCTTTTTCTCCTTCCTTCTGCTCAAGCTCGGCTTCTGGCGGAACGGATGTTCCGAGGACATGGCCCTCCAGTCGCGCACCCCTTAGGGCTGTGAGAACTTGCACCGACCAGAGGGAGTGATTTTGCTTGGTGAGTTTCTCAGAAACTTGGACGCCGAACAAAGGGTTTGCAAAAGCGGTGGAGGAGGAGGAACTCCCCATGAGACTAATCTAGATGGAGTTTTGCTCTGATACCATGTAAAGAACAGAGGTGCAAGCGTGGAGAACACCTCGGTGGGTGGTTTCGTGTTAATTCAGAAGCCTCAAATCAGGCTGATCACAAGTACATGCATATATATAGCCGGCAGGGTTGTTGAGCTCATCTCCTAATACAGAGGGATAACAACAAACTTTATCTAGAGCTAACAACCCTATCCAAACCGTATGAAACAATATTTCACGTAAATCCTAACAGGTAGTAGGGTAGAACGGTGGGATGGTAGTCATGCACCAGCATGGCGCGGTGCCGGTTCCAGGCTTCCAGCTCCGGCCGCAATACTCCATCATGTCGCCGTACAGCTCGCCGTAGCAGTTGGTCACGGCCTCCAGCTGCGGCCGACGACATGAGGAGCACGTAGCTCGCCACCCGCTGCATCTCCCACCGGCCCCGGTTCTGCTCGTACGCCACCAGGTTAGCGGGTATGGCGCAGTTGGCGTAGTTCTCCACGGTGGGATCTCCAGCACGCCGTCACGTACGCCGGCTGAACGTGACGTCGACAAGGCTGCACGGCGGCCTCTTGGCGCGGAACATCACCCCGGCGTCCTGCAGCTCCGTCGCCGGCGGCATCTGCCATGGCATCCGCTCGTGGATCGGCTTCGCCAGCCACTCGTCCCACGCCTCGTCCTCCTCCTCCTTGCTGCCCACGCCGCCGCCGCCGCTGTCGCTTGTCCTGTCCTTCGGTGGCAAGAACCAGGTAGTAGAGGTGGAGCAGGTGGAGGATCTCGCCATCGGGCGGCGTCCTGTGGGGTGTCCATGGTGAGGTACTTAGCGACGGCGGGCTGTACGGCGCCAGCCCACCGGTGGGGTTGTCGTCGAGCTTGACCTCCGGGAGCGTGACGGCGGCGACGGAGGACGCCGGGAGGGACGCGATCGCTGCGGCGGAGTGCACGTCCAGGGACACGGCGAGGCCGGAGAACGTGATGAGCGAGGCGGCACAGCCGTGGTGCGCGACGAGGACGATGTGCGGCGACGAGGATGACATGAGGCGGCGGCGGGCAAGGTGACGACGGAGGCGGCCGAGAGATTTGGGGATTTTTGTGGCGCCCAGTGCTCTACTGTAGCACGAAGGGGCTATTTGCAAATGAGCTGCCTACGTAGAATGCCACGTAGATGGTCAACTTCGGTCAAACAACGTCCGATTTAAACGATTGAAACATTTTCGATCTACTTAGTGAAACAATTCTGATATACTTAATGGAACAGCGTGCAATATTTAAAAATAATTTAATAATAAGCTAAAACAATTTTCATCGAAATATATCTATGTGTTGTCTTGTTTTAAACATTTAATTGCAACGAATTTAATGGTGCAATCGGATCATGATTTGAATAAATAATTTAAGAGAAAAAATAGTTTAAAGTAGTTTTGCATGCACGCATACATGCTGACGTCAGCTGACGTGGGTGGTCGATTTTCCCACCCCAGATTGGACGCCCGACGCGTAGCGCCCTCCCAATTTTTCTCGTAAAAATTATCTTGTATATACCTGATAATAAGCGGAAGCGGGGACCTTTTAAATGGATCTAATCTAATGGTAAAGAAATAACAAACTCACCAAGTAAAAATCAATGGTTAGTTCTAAAGTGCCACGTGGCGGTTTAGAAGTGTTTGAAGGAGCACCACATGGCAATTTAGGAATGTTCGTAGGAAGCGTTAGGTGGCAGTATAGGATCGTTTGTAAGAAGTTTAATGAACTTTTATTATATAATATAATAGATAGATGTTAATCGTACACATGTAATTTCAACTATTACTTCCAACTGATTCAAGCTTTAGCAGGCACATGCTTCTGAACTTTGTCCAGAGCAATAACACATGGTTTGACCTTTGAATAATAACACACCAGCAGGACTGGTGGCTATGACCAATTAATAAATGAATATGTGATGCCGGCCATTTGGACTCCTCACCGTGCAGCAGTTATATAAAAGTTAGAGCAAGGTTAATAGTATAACCAACTGCTGGCTCCAATTTATTTAGTCAAAGTTAAACTACTATCAGTTTAACTTTAGTCAAAGTTATAAGACGTTTCGACTTTAGTCAAAGTTAAATTACTCTCAGTTTGACTAATTATATAGAAAAAATTACTAGTATTTATAACACCAGCATAGTTTCATTAAATCTATAATTGATTAAATTTTCATAATATATTTAGCAGCTACTGATGATAAGAAGTTTTAGTGTTCATTATTTCGGTTGGGTATCGACAGTACCAAAATTTCGAAAATTACGGCAATTTTGTTCTAAAGTAATTTATTTTTTAATTAAAATTAGGTCAAATTTGAATATTTCTTGCCAAATAAATCCAAACTTTCGGGTAAAACAGTTTTTTTATCAGGGATTTGATAGACCCGAAATTCCAACAATTTTTAGTCCGTAATTACGAACCATTGCTCATGATATTGGTAAAAAAGACATCTAAATAAAATAACTTTCTCGCCATGGACAGCGACCTACGCGCAGCATCTCCCCGCACGAAAACTGTGGTGGTTTATTAATGTATAATTAATTAAATATTAGCTAAAAATAACATAAAAAATAGATTCATATGATTTTTTTTAAAGCAACTTTTGTATAGAATTTTTTTTAAAAAAATGCACTGTTCAGTACTAAAAAGAGTGCACGTGGAAAATGGAGAGTGGTAAGTTGGAAAAATGAGCTAGTTCAGCTTAGCTGTTCCTCCTTTTTCATTAGCACGTTTTTTAAACTACTAAACAGTGTATTTTGCATAAAAATTTTCTATATAAAAGATGCTTTAAAAAACCAAATAAATTTATTTTTAAATTTTTAATAATTAATACCTGATTAATCATATGCTAATCCTGTTTCTCGTTTTACGTGTAGCTAAATATCCAAACCGGCTAGCTGAAAACAACGCGGCCAACCAGCTGCTTAATTCCATGTGAATATGCGGCTTTAATTTACGATGATCGGTGACCGATCGAATTAAGATAAATCAAGGATGATGACACAGGAGTATATACTCTCACGACCGGATATGGATATCTGCATAATTATGGCAGGGAGACACAAACAGCAATAATAAAACCGAGAGTACTCTACCATAGGGATTCATTCCCGTGAACATCATTGAGCTACGTAGCAGCAGTAACCCATTAATTTTGCTCCGTGTCCTTCATAAATACTATATCGATTTATATAATTTTCGGAATCCCTAGTTGTAGATCTGAAAATTATATTACCTTCTTTTCTTTGTGATTTGTGAAAAGATAGATATAATTTTATCGATTCTCTCTTAAAAATGCATTATATGGAAATATATATGTCCAGATGTACGTATATACTAGTTATACGTTCCCTAAAGCTCATGTTATTAGTGATTTATTTTTTAGATGATGTGGCAAATTATAAAGGATTGCTTATATGGATTAATTAATATTGTATACTCCTTTCGTTTCATATTGTACTCCTCCAGAAACAAAACACTTATCATTTTGAATAACTTTAAAGTTTAAAAAGTTTGACTATAAATAGTTTCTAATATACTCCAAATCAACCTGTTACGCTAGCCGAGAACTTGACCATCCCCATTAACACATCAGCTAGCCCGTCCGGATGCAGACGAGTGGTTGGGTCAAATGAGATCGACAATAGCCAACGTTGACACTGCATTCAAAGCGGTTGTGGCATAAGAGCAGGTATAATAACAGGCTATAAGACAGGTATAAACATATTTTAAAAGATAAAGAAAGAGAAAAAAGTAGCGGGCTACAGATTTGTAACCAGCGACAGCACGGGCTCTAAGACGTACTGTGTGTATGACAGGTAGGACCAGATATTAATAGTACAATAAGCAACTATTATATGAATTAGCTATTATATTGGTTATAGATGGTCTGTAGCTAGTAATTAGCTATACTATTAAGCGTGTCTCCTACCAGGGACCGCGAGGTAGAAGCTAAGCCGAAAATCGTCCCAATAAGAACAAATCTCCGCCTCGACAACAAATTAAGACACTCCCCAAACGATGCCGACGATCTCCGACAGCCCATCGATCGAGGGGTTGGAGGGATCATTGTCAAGACAATAGCGATAACTGCATGCCGGGCTCCAGACCAAGATGACAATCGTGGCCATTGCGAGGATCGAGAATGAAGAGACTCTCTCGGTCACCCCGGCGGCAAGATGACAATAATTGTTGTTCTCGGACCATTGCTCCTGATCACGGTGACCCTTCCTCTTTGTCCTTGTTGTCCTCCTCAAACAAGTAGTACAAAACTTTCCCTTTCTTTGTTCAAACTTCAATGATTGACTGCAAAATTTTAATCATTGTTAGAATTAATAGATGGGTCTTAGCCCATTCAAAAATTAATCTTTACAAAATCACAAAAGCCCACCTCATGGGATGGCATGCATGGAGAATTTAGTACCATCTTATTTATTCTAGGAGAGGGGGACCTCCTTATAAGGGAGGATGTAATCCTAGCCACTTAAGCATGTGAGGTGGAGAGAAGAAGGGGAACACACGCGCGTGCTTGCCTCGCCTCGTATGACATGTCATGGCGGTGCGCGTGCACGATGGTACGTGTCGAATGTTCCGCTAAAATTGGCTCCTCACCCTTGCGCATATGCAGAAATTTAGAAACACTCCGCGTGGTACGTGTCGAATGGCAAAACCTCTAATGGGCGATCGATCGCCCTGGGGATGGGGTAGCGCCCCCGCCCCCCCTCCCTCCACCTGGTTTCCATTTTTGGCACCGCATTACTTTCCTATTTTGGTAAATTTATGCACCTAAAGTTTATACAACTCAAGTTTACACATCTAAAGTTTAGACACCAAAAGTTTATAAGTCAAAAATTTATATATCCGATTCAAATTTAAATTTGAATTCAAATATTTTTTATATATAGTATTTCTATACATCTAAAGTTTATACACCTAAAGTTTATAGACCCAAAGTTTATAAGTCAAAAGTTTATATACCCGTTTCAAATTTGAATTTTAATTATATCCGATTTGAATTTGAATTCATATATTTTCTATATATAGTATTTCTATACATCTAAAGTTTATACACCTAAAGTTTATAGATCCAAAGTTTATAAGTCAAAAGTTTACATAGCCAATTCAAATTTGTATTTGAATTCAAATTTTTTATATATAGTATTTCTATACATAAATTTTCTAACTTTTTGTTTTTTTTTAAAAAAAATTGTGGTGAACTGTAGTGGGAAGAGAAGAAGGGGAGGAGGAAGGGGGAGAAGAGGGAGGAGTGTATGTGATTATAAGGGAGGGGGCGGACGGGTGATCGCTGGGAGCGTTACCCGCCCATTAGGCGTGCCCATCGAATGGTCCGCTAAAATTGGCTCCTCACCCTTGCGCATATGCAGAAATTTGAAAACACTCCGCGTGGAGTCCGGATAAGTTTCGCGCGACTTATCTGGTTACGTGGAGCGGAGATCGTGCACGCCGCCTGGCCTGGCATGGCAGCACACGTGCACGACGTACGCGTCAAATGATCCGCCAAAAGTGGCTCCTCACCCTTGCGCAGATGCAGAAATTCGGATTTGTTTGTTTTGGAATCCGGTGGGTGAAACGGTGTGGAGTCCGGATAAGTTTCGCATGACTTATCCAGTTTGGTTACGCGGAATGGAGATCGTGCAGGCGTCCTGATATCTCTATATAAGCTGAGCCGCCGCCTCCACGCAAAAAAAAAGAAATCAATCTAGGGTGTGCCTCCTCTCTGTACTGCGTCGTCGCTTATAATCTACTCCATCCCACTCATCGGCGTGCACTGGCGATCGGGAGAGCACGTCTCTGGAATCACTGCCTTTGATGTCCTACACCGGGAGAAGGCGGCAGTAAGTCTTAAGCTCCCCCAAACAGACCCATAGATTGATCTGGAAGCAAAGATCCAGCTGATGGAGCATTTAGGCCTATGACTGATGTCACGCCCGGAATTTCTATCCAAAATTCCAAACGCTTACATGTGTGTGAACCCTCGTCCAGGAATCAGCCGAGGCACACAATAACAAATTGATAATAGAGTACAATTATTACTCTTAATTAATAAGCGAATAAAATGTCATTACAGAGGTAGATAGTTCCTCTCAATCAATAAAGATCTAAGCAGCGGAAAAATAAGATAAACGGCACAGACGACTCCACTCCACAGGCAGCTTGACCAGGGCTACACCTAATCCTCCACACCATCAGCATCACTGTAGAACTCCTCCACTGATGAATGATTGCAAGGTGAGTATATGACATATTCAGCAAGCCACGCAGCAATTATGCAAATGCACAGGATAATAAAGGATGGCATAGTAGGGTTTCATTTGCATAAACAGCATTTAATAAACATTTCAGAATTTAATAAAACAGTTAAGTAATAATTAAACAATATTAATGCAACGCTATACAACATACCCTGTTGCATAGGCCCAACCATTCTGAACAACCATCCCGGCTGCACAGTTCTATCTCCAAACCAGGAATATACCATTCCCAAACCAGGAGCTAATCAAATTATTACCAGTTATAGCATCTTTTATTAGGGTGAGAAGTGTGAGACTAATCACGAAAGACATTGTTAGACCCGCCCATAACCGCGGGCACGGCTATTCGAATAGTTTTACTCTGGCCAGAGGTGTACCACTGTACCCACAAGACACAGCCCCACGACATGTCACCATGCGCCTCGATACCACCACGGTACCTCGGAAAGGAGCTGTGACAGTACCCCTCGCACAACACAATCCACCACAGCGCACCGTTCCTGGATCATAATCACCCCCTTATAAACAAGGCATGGACTCCCCAGCGACCCCCGTGGGCTTATCTCCGCCACTTCTCAGTCTGGTGCCCCGCAATGAACCATGCTATACAAAAGGTAAAGCCGTTGCCCACACTGGCTTGTGGTTGGCACGGTTAATGTTTCACAACCGAAACTCGTGAACCGGTCCTTAATTGTCATGAGCACGACCATCAAAACCATGTGATCACAACCCACCATTATCAGGTTTTAGTTGGCAAATCAATTAATTAACCAATCATGATTAACCATCACGAGCTATCATTAAGCCATCATTAAATAATAGTGAATCATAAGTTATCCCAAAAGTGTGCTAAAGTTTCTAAGCATGGCTAAGCAATCACATCTAATATCTAGCTGAACCAATACATAAAGCTCAACTAGTCAATTTATAATAACCCAAGGTATCAAGGAAGAAAGTAATCAAGAACAAAAGGGCTGTAACAAACAATAGGTTAATTCCACCCAATGACATTCGAAAATAAATGCAATAGTTGAAAAGAAACAATAGCTTTAAACGGGATCAACATGCTCAAAGGGTTGTTTGGGATCTGTGAGACTTGCCTTGCTGGCCTCGGAACTCTTCAAAATCTTCTCCCGCAAACTCAGACTCTCCGGGAACGTCGGAATCTAAACAGAAAAGAGCAAAAACACCAAAACAGCACATAAAGAAGCATGAACAGTACATGTGGATATTTTTAACATGTAGATCTCAATTTTAGAAAAATTTAGAGACTTGAACCAACTAAATCCGAGCTACGATGAATTAGTTATGAATTTTCAAAGATTAAATCGGATTAAATCATTTATTTAGATTTTAATTGAATTATGACGCAATAATGAATTATTTTTGAAAAGGAAAAGGGCATTATTGCGTCAGCGGCTAGGGTTCGCGATGGACCGGGTGCACGGCGACTGTTCACGGGAACGGACGGCCGAGATTGATCCAACCAAAACGAACGGCCGAGATCGATCGGTCCACAGCCAGACCACGGCGGACGGCACCGATGACGTCAGCGGTGACGTCACCACCGGCGGCGGCTCGGGCGCGCATGCTCGCCTGTGAACGACGGCGCGAACGGAGAGCACCTACGGGTAGCGGACAGCACGGCGAACTCACTGGTGACCAAAACGGCGTCGGAAGATCAACGGACGGCGACGGCGACAAGGAAGAAGCGGCGGCGATCTTCGGCTTGACAATGACGGCGGTGCTCCG
This sequence comes from Oryza glaberrima, assembly GCF_000147395.1. Taxonomy (NCBI): domain Eukaryota; kingdom Viridiplantae; phylum Streptophyta; class Magnoliopsida; order Poales; family Poaceae; genus Oryza; species Oryza glaberrima. Next base: position 21,239,523 of record NC_068331.1, on the reverse strand, counting down.
GCGGTCTACGGCGACGACGGAGGGGCGGACGAGGACGGCAACGAGATGGTGAACACGACGGCGTCCTCCCCGAGCGACGGCGACGACTGGAGCGACGGTGATGCACGGCTGGAGCGGCGGCGACGACGGCGGCGCGAAGCTTCACGGGGCTAGGGCGCTACGGGCGGTGGCGGATGAAGGCGAGGGTGGCGACGGGTAGCGGAGGACCTAGGGATCCTTTTATAGGGGCAAGGAGGTGGCGGCGAAGGCCCACGGCGACCGGCGACACGAAGGAAAGGTCTAGGGTTCGGGAAAAGAGATGAATCCGATTCGAGATCGAATCCACGAATTTCCAAAGCGATTTAGATGAAGTTTCCAAAAGGGAAAAGGTAGAGGAGGTCCCGAAGATCATTTCCTCTCTATTGATTTCACCGGAGAAGGAAAGGCGCGGCCGGATTTGGAAGGAGACGGCGGCGGCGCGGCGCTAGGGTTCTTCCTCTGAGTGATTACTCCATTGAACCTTGCAAAAACGGATAACTCTATTTCTGGTTCTTCTCTATCTGTTTCCAAGATACGGATTGGTTTCTCAACATAGGTCAGATCCTCTTGGACTTCTATCTGTTCAAGATTAGCTTCTTCGGTAGGTACCCTTAAACACTTTTTCAATTGCGACACATGGAACACATTATGGACTCCTGCTAAAGATTGAGGTAACTCCAACTGATAAGCGACCTCTCCTCTTCTACTGACAATTTTGTAAGGTCCCACGAAACGCGGTGCCAATTTTCCTGTAGTGTGGAAGCGATGAACCCCTCGAAGAGGCGTGACACGAAGGTACACATAATCTCCTTCGTCAAAACTTAGATCTCTACGACGATTGTCGGCATAACTCTTATGACGAGACTGGGCCACACGCAATCTTTCTTGAATGATTTTTACCTTTTCTTCTGCTTCCCTCAGGATATCAGTCCCAAAAACCTGACGTTCTCCCGTTTGATCCCACAAAAGCGGAGTACGACACTTCCGACCATACAGTGCTTTGTAAGGAGCCATTTGGAGACTAGCTTGATAACTGTTGTTGTACGAGAATTCCGCATAAGGTAGATTCTTATCCCAACTTCCACCGAAGTCTAAAGCACAAGCTCTCAACATGTCTTCCAAAATCTGATTTACCCTTTCGGTTTGTCCGTCTGTCTGCGGATGATAAGCAGTACTAAAGTTCAGCTTAGAACCCATCTCTTCTTGAAGCTTCTTCCAAAACTGTGAAGTAAACTGACTACCTCGATCAGACACTATTTTCTTAGGGACGCCATGCAAGCACACAATCCTTGCCATATACAATTCCGCCAACCGACTTCCGGAATATGTTGTCTTTACTGGGATGAAATGAGCCACTTTGGTAAGTCTGTCGACTATCACCCAAATAGAGTCGTGGCCTGACGACATTCTGGGTAGACCAGTGATGAAATCCATACTGATTTCCTCCCACTTCCATTCAGGTATCTTCAAAGGTTGCAACAACCCGGCGGGTTTCTGATGTTCTGCCTTGACTCACTGACAAACATCACATACTGCTACGTATTCTGCGATTTCACGCTTCATACTTGCCCACCAAAATCTTTCCTTGAGATCCTGGTACATCTTAGTACTACCAGGGTGAATGGAGTATAAAGTATCATGAGCTTCTTTCAGAATTGCATCTTTTAAATCTTTGTTGTCGGGGACACAGATTCTCTCGCCCAACCATACAGTTCCTTGCTCATCTTTCAAGAAACCGATAGCTTTTCCTCTTCTCATATTCTTCTTGATTTCTTGGATATCAGGGTCATTAATTTGGGCTTCTCTAACCTGATCGATTAGCGTGGGCTTTGCTTCTAAGGCTGCAACGAAACCTCTACTGACAATTCCCAAATTTAATCTTTCAAATTCCTTGCATAACTCCAACGGCAACTGTCGTCCTTCCGTAGCATTGCAATAGCCTTTCCTGCTAAGAGCATCTGCTACAACATTAGCCTTTCCCGGGTGATAATGAATCCCCATGTCATAATCCTTAATTAATTCCAACCATCTCCGTTGTCTCATGTTCAGATCTGGCTGAGTAAAGATATACTTTAAACTCTTGTGATCAGTGTACATCTCTGTACGAGTACCGAAAAGATAATGACGCCAAATTTTCAATGCATGAACCACTGCAGCTAACTCAAGATCATGAGTAGGGTAGTTCTTCTCATGTGGACGTAACTGACGAGATGCATAGGCAACCACCTTCCCATCTTGCATCAGTACACAACCTAACCCAAGCTTGGATGCATCGCAATACACTTGAAAACCCTTCTTTGGATCAGGCAAAATCAAAATAGGAGCTGATATTAAGCGATTCTTCAACTCTTGAAAACTCTGCTCACATTCTTCTAACCACTTATACTTTACATCTTTTTGAAGCAGTCGTGTCATGGGCTTGGCAATCTTGGAGAAATTCTCTATGAATCGCCGGTAATATCCTGCGAGACCTAGGAAACTGCGAATCTCTGAAACTATCTTCGGTTGTTTCCAGTTGGTTACGGATTCCACATTGCTAGGATCAACAGCAACTCCTCCGGCTGAGATGACGTGACCAAGGAACTTCACTTCAGACAACCAAAATTCACACTTGCTAAACTTGGCATACAGTTGATGTTCTCGTAGCTTCTCTAATGCCAGGCGAAGATGTTCTTCATGCTCTCCTTTTGTTCGGGAATATATGAGAATGTCATCAATAAAGACCACCACGAACTTGTCTAGGTATTCCATAAACACCTTATTCATTAAGTTCATGAGGAAAGCGGGGGCATTGGTAAGTCCAAAAGACATAACAGTACATTCAAACAATCCATACCTAGTGGTAAAAGCTGTCTTAGGTATATCTTCCTCTTTAATCCTCAACTGGTGATACCCTGATCGAAGATCTATCTTGGAGAAAACGATGGCACCTTTAAGCTGATCAAACAAATCATCAATTCTGGGCAGCGGGTACTTATTCTTGATAGTCACATCATTTAGTGCACGATAGTCCACACACATCCTCTGGGTATGATCTTTCTTTTCCACAAAAATAACTGGAGCTCCCCATGGAGACGAACTCGGTCTGATGTATCCCTTTTGAAGCAAATCGTCGACTTGCCTTTTGACTTCTGCCAATTCATTGGCTGCCATTCTATAAGGTCTCTTATGGATCGGAGTTGTTCCGGGTATCAGATCTATTCTGAATTCAATATCTCTCTTAGGCGGCATACCAGGTAAATCGTCTGGGAACACATCGGGGTATTCCTGTACTGTGGGAATCTCTTCCAAAGCTATTCGGTTCAAACTTGACCTTAAAGACTCAGAAGACAGTGCATGAACAGTTACAACTCGACCATCATTGCTGGTGAGAGTTACTTTTCTGTTGGCACAGTCTATCACACCTTTATATCTAGCTAACCAGTCCATCCCTTTGATGACATCAAGGTCTTTGGATTCTAATAGGATAAGATTGGCCAGAAATGGTACTCCTTGAATTTCTATTCTGACAGAGGGGCTACGTTGCAAAGAGAGTGCTTGATTACTCGGGGTACTAACCATCAAAGGACGTCTAATATCTTCTACTTCCATCCCATGATTTCCCGCAAAACTCATAGATAAAAATGAATGTGTAGCGCCATAATCGAAAAGCACTGTTGCAGGAATTGAGTTAACAAGGAACGTACCCAAAATCACATCTCGAGCACCTTGAGCTTCTGCAGCAGCAACATGATTGACACGAGCCTTTGATGCTGGTGCGGTAGAGTTGCTCTGGGCAGGGACAACCCTCACGCGGTGGGGCTTCGGACACTTGTCAGAGTAATGGCCTGGTTCACCACAGTTGAAGCATACTCCGGGCTTGCTGCCTTGCTCCCACTTGGCAGGCTGTTGTTGTGTTGGAGCTGCAACAGGACGTGGAGCTTGATTGCGGATGTTGTTGCCAGCATTGTTGTTGAAGAACTGACGCTGCGGACGAACAACAGACGAAGAACCTCCTTGTGGCATGGACTGGGGTCCCAAAGCAAGACGCGGCCTCTGACTATTTCCCTGCTGTGCCTTGAAGTGAGCAATCCGACGTTTCTTCTGCTCCATGCGGTTGTACTTGTCCTCCTGACGAATAGCCTTATCCACTAACTTCTGGAAATCATGATAATCCCCAGTCATGAGTCGGTAAGACAGCTCATCATTAAGTCCTTCCAAGAACCTCTCCTGGCGCTCTTCATCAGTGCGCACATCTTCCGAAGCATAACGAGCCAGACGATTGAACTCGTGCAGATACTCGGTGACCATGCGAGATCCTTGGGTGAGCGACCTAAATTCTTTCTTCTTGAGAGACACCACTCCCGATGGTATATGCGTCTTCCAAAAAGCAGTGGTGAATTCAAGCCAAGTGATAGGTTCGGCAGTAGTCCTGTTAAGGCGGAAGTGATCCCACCACTCAGAGGCATGGCCATGCAGTTGGTGTGATGCAAATGAGACCTTCTCCTGATCAGTGCACTGAAGCAAATCCAACTTCTTCTCTATGGCGTGCAGCCAATCACCAACTTCCAGAGGATTAGTGGTGCTAGAGAAAATGGGCGGCCTCACACGAAGAAATTCTGCTAACTTGTTCTGGGGAGGTGCATGGTTATTTCCCTGGTTCTGCTGATTCTGGAGTTGCTGCATCATCATGTTCATAAGCTGTGCCTGTTGAGCCAGGACATGGGCAAGCGTGGGATTCTCTCCATTGTTGTTGTTGTTATTGTTGATGTTGGGGCCATTCCCGTTGCTGCGAGTGAGCACCATCTGGCATGGGCAAGAGCACAAGAAAAGAAACCGAGGAAAACTACTTAGGATAGGGAATTAAATTGATTAACTTAACTTTTATTGATCTTAACTGAGTTTCATTATTACAAAACTGAAGACTCTCACACCACTAAACTCACCAACTACCTAACACTCGAAAGCAAACAAACGCATGCACTTATATCCCACCACTGATGTAAACCACATGCAAGACCCACACACAACCAAGCTTAAAACAAGCCAACTAACACAACGATCTAGGACAACGACTTGACAAGGCATTCTAGGTCTTCCGGGCATCGGAGTTGATTGAAGGCTCGTTCGGCTCGTCTTCATCATCTTGAGTAGCTCCCCATTAGACCTTTGAGTGGGTGCGCTTCGATTCTTCTCCTTCATCATCACTTACGCTGACGATCGGAGTATCTGCTAGGGCTGGGGTAACTTCCTTTTCCACCACACGAACCTTTGGCGCCAATTGGTAGCGAGGGACGAATAGAGCTCTCTTCCTTGCGGTAAGGCGAACCCTGGCCTTCTACGGCGGTGCTTCTCCCTTTAATGCGGCTAGTTCCTTCTCCAAACGATCCATCTTGTCCTCTAGCTTGCAAATCTTACCACGATTCCGGTCTTCACGATCTTGAGCTGCCAACACAATCTCCGCGCGGGTCTCATCCATAGCCCACAGCATCTCGACCAAATGCCTTGTGGTAGCATCGTTCTCAATCCCCTCAGTCTCAAGGTAGCTGCCACGGTCACTTCCCTGTGGTTGGCGAGGATGGTAGCGATACTCAGTGTCGGCCAACTGATCACTGTAGCGATCGCGGAGCTCTCCTATGGCGATCCTTGCCACCTCCTGACATGCATGAATGTAGTTTCCTCCTCCAGCTTCGAACATCACTGATGGGATATCTTCACTATTACTGTTCAAGGTGACTTTGACTCGGCACTTTTCTTCACCACGATCATGAGGAATCTGGGCATACAAAGGGGCAGTCCCAAATCCTATGGCAAAGGACATCGTACGCAACTCCTGGACAAATCCCTCAACACCAAACAAGTACTTAGGCTTGTAGCGCGGCATCTAAAGACAAGTGAAAGGAGGGAGTTAAGACATTTATCCAATTAATAGCACAAGTTTTTGGATTAATTTGAATAAAGTTAGAAAATCCAAGTAAAAGGTAAGTAAATAAATAAAGTAAACCAAGCTTGCAAGATAAGTTGAAACAGTTGGAAACAGGATCACAAATTTTGCACTTTTGAACAACAGGTTTCAGAAGAAATAAAATAAAAGAAAGTTATAAAATCAACATGCTAAATTTATTTCATTGCAGCAAGATTAAATAAAACAGTGTTGTAAAACTTTTGCTGGTAAATGGGTCATTAGTACAGTAATAGATGTACGGTACTAATAACACAGGAATAATAAATAAATTTTTAAATGAGAACAATTAAAGGAATTATAAACTGCATATGCCATTAGTTTGGTTTAATTAAAAGAGAAAGGGAGGAGAACAGTTCTACTTTTCCAAAATTTTTAGAGGGCTTCTATGGGTAACCATTTGGCATAACCTAGGGTCAAGGAGGCTCTGATACCAACTTGTCACGCCCGGAATTTCTATCCAAAATTCCAAACGCTTACATGTGTGTGAACCCTCGTCCAGGAATCAGCCGAGGCACACAATAACAAATTGATAATAGAGTACAATTATTACTCTTAATTAATAAGCGAATAAATTGTCATTACAGAGGTAGATAGTTCCTCTCAATCAATAAAGATCTAAGCAGCGGAAAAATAAGATAAACGGCGCAGACGACTCCACTCCACAGGCAGCTTGACCAGGGCTACACCTAATCCTCCACACCATCAGCATCACTGTAGAACTCCTCTGATGAATGATTGCAAGGTGAGTATATGACATACTCAGCAAGCCACGCAGCAATTATGCAAATGCACAGGATAACAAAGGATGGCATAGTAGGGTTTCATTTGCATAAACAGCATTTAATAAACATTTCAGAATTTAATAAAACAGTTAAGTAATAATTAAACAGTATTAATCCAACGCTATACAACATACCCTATTGCATAGGCCCAACCATTCTGAACAACCATCCCGGCTGCACAGTTCTATCTCCAAACCAGGAATATACCATTCCCAAACCAGGAGCTAATCAAATTATTACCAGTTATAGCATCTTTTATTAGGGTGAGAAGTGTGAGACTAATCACGAAAGACATTGTTAGACCCGCCCATAACCGCGGGCACGGCTATTCGAATAGTTTTACTCTGGCCAGAGGTGTACCACTGTACCCACAAGACACAGCCCCACAACATGTCACCATGCGCCTCGATACCACCACGGTACCTCGGAAAGGAGCTGTGACAGTACCCCTCGCACAACACAATCCACCACAGCGCACCGTTCCTGGATCATAATCACCCCCTTATAAACAAGGCATGGACTCCCCAGCGACCCCCGTGGGCTTATCTCCGCCACTTCTCAGTCTGGTTCCCCGCAATGAACCATGCTATACAAAAGGTAAAGCCGTTGCCCACACTGGCTTGTGGTTGGCACGGTTAATGTTTCACAACCGAAACTCGTGAACCGGTCCTTAATTGTCATGAGCACGACCGTCAAAACCATGTGATCACAACCCACCATTATCAGGTTTTAGTTGGCAAATCAATTAATTAACCAATCATGATTAACCATCACGAGCTATCATTAAGCCATCATTAAATAATAGTGAATCATAAGTTATCCCAAAAGTGTGCTAAAGTTTCTAAGCATGGCTAAGCAATCACATCTAACATCTAGCTGAACCAATACATAAAGCTCAACTAGTCAATTTATAGTAACCCAAGGTATCAAGGAAGAAAGTAATCAAGAACAAAAGGGCTATAACAAACAATAGGTTAATTCCACCCAATGACATTCGAAAATAAATGCAAAGTTGAAAAGAAACAATAGCTTTAAACGGGATCAACATGCTCAAAGGGTTGTTTGGGATCTGTGTGACTTGCCTTGCTGGCCTTGGAACTCTTCAAAATCTTCTCCCGCAAACTCAGACTCTCCGGGAACGTCGGAATCTAAACAGAAAAGAGCAAAACCACCAAAACAGCACATAAACAAGCATGAACAGTACATGTGGATATTTTAAACATGTAGATCTCAATTTTAGAAAAATTTAGAGACTTGAACCAACTAAATCCGAGCTAAGATGAATTAGTTATGAATTTTCAAAGATTAAATCGGATTAAATCATTTATTTAGATTTTAATTGAATTATGACGCAATAATGAATTATTTTTGAAAAGGAAAAGGGAATTATTGTGTCAGCGGCTAGGGTTCGCGATAGACCGGGTGCACGGCGACGGTTGACGGGAACGGACGGCCGAGATTGATCCAACCAAAACGAACGGCCGAGATCGATCGGTCCACAGCCAGACCACGGACGGCACCGATGACGTCGGCGGTGACGTCACCATCGGCGGCGGCTCGGGCGCGCATGCTCGCCGGCGAACGACAGCGCGGCGGCGCGAACGGAGAGCACCTACGGGTAGCGGACTGCACGGCGAACTCACCGGTGACCAAAACGGCGGCGGAAGATCAACGGACGGCGACGGCGACGAGGAAGAAGCGGCGGCGATCTTCGGCTTGACGACGACGGCGGTGCTCCGGCGGTCTACGGCGACGACGGAGGGGCGGACGAGGACGGCAACGAGACGGTGAACACGACGGCGGCCTCCCCGAGCGACAGCGACGACTGGAGCGACGGTGATGCACGGCTGGAGCGGCGGCGACGACGGCGGCGCGAAGCTTCACGGGGCTAGGGCGCTACGGGCGGCGGCGGACGAAGGCGAGGGTGGCGACGGATAGCGGAGGACCTGGGGATCCTTTTATAGGGGCAAGGAGGCGGCGGCGAAGGCCCACGGCGACCGGCGACGCGAAGGAAAGGTCTAGGGTTCGGGAAAAGGGATGAATCCGATTTGAGATCGAATCCACGAATTTCCAAAGCGATTTAGATGAAGTTTCCAAAAGAGAAAAGGTAGAGGAGGTCCCGAAGATCATTTCCCCTCTATTGATTTCACCGGAGAAGGAAAGGCGCGGCCGGATTTGGAAGGAGACGGCGGCGGCGCGGCGCTAGGGTTCGGGCGCGGCGGCGGCGCGAGGAGGACGACGAGTCCGACAGGTGGGCCCCACCTATTATCGAGCGGACGCGCGCGCGTGAGCGGGCGGCTGCGGGCCGGCTTGGGCCGAGGGAGAGAGAGAGAGAGTTTTGGGCCGACTTTCGGCCCAAAGCCAAAAGAAACTTTTAAAAACCTTTTTCAATTGAAATTATTCATGAAATGCAATTCCATTTATGAAAAATACTTCCTTAGCTCAAATAAATCCCAGAAAAATCCAGGAATTATAGAATTAAGCAAAGTATTTAATGAAATTTTATCTGGCCCCATTTTATATTGGAATTTATTATTTAAAATTAGATCTTCTCTTCTAGGCTTTTAAAATAAATTCTAATAACTCCAATTTAGACAACAATTTATATATTTGGGATTTTTAGGGTGTGACAACTGATGGGGCCATTGCATCCCCAGTAGGTAGCTTTGCTGCAGCATAAACGATTGGTTGGCCATTTTTTCTAACAGTTGGAGGAGGCTGGCTGATATCCTAAAAGGCAAAATGATTGTTGAATTTATCAGCACATAACAATTTAATTTATTCCATAAATAAATCATGATATTGCAGATGTAAACTAGCATGAACCATCATTAGATCTACACATGTAAACTAGATAGTAAAGCATGAATAGATCAAATATGCGTAACATGTTGAACACGTACCGAGGGTACCAGAAGATTGGCTGCTGATCTGGAATTACTGGCGGTTGCGGGCGTTGACAATGGCGCGTAGCACACAAGCGAACTAGAAGACGAGCCATTGTGGTCGAATAAGGAGCAAACAGTCGCGCGAAGAGCTTCCCAAAAACCTTACTGAGAAGTAGCTAGTTGGTAGCCAGCTTCCAAGAATATGAAAAAGCTGTGTTTCCCAGCTACTAGCTTCTAGTTCATTTTCTGGATTCTACAACTACAGCTTCTCGGAATCTAAACCAGAAGCTAGACTGTTTGAGGGAGCTTCTGATTCTGGGAGAAGCTACAGCAGCTAGCAGTTCTCCCCTAATAGGCCCTATGATAGAAATTGCACCATCTGCTCCCAAGCTTATTAAGCAACCCAAGAAGAAAGTGTCGACGAGTGGTACTCGTAGACCGGATGATTAGGGTATTGGGAAACGTTGGAACGAGGATCTACGTAATACGACATCAAGCAAATAAAAGACAAGGATATACTAGTTCAGGCCCCTTATCAGGTAATATCCCTAGTCTAGTTTATATGAGATTGATGACGGAGAACCACAGATTACAATGGAAGTTAGCGAAAGTGCGAAACAGACGATACCGACAAGATCGTAATCGATGTATTCGACGAGATCTCCCAGTGAGTTGGCTCCGCATACTCCATCTTTGTAAACTATGGTGGGTGTGTTGAGATGAGATTCGATGCCTTGCACCCCTCCATGGGGTCCCTTTTATACCGTGGATCATCTTGATCCCCAAGTAAGACTCAGAAACATTGGATCTTGTATGATATAACACAAACTCTATCCCTTCCGAGTATTACTTTGGAAATCACTTGTCTTGGGGAGATATTTTCCATAATTTATAACAGATTCCAACAGCGTATACGGGAACGATCTGTATACGTGAAGGTATACCTTATCTGTGTATTCCATAAGTCATAGGATAGAAGGTATGCCTTATCCGTAACCCTGACAGTAGCCCCCGACATCAACTTAAATGAATTCACGTTGTCGCCCGCGACTTCTCCGGCCAGTGCCTTGTAGTACTTACTTTGTCGATCTCAGTGCAGAACCGTGGAGATGCAAAGTTATCGACAACGCTAGAGGGAGTCCAATGGTTCAAATATGAATTTAAATTGAAGTCTGAACAACCGCCCTTAACAAGCCTCAGGATTTTTCGGCGGCAATCTCTTTCCTTCCTTGGAATGCGAACCGTCAGGTAGTGCGCCTATTTAAAGGGGTTTTGGGATCCATTTCAAGTTCGTTTGCCAAAAATCCTCCAGCTTCCTAGCAGCCTCGGACCCTTCGTCTCCCCAAAAGCCTTAGGTTTCTTCGTCTTCCTCCAGCGATCCCCTTGCAATGGCGGACCTCGGCAAATCTTCCTCCGATGCGGCCTCCTTGAAGAATCTCTACACAGACGGGGCCATCCCTCCCAAGCAAACCATGGCGAGGGAAAAAGGAGGTACTGATCCCTCTCCTGCTTTAGGCCGTATGGTAGTGGTAGAGGATTTCATCCGCTGTGGTTTTTTGACTCCCCCTTCGGAATTACTTTTGCTGATTCTCAACTTCTATGGCATTTCGCTTTTGCACCTTAACCCCAACTCCATCGCCTTCCTGAGCATCTTTGCTCACCTTTGTGAGGCCTACATTGGGGTAGTGCCCTTCCTGGATCTTTTCCCTTTTTTCTACGAACTCCATTGGATGGAAGCCAGCAGAGTCTCTGGGTGTTGCAGATTTCGTCTTCGTGACGATATGAAGGCTAAGTATATTCCCTTCCAGAGCCATTCATCTCGGCGCCAATGGCAGCCGACAAGGCGGCTGTTATCAACGTGAGCGAAATCGAACGCTTTTTTGCGTTACTGTCTTGTAGGGAGGTGAAGTGTCCTCAACTTCCACAGGTCCTGCCTTTGACAGATGTTATCGTGCCCCTTGTCGATCACTAGACTTCCTCCTCCCTCAAGGAGAAGGTTGTGGAGGAAGTCGCTGCAGGGTCTACTGCCGCTGGAGGCAGCGGGCTTAAGAGGAAAGGTTGGGCTCGTACGAGCGGCGCCCCCGGATCTCGTCAGAAGTCCAGCGGCTCCGAGGTAGGCCATTCTGTTCCTATCTTCGCTGCTTAGTTTATCCTTGCGGGGCAATGGGGCTAAGCTCTTAATTCTCTATCTTACTCAGGATGCGGGCAGACTCCCTTCTCCTTCAAAGAGGAGGATAATAAAGAGAGCCGTTGGCAAGTGAGTGGAATCCTAGATCTCTTTTTGTTGTTGTGTTGACAGGTCTTCTGAATGTCTTTCTGATGTCGGCAGGACGGCCTCGACGATATCTGCACAGAGCGGGGATGAGGTCGCGACCAGCGCGACTCCCGCCGCTGCTTCTCCTCGTGCGGGCGCCACGCCCAGCGTCGCCGAATCCGCCCCATCCCCCGTCGTGCCCATGGCTGCCCTGCCGCCTCCTACTCCAACGGAACCATCGACCTGGTCTCAAATGATGGCCGAGAGCCAGCGCCTTCTCGAGATGGCTTCTCGAGAGGTGGCCGCCGAGATGGACCGTGTGGCTGCCCGTGCAACAGCGTCGGATGGGCGGGTGGCCCAGCTGATGTCGGAGCTCAATGTCGCCTGCGACGACCTTCAAAAGATAAGGGAGATCGTGGCCGGCAATGAGATGCAGCGCCAAGGGTTGGAGCTGCGGATGAACGATATCCAAGATCACATCATCTCCATCCGCGAGTCACTCCAGAAGAGCTTCACCAGTCTGCACCAGCTGGCCTTGGCGTGCGGCGTGAAGTCTACCATCCCGGAACACCCCGACGAGACCTCTGTGACATCGTCGCTATCCGAGCTGGCAAAGACGATGGAAGTTATCCCCTCCAAGCACGCTGCCAAAGTCTCGGAGGAGATCTCTAACGGGATCCACACGGGGGCTTGTCACGTGCCCGCGTGTGTGAAGCTCGCTCTCCCTGATGCTGATCTAAAAGAGATCTTGTCGAAGGGGGCAGCTGATGCAACGCGCGAGGACGTGATGTTAGACGTGGCGGGTCTCGGGGAAACTGTTCCCCCTCTATTTGAGGAGTATTCTTTTTCTTGTACTTTGTGTCCATTGTATAAACACTTTGGGTTTGCTCTGTCCTTGGTAGAACAGTTGTCCCTTTTTATGCCATGGTAATTTAATTTGTAGCTTGTTTTTCCTTCATAGATATCTTGATACCGAGGACGTCCAGCAAGGCGGACGCCTTGATGCCGTGGTGATCGCTCCGGCTTTGCCAGCCGCGGCACCCGCTTCCGACGTTGTCGGGGATATCATCGTGTTTGAGGGCACGTATGTGGTCCCTCGCCGCCGGGTTTAGGCGCGGTTTCGCTCCTCCAAGAGAACTCAGGTGGGATATCTTAGGATTTTTGCTCTCTACCTTTTTGTTCTCGCAAGGCGAATTTCCTTGAACCCTTGCCTTCCGCGGACCTCAAGAGCATGGTGGCTGAGCGAGATCATCGAATCCTTTACTGGAAGACGAAATTTGAGGGGGTGGAGCTTGAGCGGTCCGTCGTGGTCGTAAAGAAGGACCAGGCTATAGAGGCGCTCCGAGGTCGTGAAGTCTGGTTGAACTCGTACCTCAAGAGCTACTGCAGTGCTATGACTGAGGTCTGTCGCCAGCTGAAGATCGATCGTGCAGAGCCCGAGGAGACTACGTGGGCTATTTGTCTTGGATGAGGGGCGCGTGTGCTCAGCTGGAGGACGTCGGACAGCAGATTGACAACTGCCTAAAAGAGGAGTGTCTCGTGCTAGCCGATACGCTGGAGGTCACATTCTCGCCTGCATCCGAGATCACCGCTCGCAGATGAATCTCGAGTTCCTGCGCGAAGGGTTTCGCCATTCGTGGCTGTCAGCGAACGAGATTGACCAGCTGGCGCGTTCCTTTGCTCCTTTGGCTGAGAGGGTCTTCTCGTCCATGAACTGGCAATGGCCGTCGTGGTAGACTCCAGCCCTTGTAAAAGAAACGCCTAGAGAAGGATTTGTAACATATGGATATTTGTGTCAGAACTTTATAATTAGAATGGAAATCCATCTACTAAATGTTTGAACAAGTTGTGTTGTGTGCGAGTACTACTCTTTATACAGGCTGTTATTTGCCTGTTGTCGAGTTGGATACTCTCCCTAGCCCCCAGCCTTGTCCTTGGAGGAGCCCGTTCTTGGAGGAGAAGGCTCGACGACCCGAAACCTACCGAGCTGAAACTGCGATTTACCTAGCCCCCAGCCGTGAAGTTGGAAAAATCAATTTCCGATTACACGGCTTAATTAATTCACCACTATTGAGCACTCTTACATGACTAGGTTTTACATGGTCGTTTGGCTCTTAGAATCCGACAAAACCTTATCTGCTCTGGGCATCCCCAGCCGAAATTCCCGTGGGTTTCTTGGAGGCTTGTCGGAATGGCGTAAAGGGTCAATAGGTCCGATTGCAACATTTGGTGTTATCGTGGTAAGGGATCTCTGGGTGAAACACTGTTAGAGTTGTTTTGTTCATAAAGAACTCAAATACCTTTGGGTAGCTTTTATTGATCGGATATTTTTGCAAAGAGTGCTTACAGACTTGGTTACATTGATTCTATACATAGAATTTATGTAGTTGATCAATGTTTCAAGAGTTAGATAATTCACGGCCATCGCAATCTGCAATCTTGAATACACCTGGTCATAAGACTGGCACCACAGTGTACGGTCCTTCCCACTTAGGCGAGAGTTTGTTCCGCCATGCCTGGTTTTGAACTCGTCGGAGGACGTAATCGCCGATGGCAAGTGTACAAGCTCTGATGCGCTTCTCGTGATATCGGCATAGGGCCTGCTGATATGCAGTTGCTCGAACGGCAACTCGTTCACGATGTTCCTCGAGTAGATTCAGATCGTCGCTTTGCCTTTCCTCTTGCTCCTCGTCATAATATTTCCGCACTCGTGTACTCTGATGCGGCTGCTCTGTGGGGAGCATGGCTTCTGTTAGTTTTAGAACCGGAAACATCTTTAGTTACCGGTTGGTGTTACCAACCGGTAAAAAATGCATCTTTAGTACCGGTTTGTAACACCAACTGAGACTAAAGATATTTTTAGTACCGGTTGGTGCTACCAACCAATACTAAAGATGCCAGTTACCAACCGGGACTAAAGATATTTTTAGTACTAGTTGGTAACCGGTACTAAATATGCCTCTAGGAATAGTTCGAAAAGAAAGCATATCTATCCAAGTCAGATGTGTGTAGTAGGTGGAATGGTAACGCGCGTGAGGGCTGAAGTGAGAGATCTTGAGTTTGAATCCCACATCCCACATATTATATTTTATTTAGTATACATATTTATTACCAGTTCCTT
This sequence comes from Oryza glaberrima, assembly GCF_000147395.1. Classification (NCBI taxonomy): domain Eukaryota; kingdom Viridiplantae; phylum Streptophyta; class Magnoliopsida; order Poales; family Poaceae; genus Oryza; species Oryza glaberrima. The sequence goes on along the minus strand of NC_068331.1, from coordinate 21,224,516 downwards.
CAACCGGTAATAAAAATTGAGATCTTTAGTCTCAATAATTTAGCTCCGTTGCTATAACTGGTAATAAAGGGGGTTACAAACCGGACTGAAAATCGCTTCTCCAGTAGTGAAGGAAATGGGCTTGGGCATAGGCAACTTGATCTGGGCCAATACATGAGAGCCTTCCTTCATGATGAGACCTGGGAACTCCTATTAGATTGGTCTCATACATGTAATCCATGTAGAACTCAATTGCCTCCTCTGTCTTGTAACCTTCGATAATGCTTCCTTTAAGTTTGGCTATATTCCGAACATGCGACTTCGGAATTCCCATGTATCTTTCAATCAGGTGTATGTCACAACCAGAAAAATACCTTTTTCCAATCACTAGTGTATCCCAAGAAAAGTTGGGGCAAACCTAAACAAACTTGATACAAACTTTATTGTATCTATAAGATTTAAATTATCACAAAGGTACATCAAGCCTGGCATAAAAAAAATAGCGGTGGAAAAGCGGGCATGTGACTTCATATTCACAGGCACTCAACTAGGGTATAAGCCAAAACTACACCTAGGACTTTTACTCCAAAGCTTGACTTACTAAACAGGGAAAGATTGAGCAATAATAAGTATAGCCACTGTTGGTATTTCTTAACGATATTATTAGAAATATGAATTCCCAGCAATGGCGTAGAAATAGTCCTGATATATTTATGGTTTGCAAAAATAATCCGCAAGCGCATGGATATACCATTGTAGCATTTCACCCAGAAGTATTCCAAGGTATTATATTTATTTAATCCCAAGGGAAGATTTATAAGAGAGAACTATGGTAATAATTTATATACATTAAGTTATAAATTCAATTTTTGGCTTATATATACTCCCTCCCAGTGGCGGAGCTAGAAATTTCGTGAAGCCTATGCAAGCTTAACTAAAACTGCGCAAAAAAGTGCATCTATAAGCTCATTTTGCTACTAGATTTGAAGACAAGACAATTTTGTTATAAAAATAAAGTTCAATACGTGAAAACAAAGATAATTTTGATGCAGAAGTAGACGATTTCTTCTATACATAGGCCTGCTAGCTGCCAGCACAATGTCCATTGCTATTCAAGAAAATTCCCTATGTAGCATAAAAAAAAGTTGCTCTTCCCACTCTAGCACCCAAACTTCAAAAGTTCTCTATCTAGGAACTTCTAAAATTTCCCTTCCCTATATAGCACTTTCATTAGTTTTTACACTTGATGGTGTTAACTAGCAGGAGAAAAGACGGTTTTGCCCTTCTTTTCTTTAGTTTTCAGACTTGCCTGTACATGATCATTGGTATTTTAGGTGTACCTTTTTTTCCCTTTCTCTGTTCACGTAGTCTACATTTGCCGTTGGCTGCTTTTGCCGCTGTTTTTTTTTATTCTTTATCTTTTCATTTAGTTTCCTTTTCCGCTGGCTGCTTTTGCCGCTGTTTTTTTTAGTTCTTTATTTTTTTTCATTTAGTTTCCAGCCGTGTTCAAGTCTGTGCATACTTTTGTTTTTGGCCAATATAATATAACAACATTAGATCAACAACTTAGGATTTAAATGCACCATGACAATACTAGGAGAAATTTGACATAACTAATTTGAGAGAACTTACGTGCAACAACAGCATGTATGCAACACAATAATGAACCAAATAAATTTTAGAGAGCATCCAAATTCACATCCACAGATAACCATAACCATGACACATTACAGTTCTCTAAACCAAATTTGCATACAAATTCAGATGTAATAACAAAATACATATGACATTACATAGAGTTCATACAGTTTAGAATCACAGGCTCAATCTTGTCACGCCCGGAATTTCTATCCAAAATTCCAAACGCTTACATATGTGTGAACCCTCGTCCAGGAATCAGCCGAGGCACACAATAACAAATTGATAATAGAGTACAATTATTACTCTAATTAATAAGCGAATAAAATGTCATTACAGAGGTAGATAGTTCCTCTCAATCAATAAAGATCTAAGCAGCGGAAAAAAAAAACGGCGCAGACGACTCCACTCCACAGGCAGCTTGACTAGGGCTACACCTAATCCTCCCCACCATCAGCATCACTGTAGAACTCCTCCTCTGATGAATGATTGCAAGGTGAGTATATGACATACTCAGCAAGCCACGCAGCAAATATGCAAGTGCACAGGATAACAAAGGATGGCATAATACGGTTTCATTTGCATAAACAGCATTTAATAAACATTTCAGAATTTAATAAAACAGTTAAGTAATAATTAAACAGTATTAATCCAAAGCTATACAACATACCCTGTTGCATAGGCCCAACCATTCTGAACAACCAATCCCGGCTGCATAGTTCTATTTCCAAACCAGGAATATACCATTCCAAACCAGGAGCTAATCAAATTATTACCAGTTATAGCATCTTTCATTATGATGAGAGGTGTGAGACTAATCACGAAAGACATTGTTAGACCCGCCCATGACCGCGGGCACGCTATTCGAATAGTTTTACTCTGGCTAGAGGTGTACCACTGTACCCACAAGACACAGCCCCACGACATGTCACCATGCGCCTTGATACCACCACGGTACCTCAGAAAGGAGCTGTGACAGTACCCCTCGCACAACACCATCCACCACAGTGCACCATTCCTGGATCATAATCACCCCCTTATAAACAAGGCATGGACTCCCCAGCGACCCCCGTGGGCTTATCTCCGCCACTTCTCAGTCTGGTGCCCCGCAATGAACCATGCTATACAAAAGGTAAAGCCGTTGCCACGCTGGCTTGTGGTTGGCACGGTTAATGTTTCACAACCGAAACTCGTGAACCGGTCCTTAATTGTCATGAGCACGACCATCAAAACCATGTGCTCACAACCCACCATTATCAGGTTTTAGTTGGCAAATTAATTAATTAACCAATCATGATTAACCATCATGAGTTATCATTAAACCATCATTAAATAATAGTGAGTCATAAGTTATCCCAATAGTGTGCTAAAGTTTCTAAGCATGGCTAAGCAATCACATCTAATATCTAGCTGAACCGATATATAAAGCTCAACTAGTCAATTTATAATAACCCAAGGTATCAAGGAATAAAGTAATCAAGAACAAAAGGGCTATAACAAATAATAGGTTAATTCCACCCAATGACATTCGAAAATAATTGCAATAGTTGAATAGAAATAATAGCTTTAAACGGGATCAACATGCTCAAAGGGTTGTTTGGGATCTGTGTGACTTGCCTTGCAGGCCTCGGAACTCCTCAAATTCTTCTCCTGCGAAAACGGACTCTCCGGAAACGTCGGAATCTAAACAGAAAAGAGCAAAAACACCCAAAAAACACATAAACAAGCATGAACAGTACATGTGGATATTTTTAACATGTAGATCTCAATTTTAGAAAAATTTAGAGACTTGAACCAACTAAATCTGAGCTAAGATGAATTAGTTATGAATTTTTAAAGATTAAATTGGATTAAAACGCTTATATGGATTTTAATTGAATTATGACGCAATAATGAATTATTTTTGAAAAGGAAAAGAGGATTTATTGCGTCAGCGGCTAGGGTTTGCGGTGGACCGGGTGCACGACAGCGGTTCACGAGATTGGACGGCCGAGATCGATCCATCCAAAACGAACGGTCGAGATCGACCGGTCCACGGCCGGACCACGGCGAACGGCATCGATGACGTCGGCGATGACGTCATCTCCGGCGGCGACCGAACCGCGCGAGCTCGGCGGCGAACGACGGCGCGGCGGCGCGAACGGAGAGCACCTACGGGTAGCGGACGGCACGGCGAACTCACCGGTGACCAAAGAAGCGGCGGAAGAACAACGGACGGCGACAGCGGCGAAGAAGAAGCGGCGGCGACCTTCGGCTTGACGACGGCGACGGTGTTCCGGCGGTCGATAGCGACGGCGGAGGGGCGGACGAGGACGGCGACACGACGGCGACCATGATGATGACCTCCCCGAGCGACGGCGACGACTGGAGCGACGGCGGCGCACGGCTGGAGCGACGGCGACGACGGCGGCGCGAGGTCTCACGGGGCTAGGGCGCTACGGGCGACGAGAGACGAAGGCAAGGGTGGCGGCGGGTAGCAGAGACACCGGGGATCCTTTTATAGGGGCAAGGACACGGCGGCGAAGGCCCACGGCGACCGGCGACGAGAAGGAAAGTCTAGGGTTCGGAGGAGAGAGACCGATCCGATTCGACCTCGAATCCACGAATTTCCAAACGATTTTAGCCGATGATTCCAAAAGAGAAAAGATAGAGGAGATCGAGAAGATCATTTCCCCTCTATAGATTTCATCGGAAACGGAAAGGATCGGCCGGATTTGGAAGGAGACAGCGGCGGCGCGGCGCTAGGGTTTCGGGTGGCGGCGGCAGCGCGAGGAAGACGAAGACTGACAGGTGGGCCCCACCTGTCAGCGGGCGGATGCGCGCGCGCGAGCGACGGCTCGACTGCGGACTGGGCCGGCTTGGGCCGAGAGAGAGAGAGAGGGTTTTGGGCCGACTTTCGGCCCAAAGCCAAAAGAGACTTTTTTAAAACTTTTTCCAATTTAAATTATTCATGAAATGCAATTCCATTTATTAAAAATACTTCCTTAGCTCAAATAAATCCCAGAAGAATCTAGGAATTATAGAATTAAGCAAAGTATTTAATGAAATTTTATCTGGCCCCATTTTATATTGGAATTTATTATTTAAAATTAGATCTTCTCTTCTAGGCTTTTAAAATCATTTCTAATAATTCCAATTAAACAACAATTTATATATTTAGGATTTTTAGGGTGTGACAAATCTTCATTTACTTCTTGTGCTCATTGCAGGACTAGCTTGATTTACAGGGACACTATCCAAGTACATACTCTCCTCATCAACACCAACATGCTCATTCAATGGATTAGGATTACTAAGATAGTTATCACCATCGGGTTCTATGTTGTTGTCAGGTTGCTCTTCCTCTTCAAATTCCCACTCATTGATAGGCTTGAATGGCTCAGACGGATCAGAATAAACAATGAACATTTCTACAACCTTCTTCTTATTGTGCAGATCAAACATGACTAGCAACTCTTGGTCTGAGTTAACCTCTGGAAAAGTTTTGAGGACATCATAGTGCTGGACATGTGCAACCTCCAAGTACCTTGGGGGATACTTGTCAACAACTGATTGACCAAAATCCATGAAGCATGTCCTGTCCGAATCAACAATCATCTCAAAATTCCAACATTTAATATCCTTTCTCATCTTTCTGTGATTGCCAATCAGATTTATCTTTAGCAAAAAATTAGAGTCTGATAACCTATAACATCAAGAGCGACATGCATAAGAGCTACATCTAATCCTACTGCCATTGAGTGCTACAAAATTTTCAAGAAACTTACTCAGTTGTTGAGTTCGTCGCCATGCCGGGCTGTCTGGCCACACCATCCTGGGGGTTGCTGCCCGTGCCTACCTGGGTACTGGCCATCAGCGTGGCCGTGGGCTGGCTGCCCATGCCACCGGGGCTGGCTGACTGCGCCCGCCTAGGACTAGCCGGCCGAGCAGGCCTGGAGCTGGCCACTCGTGCTGGCAGGGTGCTGGCCTCCTGCGACGGCCTGGCCTCCTGTGCCGCCGGTCCATGTCCTCCTGCGGGCCTGAGGGCTGGCCATCCGGGGGCGCCCGCCAGCGCCACTCCCTGCAGGAGCGCGCCTGGGGCAGCCGTGCCACCTGGAGGGATGGCATCCGTGCCGCCTGGGGATTCGTCGTCCTCGCCGCCCGGGGGTCACCATCCACGCTGCCGGCCATAGGGGCGGCAATCTAGGGTTTGCAGCGGCGTGGAGTTGAGGCGCGGGTCAGGGATACGAAGCACGGGGAGAGGGTAGTTTTGTCTTCCTTCCGTGGGGCCATGTTTGTTTTTACAGTGGAGGCTAATGGGAGTAACAGAAGTGCCAGATAGGGAACAAAAAATTTGAGGGTTGTATAGTTAGGGAACTTTTGAAGTTTAGGTACTAGAGAGGGAAGAGCAATTTTTTTTATGCTACATAGGGAATTTTCTCATTTCCGAAGGCCAAGCAAACAAGTCACCGACAAGGCTCCTAATAATTAATCCCACCTAGCTGCTAAGGGCATGTACAAAGGTAGATTCAGATATGAGCTCTACATTATCCATTATCTAAAGACTAGCATCCTACAGACAATATGGTCTCTAATCATTAATGTATTCAAATACTTTTTCTTACTCTTCTTTCCTTCCTTTCACCACCATGCAACAAAATTTACTCTAATAAATGCTAAGAGTCGACCCTGAGCCGTTGTCATGCATAACAACCATACTTCTTTCTCTTTCTTCCATGTCATCAAATTTACTTGTATGACAATAGAGAGAGACCACTAATAAATGCCGTTGTACATGCCCTAGTTGCCTGGGAAGACAGTTAATCGGTGGATTTTACCGCATACAAATCGCTATGCCTCGATGGGTCGAGCGCTTGACACCCGGGCAGCTGCGTGCTGCCCCAGGAGGTAAATCCTCCACTGATCCCTGCTCGTATTATAAGATGTTTGATTTTCTTTCCTAATCAAACTTTCTTAAGTTTCATCAAATTTATAAAAAAATTTAACAGCATACACTAGTGGAGAAATACTTTGTAGTTCCGGTTGGTAACCTCCTGTAGTCCTGGTTTTTTAACCGGGACTACGAATTTGGGACTAAAGATCGCTATCTTTAGTCCCGGTTCAAATACTCGGGACTAAAAATGTGGTCCCAGTTGTTGTTATCGATCGGGACTTTTTTTTCTTTTCTTTTCATCCGGTTGGTATTTTTCCTTTTTTTTTTCTTTCGCCCAAATCTTCGCGGATCGAACGAATAAAATCAACAAGAAAGCCTAAATCATAGATCGAATAAATAAAATCAACAACAAAGCATCCATATTCTTTTACACTTATTCACATCTACAACATCTTCAGAACAACAACAAAGCATCCATATTCTTTTACACTTATTCACATTACAACATCTTCAGAACAACGAGCATTCATTATAGAGAATAGAGAAAGAAAAAAAAAAGTTCACATCTACAACAACATCTTCAGCATTCATTAGATAGCACAGAGAAGAGAAGAAAAAAAATGTTCGTCCGCTAGCCGCCGCCTCCTGACCGGCGCCGGCCTCCATCCCGCCGTCCCGCCAGAGGGGAAGGGAGGGGAGGTGGGGGAGGAGAGAGGAGGAGATGGGGTGATAGAAGAAGGAAGGGGAGGATGGGAGGAGAGGAGGATAGAAGAAGATAAGATGGAGGATGGCTGGATGGGAGAGGAGGAGATAAGGATGGGAGGATAGAGGCTTTTTTTTTTACCCGTTGTTTAACAACCGGGACCAAAAATAGATCTTTGGTCCCGGTTGGTGTTACTAACTGGGACTAAAGATCACCGTGATCTTTGGTCCCAAAAATAGATCTTTGGTCCCGGTTGGTGTTACTAACTGGGACTAAAGATCACCGTGATCTTTGGTCCCGGTTGGTAATATCAACCGGGACAAAAGTTAGGTTAGGAGGGCCTGACAGCCCATGAAAACATGCAAACCAGGACTAAAAATCATCTTTAGTCTCGGTTGGTGTCACATAGTCCCGTTGGGCTTATAAACCGGAACTAAAAAAATTTTTTGTCCCGGTTTTTATTGGAACCGGGACTATTGTGGAATTTGGTCGACCGACCAAAGATGATTTCTCCGGTAGTGATAGAAAATATAAATTGGTTTTAATAAATTGAACATTAAATATATTTTGATAATATGTTTCTTTTTAATATTACTATAATTTTTTTATAAATTTGGTCAATTTAAATAAGTTTGACTGGTAAAATACTAGCTAGTCAAACAACTACATGCATCGTGCATGGATATTACTTCCCGACGACAACTATTGTAAAAGTCTGATCTTAAGTTCAAACCACGTGAGCTGACCGCATGATCAACGCATTATGCGGATACCTTAATTAAGTTCCCAAGTCAATCAAATTGAGGGTACAAGACGAAATTGGTTCCCCCACACACTTGCTCCTTCTTCCACTTCCATCCTGCCCTATATATATAATATATATATATATATACTTAGTACTGTACGTACTAAACCGGGGATTGATCAGGAGAGTGCAGTGCAAACTCGCAGTGAACCTGTGTGATCGATCGACCATGGAGTCGCTGCTCGCAGCCGGTGCGGGAGGGATCGGCGTGGCTGCGGCGGCCGCCGTCGTGGCGGCGACCCTCGCCGTGGTGCCGCCCAAGGACCGCGGCAACAACCCGCCTCCAGGTAACCGGCCCGTTTCGTCGATCGTTCGATCATTCAGATCAATTGCCGTGTTTTGCCATCCGCTTCCCTGTGGATATCTACCTACTCCCTCCGTTATAAAATATAGAGATTTTTAGAGTTTGATGGTATTAAGAAAGTAGGTTGAATTAAATGGGAGAAAGTTGTGGTTGGTTGAGAAGTGTAAGTAGGTGAGAAAATTAAATGGTGGAGAGATGCGATTGGTTGAAAAGATAATGTTAGTGGAGAAATTGTTATATATTGGGACAAACCTTTAAGAGTTAAAAGTTATTATATTTTAGGACGGAGGGAGTATATATCTAGCTCCGTTGAATTGTTGGAGATGGCATGTAGCCGATGACCATAGTTAGCCATGAAAAATATTAGCTAGCCATGAAAATGGAGGGATAGTTTCGGTTTGCTATAGAGAAAAACGAATACTGATATAGTTCAAAACGGATAATTATTGAATAGTTAGAAACATTTTTTTTCCTCGGATGTGAATACGAATATTGTATAGAATTTTAGACGGATAAGATATTCAGTGAACAGTGATATTCGCATATTCGCTCAAGATATAAAACATACACCATTTCTCTCTAACTCACCTTCAATATACCTCTTTAGATTTTAATTGTAGCACATCTCATGACACAAGTCTACACAACTAATATTATTTAAATTTTAAAATATTTTTATAAAATATGCTATATTTTATATATTATAATATCAGTTATATATGTATTTTTACCAATGCTGTTATTCATGCATGTCGAACTTAATTAGCAATATTTAATCTATGATCAACCTTGTTATAAAAAATAACTAATTATGTGTGATGGTGTTTGTTTCTATTAAAAATAGTTTAGGTGGTTTTTGTGTTCCCAGAAATATTTGTTTCGTATTCGTGTCTGATTATATTTGATCCTTATTTGCATTAGAGATAATTTTGTTTTTCTTTCATATCCAACCTATTCGGTTTTGTATATGGTAAAAAAATAAAAAAAATGGTATGAGCATTTTCTGTTCATATCCACTCTATTTTTATCCCAAAATTTAGTTGTCAGTCGAAATATCTAGAGTTTTCTCTATTTTTTATAATAATATAATTGTTTCTAGCCTATGATTTAAAGAAGAAATAACCCAATTATTATAGAGGTCGTATTCTCTCTTTTTCATAATAATAAAATTATTTCTAGCATATGATTTAAAGAAGAAATTACCCAATTATTATGGAGGTCGTAGGACGAATGACTGTGTATTAACCACATAGAACAGCATTTGAACTTTAACAGCAATCACTAGTCACTACTCCCTCCGTCCGACTGACTAATCTTTTCTGTGACTTTAAATTTCTCAAATACTACGTTGTTTCAAGCAACAAAATCACAATTATATGAAAATAAATTCAAATGCAAATTCAATGATATTTTTTTTCAAATAAGACTTAATTTATAATAAAATATTATTGGTCAAATATTTAGAGAGTTGAATCTAAACACAACACGAGATTAACTAAAATTGACAATAAATAAATAAAAGAGTTCAAATAGAAATATAATTTAGGAATAACTAAAACCTGGAGTTAAAAAATAAGAACTACAGTAAACCTGTAACACAATACGATATTAATTATATTCAAAACAAAAAATATAATAAATTAGATTGCAATACTAATTCCAAATAAAATTTAAAAAAATCATGAAAATTTGGAATAAAACATAATATAAATAAGACAACATACCAAGAGGAATCCATAGAGATTAATGATGATTCGAAATAGAAACTTTTTATCTATTATTTACGATAATCTTGAAAGAAGATACCATGGTTGCTTTGGAGACCAGAGTTTACAACGTTTGACAAAATCTACACCGTTAGATCGTGGTGGACCCATATTATAATGTATTATAATGGTTGAGATATAGTTGAATCTATGAACAAATTTGACTAGTTATCTGCTTTCCAATTTGAATACAAGGCATAGTACTAAACTATCTATATATACCATCTAGTCTAGAATAGAAAATTCGTTTGCTATCCACGTAAGACAAAGACAAAAGTATATATGTCTGTGTTGGTAAAGTTAGAGTAGAAATAAATTTTGAATAGAAGAAACGCTGGTTGCACAGGAAAGTGACCAGGTCTGCATCTTGCTCAATCTGGTATCAAATAAGGTGCTGTTTGAATCTCTTGAAGATGAAGATAAAAATTAAGTGTTTCACATAAAACGAGGTGGTAATCACATGTGATTAATTAAGTTTTAATTATTACAAACTTGACAATTGGATTAATCTAATATTTTAGAACAACTTTCATATATAAAGTTTTCACACATAACACAGTTTAGCAGTTTGAAAAGCGTGACACTTTAATCCAAAATTTTATCCACGTTTTTTATTGGATTCGAACGGACCTAGTCTGCATCTTGCTCAATCATCCTTGAATGGAGACTAGATTGTAGGAAGTGAGAATCAAATAAGAGAAACTTCGGTAGTGTGTGATTGTGTAAATAGATAGAAATGCACATTATCAACTAGGAAATAGTTACAGAAATGTGCGGGGCTACCCTAACGAACTATAAATGGAGGTGTGGTTGGTGGTAGCTACTAGCTTGGACTTTTGTAGACTAGAATTCGGAACAGAGACAATTTTTTAGTATGCAGACTATTAACAAATTGTAGAAAACTTCTATCAATCCACAAACTTTGTCCAAATTCGCTCTTCAATTTGTTTTCTTCTGGTTAATTATGCATTGATTGCCATATATTAATTTTGATGTATATCCATTTCCTTTATTAAGAGCAAAAAAAAATCGTAAGAACTTTCTTTCAGTTATGATTTCAGGTAACATTGTTTTAAAATTATTAACGTGCAAAATGAAAGTCAAACTTATGTCTATTTTGATAACCCGCCAGTACCTGTATGTTGATAGTGCGAATCACCAATAAATGTTAAATTACTTGCTTAAATATTTAGTGTTTTCATTTATGCAGAGATATTGTGAAGCAAACTCATTTCAAATTTCAGTCCACTACAAGGGCGTTAGTACTCATATGATTGTTTATTCTAATGCAGCTGTTCCTGGTTTACCCGTTATTGGAAATATGCATCAATTGAAAGAAAAGAAGCCTCATCATACCTTTACAAAATGGTCTAAAACTTATGGGCCAATCTACACTATAAAGACCGGAGCTTCTTCAGTAGTTGTGCTCAATTCAACGGAAGTAGCCAAGGAGGTAACTTGCAAGTTGTTCTTTTTCCAGCTTTTTTTTTTTAATTTCCTGTTAATGTGTGCACGCGACCGAAGAGGAAGACGAGCCGTTGTGGTCGAGGAGGGAGCAGTCGCACCAAGCGCTTCTCAAAAATCTTATTGCCGCCTTCTCCCGGTGCAGGACGTCGAAGGTGAAGGTTCCGAAGACCTGCTCTCCCCATCTCCAACTGCACGCCGACGAGCGGGATGGAGTAGACTACGAGAGACGGCGCAGTATAGAGGAAGAGGCAAACCCTAAATTGATTTCACGTATTATGCGTGGAGGCGGCGGCTCAACCAATATAGAGATATCAGGATGCCTGCACGATCTCCACTCCGCGTAACCGAAACTGGATAAGTCGCGCGTAACTTATCCGGACTCCACACGGTTTCACACATCGTATTATTCGGAGTGTTTTAAAAAACAAATCTGAATTTCCCACAGCAAAACAAAACTGCAAAAGGAGACTGCATCTGCGCAAGGGTGAGGAACAATTTTGGCAGACCATTCGACGCGTACGTTGTGCACACGCACGCCGCTAGGCCAGGCCAGACGAGCAAGCGTGCGCATGTGTTCCCCCCTCTTTTCTCCACCTCACATGCCTCGAGTAGCTAGGAGAGCATTCTCCCTATCTCCCTCTCCTAGAATAGGCAAGGTGGTACTAAACTCTCCATCCATGCCATTTCATGAGGTGGGCTTTTATGATTTTCTAAAGAATTAATCTTTGAATGGACTAAGGCTCATCTATTAATTCCAACAATCCCCCACCAAATACCAAAATCCCACTGAGATTTGTCTTTTTCCAATGTTTTGTTTATATACTATTAAGGTTGAACATCCACCTAGAACTCCAAGCTACACATACTCACAACTTGAACAATGGACTATGCCTTGGATTGCAAGTTTTGTGCAAGCAAGTTTCACTTAGAGTTTTATCTGGTACTAGACCGTTAGTAGGCTACCCAGTGGACTATGCCTTGCAGCTCACGAGACTACATGCATCTTCACTTAGAGAGGGTTTAGATTGGTACTCTCCTCCAGTTAACTAATGGCTTGCTCTTCCCAGATCTAATTCACGGGATCTTCGATCACATAGACTGGGTTACTGCAATAGTATAACTCACATGGGTCTCAAACCCACCTCCTTCGATGCATTGTCTATCACATTTTATGACAGTCCCTTCGTGAAGGGATCTGCCAAGTTTCTAGCTGTTTGAATGTAATCCAATGTTATAATCCCGGAGTTTTTCAATTTCCTGACAGACTTCAATCGTCTTTTCACATGTCTAGATGATTTCATGTTATCCTTAGAACTGTTCACTTTGACAATCACCGTTTGATTGTCACAGTCCATAAGAATACCCAGCACCGGTTTTTCAACCACATGCAGATCCATCAAAAGATTACGTAGCCATTCTATCTCAATAGTAGCAGAATGGTTGTGTCAAAATGGTCTGTTTGCAAGCCATTCAGCTTTGCTTCCATAGTTGACCTCGTCAAAATGGTCTGTTTACAGGACCTCCATGAAATAGCACCATCATATAGTGTGAAAACATATCCACTAGTGGCTTTGATCTCATCCACATTAGAGATCCAATTAAAATCACTATATCCCTCTAGTACCACAGGATACCCAGTATAGTGAAGCCCCAATTTCATAGTATCTTTTAGATAGCGCATCACTTGCTCAAGCGCACGCCAATGATCATCTCCCAGGTTAGAGGTAAACCGGCTCAACTTGCTCACATCAAAGGAGATGTCAGGCCTAGTTGCACTAGCTAGGTACATAAGTGTGCCAATGATTTGGGAGTATTCCAATTGATTCCTAGCAATTATCTTGTTCTTGTCAAACAACAAGCTAAAATCATAAGGTGTTGGAGAAGGCTTACTATCAATGTAGCCAAAGCGATTCAGGATCTTCTCCATATAATGGGACTGCAAGAATGTAATCCCATCCTCACCAATAATTATCTTAATGTTTAGAATAACATCAGCTACTCCCAAATCCTTCATATCGAACTTTGATACAACAATGATTTAACCTCATTTATCACCTCAAGGTTTGTCCCAAATAATAGTATGTCATCAACATACAAGCACAAAATAACTCCCTCACCCCCACCATAGCGATATCATACACATTTATCTGCCTTATTGACTGTGAAGCCTGCAGAAGTCAATGTTCTATCAAATTTATCATGCAATTGCTTAGGAGCTTGTTTCAGTCCATACAAAAATTTCAATAATTTGCACATCTTGCCTTCTTGACCTTCAACTACAAACCCATCAGGTTGATCCATATAAAGCTCCTCATCCAGCTCTCCATTAAGAAAAGTTGTCTTAACGTCCATTTGATGAACGAAAAGACCATGTGAGGCTGCTAGGGAAAGTATCACATGAATTGTCATTAATCTAGCAATAGGTGAGTAAGTGTCACTACCACAGAAAACATTAGTAGTGCCGGTTGGGAAACCCTGTTAGGTGTCGGTTTTCCCAACCGGCACAATGGAAGCGGCACAGATGTCAGAGCCGGCACCAATCACTTTTTGAAAACCGACACCTTTCATAGGTTTGTAAGCCAAAAAAATTGGCTCGATGCACCGGCTTGAATCGAGCCGATGCATCGAGCTGAGCTCATCTACCACAGAAATCCCAAATCAATCCCAATCCCCAATCAAACAACATCACAGAACAACAAACATGAAAAACATAACTAAAAATCTTTCACTAACATTGAATCTTTCACAAAAATCATTCCCAAACAACATACAAGATGGCTCAATGCGGCAGCTTCAATCTTTCACTAACAACAAAAATCAGGAAAAATCAAAGGAGGGCGCCACCACTGCTGGTCACCACTGCCGCCGCCGGGCCACCACCACCTCCTGCTGCCGGACCACCGCCGCATGCACCCCCTCCAGATCCGACGGAGGGAGGGCGCCACCACTGCCGGTCACCACCGCCGCCGTCGGGCCACCACCACCTCCTGCCACCGGACCGCCGCCGCATGTCCCCCCTCCAGATCCGACGGAGGGAGGGCGCCGCCGCCTCTCATCCCGCCGTTGGGCCGTGCCACCTCCCCTCCGCCACCGGATCTAGCGAACGGGAGGGCGCCGCGCCCGGCCGGCTGCCCCTCCCGCCCCCGCCGAGCCACAGCCGCCTCCATGCCACCGGATCTGACGGAGGCGAGGCCTGGCCCGCCGCCTCCACGCCGTCCACCACCGCCGCCGCCGCACCTCCTGTCCACGCCCCTCCCGCCGCCGCACAGAGAGAGAGAGAGGAGAAGAAGGATGGAGAGAAGGGAAGTGGAGAGAGGGAGAGAAGAAGCTGAGAAGAACTGGACGGATGTGGCTCGAGGGCTCGACGCCTCGTCCTTATCTCCCGTGGGTGTGGGCCCCACCGTTGGAAAAATATCTACCCACCTGGCTCGGCTCGATTCTGTGGGTGTCGGATCTTTTTTTTAGAAAAGGCAACTATAATATATTATAGGTGTCGGTTTTTAATTAACCGGCACCTATAATATATTAAAGGTGCCGGTTTTTCTATAAAAACCGACACCTATAGAATAGGTGTCGGTTCTTATTTAGAACGGGCACCTATAATTGCTTAAAGGTGTTGGTTTTTAGCGATCTCAAGCTGGGGGAAGTGGAAAAAGGCATATAGGTGCCGGTTTTAGTACTTACAGCACCTATAGTGGCGACACCTATTTGATGTTTTGTAGTAGTGTGTCAAAGAAATATTTGTCTTCTTTCTGAGTATAGCCCTTAGCGACAAGCCTTGTACTTTTCAATAGTACTATCAGGCCTACATATATGCAGAACGGAGGTGCTTTTAGTTTGAGGTGTGTGTGTGTAGATTCCATGGTTTTTGACAATTTGAGGTGCGATCATATCCAGTTTCTTATAGTTCAGGGTTGATTTTTGGATTCTTGCAGAAGTTTGGGATTCTAAACTGGATTTTCTTTTTCTTAATAAAATGGCAATATAATATTTCCAATTTATCTTGATACAGAAAAAAGGAAAATCCTAACATGAACTATAGAGCTGATATTATATTATTTCTCTGTCTCTTCTAACATGGGGGTAAAACTGTAAACGTTTTGGTCCATGCAATTGTGCTATGATGCTGGCTTCTAGTTCATGATGTGGGTGCTATGATGTTTGATGTTTCTCTTCCTTCTTGTCCTTGGCTTCAATACTTTGTTTGGAAAAATGAAGGCAACCTAAGGGATATCATCCCTCAGACTTTGAACTCTCTGCTTCCTCAATATATCTGAGTCTTCAAAAAAAAATGTTTTACTTCTTTTTCGTGTTCTGGAATAGTTACCTATAACTGATAATCTCATATTGAACTGTAAATAATAAAAACACATATATATATATTCTGTACTACTTTTTGCAGGCGATGATTGAAAAATTCTCATCAATATCAACTAAAAAGCTACCAAAAGCATTGTCTGTGATAAGCCGTAAAAACATGGTTTCCATCAGCGACTATGGTGACTTCTATAAGATGGCGAAGCGTAATATTATGCTCGCAATTTTAGGTTTTAATGCGCAGGTACAAATCTCAACTGTTTTAAATTTGATACTTGTGGTTTCTGGATACAAGTCACACTCAGTTAATTAAGCTCTCACAATGCAATGCTTGCGTAAATTTCAGAAACACTTCTGCGATACAAGAGAAAGGATGGTCAGTAACGTGTTAAGCAGTTTGCATAAATTGGTTGCTGTTGACCCACATTCCCCTCTGAACTTCAGAGAAGTTTACACTACTGAGCTATTCGGATTGTCCTTGATCCAGGTTTGTATAATTGTATTACCCCAATGGTCCGTTTGTTACTTCTAGTACTGGTCATGATTGCTGCGATTTCATAGTTAGTCGAACGTACTGGTCATGATTGTTATGAACTTCTCTTTTTTTTTTTTTGAACGAACATTGTTATGGACTTATAGAATTGTTGCGATTTCAGGTTACTTGTACTGATCATGATTGTTGCAATTTCAGAATTTAGGTGAGGATGTGTGTTCAGTTTATGTGGAAGAGTTTGGGAGGGAGATATCCAAGGAAGAGATCTTCCATGTCCTTGTGCATGAGATATTGTCGTGTGTCGTGGAGCCTGATTGGAGGGACTACTTCCCCTACCTCAGCTGGCTTCCAAACAAGAGCTTCGAAACAATAGTGTCTAGTACAGAATTTAGACGAGATGCTGTGATGAACGCGTTGATCAAGAGGCAGAAGGAAAGGATTGCGCGCGGAGAGGTGACGCGAAACGCACTATACACATGACAAAAATTTTATTCAATTCGTATCCAGAGAAAAAAAAAAAAGGGAAACTTTATTTCTGTCGCGAGATCATCTGAAGAAATGCAGTGTGTTGCATTTGCATGCAGGCAAGGATATCCTATATTGACTTCTTGCTGGAAGCTAAGAACAGTACACAGCTGACAGATCACCAACTGATGCTGCTGCTGGCGGAGTCCATCGCTGCTGCTGTGGATACTGTCCTGGTAACCACTGAATGGGCCATGTATGAGCTTGCCAAGAACCCTGACAAACAGGCAAGAAAAAAGAATGATCTTGTATATATATATTTATATTCTTAATGTCTGTCAGATGCATTAATTAATTAATTTGAGCATTATATTTTGCCAACCAATTAAAACTGGTAAAAATTTGTCCAGGAAAGGCTTTACCGGGAGATTCGAGAGGTGTGCGGCGGCAAGGCGGTGACCGAGGAGGACCTACCAAGGCTGCCGTACCTCGACGCCGTGCTCCACGAGACGCTGCGGCTGCACTCCCCGGTGCCGGTGCTCCCCACGAGGTTCGTCCACGACGACACCACGCTCGCCGGCTACGACGTCCCCGCGGGCACCCAGGTGATGATCAACGTGTTCGGGTGCCACATGGACGAGGAGGCCTGGGAGTCGCCCGGAGAGTGGTCGCCGGAGAGATTCCTCGGCGAGGGGTTCAAGTTGGCCGACAGGTACAAGACGCTGGCGTTCGGCGCCGGGAGGAGGACCTGCGCGGGGAGCCAGCAGGCGGTGAGCATCGCGTGCGTCGCCATCGCGCGCTTCGTGCAGGAGCTCCAGTGGACGCTGAGGGAGGGCGACGGTGATAAGGAGGATACCATGCAGTACACTGCCTTGAAGCTTCACCCGCTGCACGTGCACCTCAAGCCCAGAGGAAGCTAGGATCGATCGATGTGAGCCAGAAGAAGCTAGCGGTTCCATGATGAAGGCTAAATAATGATCATATCATCTCTGTTTTCTTAATATACTAGAAAAAATATCTGTGTATTGCAACGGGTAAAGAGGTTTTCTATTATTAGAAGTTATGCAATAAATTAAAACATCGAAACCGTTATACATTATAATTGAAAAAGTTGATTAAAATCCTTCCTTTGTTTTGGACTGAAAACTCATTATTTTCTTCCTTTTTAGCCCTAACCCAGTCTGCTGCCTCCTACCTCTCCGTTCGACATTCCTCTCTTCGACTCAGCCCACAAGCAGAGCCACAGGCCTACCTAGCATAGCTGGATGCCTCCTCTTGCTGCTAGACCCACGCGCTTCGGTAGCGTCTTCAACCTCTAGAACACAGTCTCGTGCCCGTACGATGCCGGAGCCGATCTTCCTCATCAAACCCGACTAAATCTTTCTCGATCTACCAAAATTGGTGAGGCTTTTGATCCACTCGATCTCATCTTTTCAATTTTCCTCAAAACTCAGGATAAAAACGGCATGGGGAAACTCACCGGTCAGTCATCATTAGTGACCGTTAAACAAATATTAAATCGGGTGAATTAAAGCGGAATTGAAAGAGGAAATTACGAGAGAAATGATGAGGGAGGAGCAGGAAATCGATTTTTTTCAATCAATTGAATGAGAAAACGCACAGGGAGGCACATCGATGTGACGGCGGTGTTAGGGTTCGGCTTGGGCGACGGCTGAAGGCACACGCAGCGGATCAGACGACAGTACAGAGCGGTTGGGTCTTCAGTGAAGCAGGCAGCGGCCCATTAGCAGCAGGAGCTGATCCCCGAGCAAAACCATTGTGCTCTCACGGTCTCACCATGCTCATCCACGGCGGCAGCCGCCAGCCAAATTGGTTTCCTCATCCGTCATCCCAATTGCGCCGCCGAGACCTTAAAATTGCCTTGTTCACCATCACCGCTCTTGGGTAGTAGGCATCATCAGATGGCGCCAAATTCGAGGTGATAAGGCGCATGTGTCGTGCCATGGCCGTACCACGCACTGCCGTCAAGGGATAGGCATCGACCCCTCCTGCCTCCATGGCTGCCTCTTCGCTTCCTCCTGCATCTTCCAACGTTAATATAAAGATTACTCATACCATGCCATGAATCTCTCCCACACCATGGCTGTTGCACGGCTCGTCCTTCTCATCGTGGTGGTCGTTGTTGGCGGCTCCAGCCTCCAGCGCATCTGGCAATGGTGGTGGCATCATCTGGCAGGTGATGGACGGGTAGCCGCCGAGGCTGCTACTAGGGGCGCAGTTCGCAGCGTTCGTGAGGCGGCACGGGCGGGAGTACTCGGGGCCGGAGGAGTACGTGCGGCGGCTGAGCGTGTTCCCCGCCAACCTTGCTGCGCTATGGCGCACCAGGCACACGACCCGACCGTGCGCCACAGCATCACCCCCTTCTCCAACCTCACCCGGGAGGAGTTCGAGGCACGCTTAACGGGCATCACCGCCAATGGCGATGACGTCTGAAGCCGTAGGCTGATGCCGTCTGCCTCCCGCCCATGGAGGATGAGGTGGCCAGCCTCCCGGCAGCTTCGACTGGCCCGACTAGCATGACATGGGCGCCATCACCAACGTGAAGATGCAGTGCACATGCAGCTCCTGCTAGGCCTTAAGCACCACCGGCAACATTCTCAACCTCAGCGAGCAGCAGCTCGTCGACTGCAACCACACGGTACACATCACATGTATACAACTCCTAATCTCATCTTTGAACTAATCAAGCTATGGCTTGTGGTCGTCGTGATCGTCGAAGTGCGACAAGAGATGGGGTTTCTTTTTTTTTCTTGCACTACGATCAATCGGAGACAGACGAAAATTTTTGACAAAATCGGAAAACTAAACGACGGACCAAAAAACCGGAAACCTTACTTATTTTTATTTAGGTATAGATGACATTGGATCGTGCAATTGAGGGATGGTATATGTACTATACGGCGATGAACAATGGCTTGATACATCTTTTACATAGTGGCTTATATTGACTTCTATCGCCAACAAACAATATGATGACAAACCGACGCATATAGGCCATGTTATAGTAGATGAACTTATGTAGTTATATTATTTTGTAGTGGAAATAAATTCTGTTATTGTTTGTCCAAGGGATCAGAAGTGCATTTTTCATAGCTTAGTAATTTTGTTCATACGAATAATATCCATAATCTTTTAAAAAGAAGCTCACTAACATACGTAGCAAGGGTATCGAGCATGCCTTCCCTCTATAACCTACCATGCAAAAAAATCCAATAGAAGTTGGGCTTTGCTCTTTATGACTCATGCAGGAGCCTTGGCACAGCCTGGTGAGATCGGCCTCTACTCCACACTGGCACTGACCTCCTCTCTAGACTATCTACCTCCACCAGGCCCCGCTTCCTCTCAAGCTCACCAGCATCCCAGCACCAATCCCTTCTCCACCTCACTGTAGCCTCCTAGCTCAACATCTTCTCAAGCTAAGCTTGCTAGCTAGCACCACTCCGTACTCCACCACACCACCGCCATTAGGCTTGGTTTCCTCACCACCTGTTGGCTCAACATCTTCTCGAACTCCTCGTGGCACCACCCTCCTGATCACCAGCCTATTGGTTGCTCCACTACTATCGGACTAAAACATCGAGTCAACCTCTCTATGGATGTCCCTATCCTCAATCTGCATTGCTAGCATATCTTACCTGTCTCGATCCATACCACAGGCATAGTCTCAGGCTCTCAGCCTCGTTGTCACACTATGTGTCTATTAGACCACAACAACAATAAAACAATACATTTTGCCGACTGATATAAGCATATTTGAACTCTTATTCCAAGACTTACAACAAAAAGGCATACCATCATTATCCAATACTCTAACATACCGCTCTGTTAACGTTCACAAATATAAGCATTCCAAGCGTTTAAAAGTTGTCCATAAATATAAGAGTTTCATGATACTGTGTCCTATTAATTACTTTTTATTCAATTTCCTCTCGTCTTACCCTCAACCATCCCATTTTAAATAAGGAGCACCAAATTTTTTTATCCCTATCGTTAATCTATCCAAAACAACGGTGACACCTCGAACATAGTTAGCCAGAATACACCAATTGGTGCAAGTTGGGGTCAAATATATAGTACCAGTGGAATATGTAACAGTAACATGATAGGTACACTTTACAATGGATAATAGCAAACTAACTTTATTACATTGTGGGAATAGTCCTTACATATGTTGTCACAATGGACAAGCCCATAGATGGGCAACAACACAGCACATAAAAGACAACAAGGACAATGACAGTTTCGGCACGGAAGCTAACTAATGAAGGCAAACTAAACAAAGCAACTAAGCACTAGGCATCTGACTTATTCCACAGGCACGGCATTGTGCTAAGTTCGTATCCCTAAAAGTCTTCATAGTCGGCTTGCTTGGCTTAACAATGAGGGTATGGCCTTACTTGAGAAAAACAACATTTCACTTAAAAGATGTTTCTTTTGCAAAACACTACTGTGTCAGAATTAGTTGTCGGGAAAAGGCTCATATCTCAATCCATTCCACAACTTGCTTTGCAAAAACTCATTTTCTCTATTAGTTTCTTTTCACTTTACCAACAACTTTGCCATTATTCCATTATCACATCATCACTATTTCTCATAGATAATAAGCTATCTCAGCACAACCTAACACCTTCTCAGCCCTATCCACACCATGGTGCCGAAAGACACTGTCCCTATTGCCTTCACTCGTCGACACATCATCATGGGAGGCATAGAAGAGCCAATGTCATTTTCCTTTGCACGAATGGATCCTAGCATGAACACATCCGATCCAATGGCACTTAGGCCCAAATGCTATATGCACCGTTGTTTTAAGGAAAAGTTACATGTAAACTTTATTTAGAAACACGGTATAAATGCATGCACTCACAAATGTGCACACTCACACCTATGAATACACAAACGCACACCCCTACCCCTATAAACACTTCCAAAATATTAGGCCGACATATCTTCAGGCATGAAGTGCACGGGCGATTTCTAAACTTGTGAAAGTGTGTCATCTAGATCCCTCAACTCTCAATGCATTTTCAGATCCTCGAACTTTCTGTTGTCATACAGGTCCAAATTGGCTCCAAGCTGATCCATGCGCTGATATAGCATGCTGTGGTGTATCCCATGCAAAGATGGGGCCACATGTCAGCCTCTCCCTCACACCTTTCTCCCCCCCCCCCCCCCCCCTCTCTCCCCATGTCTCTCTTACAACTTGCCAGCCGAAGGAGGAGTCGGCAACTAAGTCCAAGGTGGCACAGAGGAGGAGCAGCAGAGGCATGCCGAAGTCCGCGCGCCGGGGCGGGGTCCATAGGTCGTCGTCCATGCCACATCAGCGGCCTCGCCGCTGTAGCTTTCCGAATGCTCCCTCTAGGAGCTCGTCCTGAACTCTGTGTGTCCTCATCATTGGGTCGGTGCGCCGCAATAGGTCATGGCAGTGGAGAATGGCAGGAGCTGGGATGGAGGAGAGCCTAGAGACGGTGGTGAGACATGGGTAGGGAGCAATGCCCGGCTCCCGTGATGCCGCTAACGAGGAACAGGCAAAGGGCGAGGCGAAGGCTAGAGAAGGAGATCAAGGTGGAGGAAGACGACACACAGAGGGCCCGCAAGACTCTCTGGAAAGACCACGGGCGCCACCCTCTGCTACAGCCATGCTTTATCCCGCCGTCAAACCATCGCCACCACTGTCATTGGGATGCCCTATCCTAGCGCGCCTATCTGGCTACCTCGTCGCTGGCAGCGACCACGTCCTCGTCCAGAAGCTGACCTCGACGTCTTGCTCCATGATGTCGCTGTTAGACAACTCCCATAGCTACGTGCCTCCGGATCTAGAGGCCACATCGTTGGTCGTCCTCTCCACCCAATCCTATCTACGATGCCGCAACTACATGAGTCACGATGGGCAGAGCCAGCGACTGTCACTGCCCTAGAACCACATCCTCCTTCTTGGAGGAGCTCGAGGACGAGGTCAGCTATAGCCGCTAAAGAAGGAGATATGGACATATGAGCTCAATGACGAGGACAAATACAATGGTGAGAAGCACGACAGGCGTGCTTGTGTTCGACGCAGAGGTCGCCGTTGCTCTCCAGCGTAGAGGTCACCGGGCCCCATGAAGGCTGCGCCGTTGCTCCTCTCCGACACTGAAGATTTTAGGGAGGGAGAGATGAGAGAGTGGACAAAATATTTTTTTTAATATTTTGTTTTTTCTATGTTATTGGCATATGGGTCCCACTAATACTCATACACCACTATGATATGCCACGTATGCGCATGGAGTTGGTTGAAACCTGTTTGGATGTATATGACACCCATCATGTATTAGCTAGTTAAGAGACCCAGAAATACATTTTGGGAGTTGAGACTCCTAGATGACACACCACACAAGTTCAAGGATTGTCCGTACTACACTTCACTCTATCATTGTCTGTACACTTCACTCTATCTTAAGATTGACAAGTTTACATGTAAACTTATTCCAATATAAATTGATGGTTATAGTTTTGAAAGTTGGACTAAATCTTATGCTGAACATATGACCTAGGGGAGTGCCAGGCGGGCCTTGTTTCAACTAAATTCTGATCCAAAACAGCCTTTGCAAATTTTGTTATGGGTGCGTGCGTCCTTGGTTGATGCAAATGCTAGAAATTATACTTTCTTTGTAAAAAAAACTTTGTTAAAATGACAAAATTACTTTGACATGATGCCCAGAGTTTGACCAAGCGTTTATGCTAAGTTGGGCATATTCAGCACAAAATTGACAGCAGAGTCCGAAATTAGCGAACAAATTCGTTTTTTTCCCCAAAAAACCATTGACTGCAATTTGTAACGAGCTGAAACTAAATTAGGCTGGGCGATCTCGCCGGAGTAAAATAGAATAGACAGCCAAACAGAATACAAAAGAATTCGGGAAAGCATCACCTGAATTCAAATACTTATATTCACGAATATTACGCACGTACGGTTGGACTTTCAACAGAATTTTAGCTAGAACAGTCATATAACGCTTGTTTTCATAAGTACTATGTGTTAAAGTTAAATCTTGTGCACCATGGTTACTCTTCGGTTATGCTGTGAAGGCTCGGCTGCCAAGAGTAGGACGCCGAGCTCGCCGGCGACGCGAGGCGCCGCCGCCGCCGCGCAGGCGATCCACCGTTCCTCGGTGGCTTCCCGTTCTCCTTGGTCTCCCTCACGTCGCTGACATCTCCGACGACGGCCGCCTCGTCTTTGCCGCCGTGGCTGACGCCCCCATCGCGGGGCCCACTCTGCTGCGGCTCGCCGCCGCCGCCGCTGACCAGTAACCTGAGCCAGCTCTTGCGGCGGCCGACGACCTTGTAACCCCTCTCGTGGCCGCCGGCGCCAGCGAGGTGCCTCTTCAGCGACACGCCGCCGCCGCCGCCGGCGTGCGGGGAGGAGGACGCGTGCATGATCTGCAGCCGCCGCACGGTGCTCCTGGGCACGACGTAGTACTTGCGCCCGAGCGCCAGAACGGCGTCCGGCGCGGCGACGGCGCCGGCGGCGGCGGGGTCCCGGAACACGTCGGGTCGCGCCACGCAGAACCGCGGGTGCCGCGCCATCACCTCCGCCGCCGGCACCGCCCGGTCGAGCAGCTCGACGTGGCCGCCGGGGAACACCAGCTTCACGAACTCGCCCCGCGCCGCCGCCTTCCCGGAGCAGAACAGCCAGCTCGCCATGGCCGGCCGCCGCGCGCGAGCGCCCGAGGCCGAGGAAGCCAACGCGCGGCTGCTTATAATAAACTCTCGGGGATTAGCTGAGGAAGATGGCGAGATTAGCAGCTTAATTAGCCGGCTAATCAGACTAGGAGTGCGTGTTGGTGATATCGTGGCTGCCATTTGTGCTTCTGCATGCGTCTTTGGACTCTTATCAAAGTCGTGTAGAGTTAGACGATGGTTACAAGGGAGGGTTTTGGGGTTATCAATGTCAGGATAATTTGGCAGGACACCTACTTGGATTGAAAATGAAATGGCTTTGGCTCTCTTTGGTGAGCATGCCCAGATAGCAAAAGTAATTTAGGTGTCAGATTGGTATACTGATCTACACATTAATCAAACGGGTTTACTTAAAAATATGACACCATATTTTTTTTCACTTAATTTCGTTCATTTTTTTCCTTATGTGATTTCTCTCTCTTTTATATGTAAGTTATATCTCTACTATCTCTTCTTCCAAATACATAATAAATTACTTTTACGGCCTGTTCAAATTGATGTCATTTCAAATCATATTATTTTTTTGGTACATACCATTTTTTTTGGTAAAGTTACCAAAGATATGCATACATTTGGTTTTTTAGCCTAACTTTGGTAAATACATAAGAAATCATGTCCAAATTTTTGTAATAATGCTAACTTACTGAAATTTTGCCATTGTCAAAATTTGATAAGGTTTATTTTGTCTACAATTTGAACAACCCCTTAATTCTAGTTCTTTCTTACATTGTATAATAAAAAAAATTACAATATAAATATTCAAACATACAATGTATTTGCAGTGTAAGTTTTAAATTTACGGTGCAACTCAATATAAGTGTAAGTAATTTATAGAGTGAAACATTTTGATTTTTTAAAAATAATGTTTAGGGATTCTTAGTATCAGGATTTCTTTTGCACCAGTTTTTTTAAGTTGAAGGGGTCAAGATTTTGCTATTGCAGTTTAGGGATGAGATTTAAACACGATGGAAAGTTGAGGGAGTTAAAAGTGGTCTTATTTCAATGAATTTTGCCCAAGCTATCGATTCAAGAGTTTGAGACCTGATAGCCAGCGAATTCAGGCCCAGCCTATAGCAGAAAAAATGTCTGGGCCAGGGTCAAGCAGCCCAAAACTCAGTCCAAAACATGAACCCTCCCATATGTCCTCTCTTTGACCCAAAAATATTGACAATGGAATTTGACAAATTTTTGTCACGCTCTAAAAACAAAAAATCTCTTTGTAAACCACCATGCATCCCTTTTGTTCCTCAATTGTGGAAATAAAACTCAGGCAAATCTTTCGTTGCAAATGTTAACAAAAACATCGCATCTTTTCTTGAAAAGGAATTAACAGATGCAGCGGCGGAGCCAGCGCCCGGCTAGCATGGGCAACTGCCCGGGCTCCGCCGCATGAATCAACAGTGAGCAGGAGCACTTGTTACTTGTTACCATCACTTCGCCTTATTCAGTGCACTATACTGCAGTGACTAGTACTTAGTTACATGGTTTAGGCGTACATGCAGTTAAGTAGTAGTAGCTAATTACTTTCTTAATTAATTCATAGTTCATCATCTGTTTTTTCAATTTTAAGATAATACAAGACTATATAATATATATTAAATGGTCTATGTACTTATATAGATTTAAGTATACTTTCTACCCATCGCTAGGCTTGCCCGGGCTTAGAAAAATTCGTAGATCCGCCACTGGAACCATGTATACTACCTTAGAAAATTCAAACTTCAGCATGTAAATATCACAAATTGTATGCTTTTAAGCCCCTTTCTTTATGGCTGCAGCTGAAGCAACAGACTCAGCTGAGCTCTTCCTCATCCTGTGCTTCCAGTCTCCCCTCGATGAAGAAAAGAAAACACATATGGATGGAATGGGAAGATCGAATCTGGTAAAATCAGTTAATCGATTGGCTCCCACTTTTGATGGTTGGACTGAAGAGTTCTATGATGCTGTTGCAAATAGCATCAATGAAAAATACCAAAGCAATCGCAAATATGTTTCTTGGAATGGTACCAAGGTTAAGAGCAAAATTAAAGAATCTAAAAGGTTGCATGTGAAAGCTGCTAAAGAGGTATTTGCCCCACTCCTGCTCATTCTTTGCCCCACAACTGCTCATTCACTGTTCGTTTTGTTAAACTTTACATCCCAGGGTACAAGCCAGGAAACTCTCTATTCTAAGCTTACTCCACAATTCTCAGGTTCAGTTTTAGCTGAGCATAGTACGCAAGTCACAAGTTCATTTTCAGTGGATGCAATGGAAGGCCCACAATCTAAAATGTCTGCACTGAGGTATTTTGATGGCCAAGGGTGCATTGACATTGAATTATACAAAAAGTATTCACCTGTACTGGACGATAAAAGAGCTCTGGAGCTGTTTTGGGTTAAGGAGAAATATGAAGAAAAGATAGCATTGCTCAAGGTCATTTACAAGGAAAAATATGTAAGCAGTAAATGGCTGTTTGGAAAATACATTTTCTCTTGATATGAACATTTTCTCTTGATACGATCATTTTATCATCTTTGTAGGAACCTTTGTGCCAGTTGT
The DNA here is from genome assembly GCF_000147395.1 of Oryza glaberrima. NCBI lineage: Eukaryota > Viridiplantae > Streptophyta > Magnoliopsida > Poales > Poaceae > Oryza > Oryza glaberrima. The sequence goes on along the minus strand of NC_068331.1, from coordinate 21,197,430 downwards.
CTCAGCAATCTTGGGTACATTTGCAAGACAACACACCTCCACGGGAGCAGTGAAATGCAATCTTCATGCAGTGCCCAAAACTAAAAGGTATGTCAAGTATGAATGGAGTTTTCATTCAAATATGCTACTATGCCCAGATTTGAATCATCAATTCTTATTGCAGAGTATGGACTACGGAGGAGTGGAGGACTGGAAGGTAGAACTGGAGTCTATCTCATGTGATGTGTTGGCATGCAACAGCAGCAGGCTTGACAGCCTTGAAGGCTTCAAGCCTTGAACTTTTAAATTTATGTTCTCATCTCGTGTCGTTGTGAACTGTCATAGTAGGTATCAGTTATCGATGTGTCATTTGTGAACTGTCAATGTGTCGTTTGTGATGACCTGCGAGCTGCGGTTGTGAACTGTCATAGTAGGTATCAGTTATCGATGTGTCATTTGTGAACTGTCAATGTGTCGTTTGTGATGACCTGCGAGCTGCGGTTGTGAACTGTCATAGTAGGTATCAGTTATCGATGTGTCATTTGTGAACTGTCAATGTGTCGTTTGCAATGACATGCGAACTTGAACTTATCAGTTATCAATTATTATCTATTTCTATGCAAAAATCTGATTGTTTGTTGTGATTTTATGTGTCAGTTATCGATGTGTCATTTGATATATAATCTGCGGGTCTCCATTGATATATAATCTCCATTGACCCGTGTGATAGCCATTGACCCGTAGATAGAATTCTATTGACCCGTGTGATAGCCATGAACCTGGCTATACAATCTGATGGACCCGTGGATACAATCTTCATTAACCCGTAGATATAAGTCCACTGACCCACCTCTACAATCTCCATTGACCCTGGGATATAAGCTCAATTGACCTGTGTACAACTTGGATTTTAACATTATGTTCGTTCCGTTTTGCGACAAAGGATTCAGTTTGTTCACTCAAGGCAAATAACGAAGAGATGATGGATACAATTTCATTGACCCGAGTGGAAGCCATTGACCCGGAGATAATATTACATTAACCCGTTTGGTATCGATTGACCCGTAGATACTATCCATTGACCCGCTTATAGAATCTGCAATGAGCCGTGTGCTGTAGTTTGACCCGTGGAAACAATGCGTTTGACCTGTATACTCTCAATTGACCCGGAGATACAAGTCCATTGACCCGAAGATACAATTCCATGGACCCACGTTGTATCCACTGAGCCGCAAATAAAAGTCCATAGGCCCGCCTATAGAATCTGCATTGACCCGTGTGCACCCCGTTTACCCGTGGATATAATGCCATTGACTCGTAGCTAGAATTGCATTGACCCACCTATGCAATATCCATTGACCCGTCTAAACAATCTGACCCGTTTTTGCCTACCACTGGCCCGTTTTTTCTTGCCACACTAGCCCATTTTTTCTTTCAACCCTCACTGCTTGTTTTCTTTTTTTGACAAGAACCCTCACCGCTTGTTTTGATGTGGCCTCGCGGATAAGTAAACCACTCGGGTCAATATGAGGGGATCTTGGGATCAATGGAGAGCAGACGGGTCAATGTAAACCACTCGGGTCAATGCAAGTGTACATTCTGATCAATGGACCTAGATCAGGTCAATTGAGAGCAGTCGGGTCAATGCGTAGCATCTGGCTCAGTGTATACAACACGGGTCAATGCACAGCATCCGGGTCAATTGAGAGCAGGCGGGTCAATGTATACCACACAGGTCAATGCAAGGGAATCTGGGTCAATGGATAGCACACAGGTCAATTGAGCTTATATGCGGGTCAATGCAGATTCTAGTCTGCAGATTTCTGATAAGTCTTTACATTTGCCGTTTTTATTGGAGAGTAAATTTGAACAATTGTCACAGACTTGGGCCCAGTATAAGAAAAAAGTGATGTTGTTGGAACAATTATAACAGATTCGACCAATACATGAGAAGCTGAAATCGAGATCACTACCAACTACAGATAATACTCGAGATAAAACAGATTATATATCAGAGAAAGAAGGTGCATTTTAACCACTAGGGTGACATTTCTGTCCATTTAAGTTCACTAGCTTTTTGACCACTAGGGTGGCCCCAAAAACAGCCTCTCTTCCTGCCCTGGTTCCCCTCTGTACTAGTCCTCTACCCACAGTTGCTACATGCCCAAAATTATCATATCCACATCTGAAACTCAACATGTAACACTGAATAGGTATTTTATATGCCCTGCAGTAGATCATTATATGCCCAAAAATCGCATTACACAATGGAGTACTTGTGATCACTAAGAAAATTGAAAACCTTGCTTGATCTCAACTTGCCTAGCAATCTCGTACGACATATATGCATCTATGGCGGCGTAATTCACCTGCCAGGTTGCCAAAATCCTCGCACCCCATAATTTGTGATTGATGTGTTTGTTAGATCGGTAGTTTCAATACCGCTGCTCCCATCGCTTCAAGTGATGTCCGAGGCCGATAAGGACTGACGAGATGGCCATATTATTCACTTAGTCCCAGGACGATACACTGGAGGTCCTTCGGATTGGAAATTGTGATGCCGCAGTCCTTCCTCAGTCGTTTAACTTCGTTGTCGATGCTTGCTCCGACAAATATGTGGCCCTGTTCTGTGAGAAACCTCTTCAAGGCTTCAGGAAGGTTGCCGCCGGCCTGGTAGACCTGGAACACAAGGCAATGCACCCCGACACACTGCTGCAACAGGGCTGTCTTGTGTCCCCCGCCCACATCTTTAGGGAGGATGCGCCACTCGGTGTCTAATCCGATGAGCATTCTTCGATGAACCGAGTCACTCAGTGTCACTTGGATTTCATTGATGAATCGCTCGACCACCATCGCGTCACACGTAACAGTCGTGTTGATGTTCGGGTACCTCTCCAGGAAGAAGACAATGTCCATGTCCGACGTTGGCGGTAGCGGCTTCGGCTCAACGCTGCAGCGCTTCTCCGCCAGGCACTAATCCCAGCCCTGGCGCAATGGTTTCTTCGGCGGCCACGGTTCCCACGGATCGCCATGGCGCGATGGCTTCCTCAGTGTCGGCGGTCCCTAGTCATGGCGGGATGGCTCCATCCTTGCTGTGAGAAAACTACCACAATGGGCAATGGCACAATTCGGTTGAGGGTGCTGTGAGAAACTACTGCAGTGGGCAATGGATGAATCGGTTGAGGTGCTGTTTGAAACTACCGCAATCGGTCTAGGGGTGAGTGCCTTTTAAACCTTCTGCAGAGTGTCGCTTCCTGGGGAGATGAATTGGCACTTCTGCAGAGCGTCGTTTCCCAGGAAGGTGAATCGGCTGAGGGCGAGGGCAGTCAAAAATCAATGCGTCTTAAATTACGAAGAGATGCGTCCCTTAGCTTCGCGCATGTTGCTTCACATTAATGAAGCAATGCGTCCTTAGCTTCGCGCATGTGCTTCACACTTAGCGATTAATTTCTATCGACGCACCCCTGTCAAAAGACGCGCGACCGTCAAAAGACGTGCGACGGTCAAGAGAAGCACGCCAGTCAACATACACACGCCGGGCAAAAGACGCAGGCTAAAGGAGCACGACGATCAAAAGACGCATGACGGTCAAAAGGAGCAGGACGATCAATAAACCTGCTAAAGCCCCAAGCCATTGAGTAATTTAGTACCAAGCAAAACAAAATACAAGTAATTTAGTAGACCAACAAACTCAACACAATCAAACCCGAATGAACAAAATGTTGAATTGAATCGTACTAGTCTATACTGGTAAATTTTGTTGCTTTCGTATCATGTGTTGAGTTTCCATTCTTCATGTTGAGTTTGAAGTATCTGAGCTTCTCCGAACGTGTTAAGTTTTTTCTTTGGTGTTGAGTTTGCCTGCACAGATAGCAACTCGCGTGTCACTCTGTGTCCCATCATGTTGCTCTTTGCCGGGCTGTGTATCTGTTCATAGTGTGTTGCAGTTCCCTATTCTCTATTCTCCCCCGTGTCACTCTTTGTCCCATCGTGTTGCTCTTTACTCGCGACCTATTCTGTCACTCTTTGCCGGTCTATATATCTGTTAGTGTGTTTTTTTGGAACATTATCTGTTAGTGTGTTGCTTTCCTATTCTCTACTCTCCGGCATGTCACTCTTTGTCCCATCTGTTGCTCTTTACCCGCGACCTATTCTGTCACTCTTTGTTGAGTTTTTTCCTTGTTCTGTTGCTTTCATGGGATGTGTTGAGTTTCCAATTATAGTGTTGAGTTGTCGTGATTCCCGTCGAACACTAGTGTAACGTTTCATTTGCAAAACGTGCTGCTTTTTGTAACATGTTGAGTTTATATTTTTCGTGTTGAGTTTGTGTGCAGGCATAATCAACTACGATTTGAGTTTGAAGTTATGTCATTTTTATGACGATTCAAAAGCTTCTTGCTTTCGTATGACGATTCAACAATGTAATTTTTATGTACCACTCGGCTATACAGTGGCTATATAGTTACATTCCTAAGCTTATCCGTGGGCCGGCACGGCACGACACGTTTACTGTAGCATGCTGGCACGGCACGGCCCACCGGCCCATTTATTTTTCCTACGATTTTCTAATTTCTCCCATATATTTCTCATATTTTTTATTTTTTCAATCGTTTTCTCATATCTTTTTTATTTTTTTCATATTTATATATGACGGATTAATTAGGCTTAATATATTCGTCTCGCAGTTTACAGGCGGAATCTGTAATTTGATTTATTATTAGTCTATATTTAATACTTCAAATGTGTGTCTGTATATGTCAAAAAAAATTGGGCATGGAACTAAACACGGCCTTAGTTTTGAATATATTACTTGACTTTTAGAAATCGGCATCTTAATTGCATTGTTTTAAAGAAAATTTTGCATGATTTGAGCTTGGATAGTACTAATATATTGATATTGACATTGTTATCAATTGAAAAGAGTGTATTGATAAAGAAACCAACTAATAACTAGTTTGTTGTAATTTCTTCTTTCATTCAATACAAATGAGAATATGGTTTGATTTCTATTAATTTCTTTCTTTGCATATATAATTTTGTATTGGGGTTGCCTTTATTTGTATCATGCAACTTAGATTTCCAATTCTGCTTATATTGTTATATGAGAGATATGCATGTGTGCATACCCAGTCTGATTTTTCTGGGTCCGCCACTGTTTTTTGTTCAAGCTGGTGGTACTTATCCGTGGTTGTGATGAACAGCAGCACTGGAAAGAGCGTACTGCTGCTATACAGGTACACATCAAATTCATCATATTGGATGTATAGGTAAGTAAGCTCTTTCCAGTGTTGCTGTTCATCACAAGCATGGATAAGCTTAGGAATGTTGAGACGTGTGGAGAAAAGTTTGATGTGTTCCATGAGCTTCTCTGGGCGATAGGCCCATAGCTTGACAATGTTCCTATGGTTGATTATCTTTGAGACAGAATGAGCATCTCATTGTCAAACTCTTTTATCTGTTGCTCGTTAGTCATTGATACACAATTACACGCGGTGGCCGTAATAATAGGCGGCTGCATGGTGGCAGCATTGTCAAATTCATCATATTGGATGCATAGGTAAGTAAGCTCTTTCCAGTGCTGCTGTTCATCATATTGGAGAGCTAGGGTTTTCTTTCGCCACCGCCAGCAGAGCAGAGCGGCAGGGAAGGCTGGACCGCGGGGAATAAGTGGAGCCGGATGTTGGGCTGGGCCATTGTAGAGGAAGCCTCAACCTTGACCGGGTTAAGATGCCCTTAACCCTTGACGTCCTTAACCCATCACCTCCTTAAGGCTTCCTCCGCGGCGGGACGTCGGGCTGGCTTCCGGTGGCGGGTACCGGGAAGGAGGAAGGCGATTCCTCGGACGCCCGCGGCGCAGGGATTCCTAGCTCCAGGTAGGGGAAGGAAGTAGGGAGCGGCGGCGGCGTGTCGGGCGGGCTCGTTTGGATGAGCATGGAGCGGGCAGAAGGGCGGTCGTTCGCTGGCTCCACCTTGACAGCGGCGAGGGAGGAGCATCATCCGAGGCGGCATTTTATGTCCACTTCTGATGGCGAAAACTGTGGACCTGTGAAAAATCTAGCTGTTACAGCTACTGTTAGCTCCAGAGTAGGACAGCGATTGATTGATAGGTTCATTTCCAAGACAAATGATGACCGGCCTCAGACCAATCTCGATATGAAAGGAGCACCCCAGTCAAAAGACGCATGACGGAGAAAAGGAGCGCCGGTCAAAAGACGCACCCCGATCAAAAGACGCACAAACGTCAAGACGCGCAACGGTCAAGAGAAGCACACCGATCAAAATACGCACGCCGGGCAAAAGACGCACGCTGGCTAAAGGAGCACGACGATCAAAAGACGCACGATGTGCCAAGGCCTCGGCCCAAGCACGACCCAAGGAGGTGCTAGGCCGTGCCGGGCAGGCACGGCTACTGCAGCAGCATGTGGGCCGGTAGCCGGCCCACTAGTACATGTGGCTCATAAAAATTGAAATTTGAGGGGGAAAAAAGAAAAAAAAGGCAGAAAAAACATGAAAAGATGCACGACTAAAACATAACAAAAACTGGCGGCTTGCTGCGGCGGCCAATCCTTCTGTTCTCTTCTCTTCTCTTCATTTGCTGCCCAGTGTGGCGGTCAACTAGGGTTCCAGGCTTCTATTCATTTTGCTGCCGCGACTCGCAGTAATGGTTCAACCACCCGCTTCTCCTCTCTTCTCTTCTCTCCACCGCGGCTTCTCTTCCCGATGCTTGTCAAATCGCCATTGATACCACCCGCCGAGCGATTGTACATATTCGTATACCAGCTCGCAAATAAAGCAACGGCAGACCAGGCAACGGCAGGCTTGCCGAAGCAGGGTGAAGACTCGGCAGACCAAACGCAAGAAGAAGCAGGTTTGTTCCTTTTCCGGGCTGCCCCTGTGCTGCTCCCATGCCGCCACCGTCGGCGATTTGGGGGTTTGCTGCTCTGTTGCGTCTTTTGACGGTGTGCTCCTTTAGCCGTTGTAGTTTTGCAGAACCATCAGCGGCGGAGCCAGCGCCCGGCTAGCATGGGCAGCTACTCGGGCTCCACCGCATGAATCAACAGTGAGCATGAGCACTTGTTACTTGTTACCATCACTTCGCCTCATTCAGTGCACTATACTGCAGTGACTAGTACTTAGTTACATGGTTCAGGCGTACATGCAGTTGAGTAGTAGTAGCTAATTACTTTCTTAATTAATTTACTAGTTCATTTAAGATAATACATGACTATATAATATATATTAAATGGTCTACATACTTATACAGATTTTAAGTACACCTTCTACCCATCACTAGGCTTGTCCGGGCTTTGAAAAATTCGTAGACCCGCCACTGAGCAGATGCAATTTAGGCCCTGTTTAGTTCCCAAAATTTTTTTCCCAAAAACATCACATCGAATCTTTGAACACATGCATAGAGCATTAAATATAGATAAAATCAAAAACTAATTACACAGTTAGGGGGGAAATCGCGAGATGAATCTTTTGAGCCTAATTAGTCTGTGATTAGCCATAAGTGCTACAGTAACCCACATGTGTTAATGACGGATTAATTAGGCTCAAAAGATTCGTCTCGCGGTTTCAAGGCGAGTTATGAAATTAGTTTTTCATTCGTGTTCAAATGACCGAAAACCCCTTCTAACATCCGATCAAACGTCCGATGTGACACTAAAAAGTTTTCATTTCGTAAACTAAATAGGCCCTTAATTAGCAGCATGATGCTGTGTTTCTGTTTCAGTTTTTGTCAGCGTGTGCTTTTCTTTGTTGAGTTTTTTTTTTATTCTGCCAGATCCAATCACATTCATCATCAATCATACAAGCTGTCCACGTGGTCCAACCCAAGAACAATCTACTACCGAGGCTGAACCAGCAACGCCATGGGCGATCGAGGTAGACGCTTCCACCAATCACAACCCTCCACGTGGCACCAACCGGCTGGCAGACGTGGCAGCCACTCGTTCACAAATCTTTCGCGAGATGTGTATGGTGATTAAAATCGAAAACCATACTGTCAAGACGACTAACCACTTTGTAACGGAGGAATTTTAAAGGATAATTGTACATATTAAATTAACTAATGAAATTTTATGTAAAATAAAATTGCCGCGTTTTGAAGGAGGGAATTTAATTTATTTGTTGCCCGCTTAATCTCAAAATAAACAATTAATTTTGCAGCAATAAATACATATTAATCTTATGTTATACTCCCTGTGATTTTCAATGTACGACGTCACTGATTTTTCGATATATTTTTTATATTCATCTTATTCAAACATTAGTTCATAAAAAATATAAGTGATAAGGATAGATACAAATCCCAAAAAATTCTAATTACATATTTATTTGAATATATTTAATGGTCAAACGTGTATCAAAAGTTAATTAGTAGTGGACCAAACAACTATGCAAGCCATCTCCCAAGTACACTATCAAGCTTTTCAAAGATTCATGAGATGTTTAACTATTTACTACTCTTACATATGGTATTTAACAATTTACCACCTGGATATACATGTTATAGATATGTAAGAATCTACATGTCATAAAGATATGAGAGGTAAATTGTTAAATGTTAAATCTAAAAGTGATAAATAGTTCAATACCCCTTTATTTTAAGGTCAGTTTCAAAGCTAGAAGGGGGAAAACTTACCAATGCATTAGGAAATTGTCTATTGTCTATGCAACAAAATTAATATTTGATGATTGTCTTGAAAAAATAAACAGGTTTTTATTGACGAAAATGTGAACCCAAAAATCCATGGAGTTTCATGTTGACCATTGGAGATTACCCCTTGGGGATGAATAACTTAAGCTTCCTTGAACATTTCCAGAGCATTTAATTTTCATGGCATTTTACGATATTGTTTTTTTTTACTCCAGCATGTGAAGGACAAGAATATTTCCTATGCAAAATTATTATATCATTAAAAGCACAAATTTAAACAACCCCTTACATAATTTGACTTAGTTATGATCATATTTGACATGGCTCAGCTACTCTGTCATCCTATGTGCTGAAAGATTAAAAAAAAAATCATCGATACAAGGTAGAGGGTTGGGTTGCATGCTTACATCACGGAACACAACTTTGGCATTCTTCTATGTGCTGAGGAAACAAAAGAACACAGTTTGTGGTAGTAAAGCAGGCTTGCTCACACATGCTATGCCAGTGATATGCTGCTTGGATTAGGGAGTACAATTGCAAAAACATCCTGAAATAAAAAAAAATGCATCAAATTCACCCCTATATCGCTGCGAATTGATGAACTATGGAAATGGGAAATGTGCGAGCACTGTTTCCACGATGTAGCCATACATCATACGGCACACGACATCCGCATGTCTCAATCAGCAATCGATTGCCCTAACTAAAAATCTTTAGTTCTTGGATGGGAAATTTCTGTTGCGAAGTTAATTTTATTTTCAGTTTTTAAGACGTCAGTACTGGTTATGAATAAATAAAAGAAAAGGGACATCATCTGCCATCTCAGTATCATTCATGGGATCTTACTTTCATATGTGTTAGTATCCAATCGAGCAGGTTATGAGTTCGAACAGATGTAATTAAGTAGGGACGGAGCCAGGATTTTATGTCGATGGTGTCACTAGCAACGATAACTACTTAAGTAAAATAAAATTTGTGCTAAATCGATAAAGTATAATTAAATTTTCCTTTCAAAAATAATTTGAGTTATATTCATGCCAACTATCTAATTGGTGAAACTAAATAATAAAACACTAAATTAAAATTGTTAGATATACATGTGCAAGTGAATAATAATACTCCCTCTGAGTTGATAATACTTGTTGTTTTGAACAAATGCACGGTCTAGTTGTCCGTGCTCACATAGGGTTAACTTATCTAACGAAAGCTAGAAACAATTCACCGGATGATATCACAAAGCAAATTATTGTGGTGCCACTCATTGCAAAATAAAAGAAATACTGAAGGCAAGACACAAGTCATTGGTACATTGGCTCCGCTCCAAATTAAGGAATACTCCTTCCGGCTAAAAAAGTTGATCCTAAAAACACAAGGCAAATTTAGAACTAGTAAGAAACTAAAATAAAATGCCCTTTAGTTAAAGTGTACCTAATCATTATCACTTACCCAATTAGCCAATAAAGTAATACGTATAAGATTCTTATCGGTATTAATTGCACCATATACAAAATACATAGATATCCACCAAGGCTACAAATGAAACAAGCAGGAGATTGAACTGCTACTTAATTAGCGCCAAACAATACAAATCTCATCATACACAAGTACACCACGCCTTATAAAACTTTAAAATGAACCAGAACACAAGTACACTTTCCACTTCATGAGTATGCAACAAGCATATCCATTGATCAATTATGGCTTTAAATATAAATATACCACCAGATGAGGGAGTTGAAGAGGCTTTACCTGAGACCTCAACGAACAAGTGGCTAAAGAAGAAAATGAAATACATGTTGATTATGAGGATGATCAGTTTGGAGGTGATGTCTAGGAGGCACCAACTATGACAAGCGAATGGTCTTTCATAGAACACATATGGGCGCCAACTATGACAAGCGAATGGTCTTTCATAGAACATAATGGCTCTAACATCGATTCATATCCATTGACCGTTGAGTAGACAAAGAACATATCATATGAAATGTATTTAGAGTTGTATGTTTCGTGCATCGCATAGGTTGGATGGCTAACGTAAACCCAAAATTATCCTCAGACACAAAATACTATATATATAAAATACTACTCAACATTGAAAATATCAGCTTGGCGCGCATGACTGTATCAATCAATGCCTACTAATATGATTCGTGTTATTGTCACTTTGTCAGTGTTAGTGTTAGTGTTGGATCCTTTCGCGAGGGGTGTATTTAGAAATCCGGTATTTGTTCAGGGCTAAACTCGCAAAACTACCCACCCCTCCCCCCCTCTCAACGACACGACATCCGCTTGTATTTCTTTCGTTTAACTTCGTTTTCTCTCCTCTTCCTCCTCCCCCCCACCCGCCTCGTCGCCGATCCGATCCGCCTCCGCCTCCGCCTCGCGGCCCGGCCTACCTGCCCCGCCGCCGGTGGTCCCGATCCGAGGTAAGCTTCGTCTCGTCTCCCTCTCTCGCGCTTCCCGTGCCCCGCCGCCGGCCAAAATCCCGCCGCGCCGCCGCTTCTCGGCCTGTTTACCGGCGGATTAGGGCGAGTCCGATCCGTGTGCCTGCGTCCCTGCGTTGATCTCCGTCCTCGCGAGAGCAGCCTCGCCGGCGTCCTGCTGCTTCCGCCGCATCCTCGCCGTTGGTGCCACCCGTGCTTTCCCCATCCCTCGCGTCGCGCCTCTCTCTCTCTCTCTCTCTCTCTCTCTGTGCGTTATCGTGAGCTTCTCTCGTAGATCTGGAGGCTTCTCTCTTTGCCTTAACCGAATTCGCAAGGTCCGCCCCCTGATTCAGGGGGCGCAGGGCGGAGAGATTGGCGGAGAGGCGTTTTCGTTGTGGGTGGATTAGGATGATAGGGCGATCGATCTCGTTAGGCTAATAATTTGCTTGATCCGATGAGGTTGATTGATGGTGTTTTACCTGCGTGCAGGTTGCTCTTGCTGGGCATCAAACATGGGTCTGGTGAAGGATGGCGCCGCCGATTTGGAGGAGGGGACCCTGGAGATCGGCATGGGTGAGTAACGAGATCGGATCCATTGCGTTGTGTCTTTATATTATAGCTTTTGCGTGATCAGTGTCCTGTGAGTTTTGTGTTTTGCTTCCGGGCTTCTGGCGGCGTACTGGCGTCATTGCAGCTGACCAGTGCCTGCATTGGCACTGGCATGCCAGATTTTTGTTATAAACAAAAGGACTCTGGTTAAACTTTTGAGAAGTTCAGCAAATTGTTTGTGAGGGTCCAATCTAAATGTTTGATCATTGGATGCTGTGGTAGCTTAGTACTCACCACCAGCCCGCTGAATGAATGGTGGAAATATTGGTGTATTGGTACTTAAAATTGCTGGTTATCCTATTTATAAGGCTATGCTCAGTCAGGTTTTGTTCAAGTACTTAACCTAGTGTGCCAATCATGATCAGCCCTGTTCATTGTCGGCGTTACATTGCAGTTTTAACTATGCAACACTATGTCATGTCCTCATGTCTTGGTACCATGGTTAGACCATGCTGTTAAGTTTACTTACTATATTGATTTGCTGTGATTTATAGCACATCTAAAAGTGCAAATTTCACAAAAGCACCACTCATTGTGGTATAGACACTGTTCCAGTTTTCCAGTCTTAGTCATAATGTTGTGATAACAGCAACTTTTGTCAAACGGCCTAAAATAAAGATGTTGCATACTTTCTTTTTTCAATTTGCAGAGTACAGGACTGTTTCTGGTGTGGCAGGACCTTTGGTTATCTTGGATAAAGTAAAGGTATGTGCTACTGTTCCTCTACAAATTTTCAACAGACTAATCTGGTAGCAAGTTATACTGAGCATTTCTTTCTTCATGTAACTATCTTCAGGGCCCAAAGTACCAGGAAATTGTAAACATCCGATTGGGAGATGGCACCACTCGCCGTGGCCAAGTTCTGGAAGTTGACGGTGAAAAGGCTGTTGTGCAGGTTATCATTTTTCTATTTTTATGAAATCTTTTTTCCTTGAGATTGTATTCAGATTTGCATTTACCCTATGGTAGTTCCATTATCCAGAGCACTTACATTTTATTACTGACTTACTTGATTTTCAGGTCTTTGAAGGCACTTCAGGAATAGACAACAAATATACAACTGTGCAGTTCACAGGAGAGGTAATTTCCTCTTATTCATCTCTTCCTCCTTTTATGTTCACTTACTGGTTACTTCCATAGTGATTTAAGTGTTCTAATAGGTCAATCACTTTGAGCTGGACAGTGTTAATTCGGAGAATGATTTCACTTTTGGTTGTAATTGATAAAACAAAGGAGTATTGACAAAGCACATGTCATTATGATTGTCGAGTATTGCACGACTTGAATAATCTATAAGTTTTTGTAGTTTATATCTTTTCCTTGTTTGCATGTAGCACTGAAGTAGCGGCATTGCTTATTATGTGTGGTAATTCTTTCTATAGGTCCTGAAAACTCCGGTCTCACTTGATATGCTTGGGCGCATTTTTAATGGATCTGGAAAACCCATTGATAATGGCCCACCTATTTTGCCAGAGGCCTACTTGGATATCTCTGGTAAGTTTTTGCTCAATTCAGGTGCACTGCTATTGAAGTTCATAGTTAAGTGCATGTCCTTTTATCAGTATGGATGGTGGTTGAACTTATATTTCTCTTCTGATAATATTAATAATGTCTTCCGATGTTTATTCCAGGAAGTTCAATTAATCCCAGTGAAAGAACCTATCCAGAAGAGATGATCCAAACAGGGATATCAACCATTGATGTCATGAACTCCATTGCTCGAGGCCAAAAGATTCCCCTCTTTTCTGCTGCTGGTCTTCCTCATAATGAAATTGCTGCCCAAATTTGTCGTCAGGCTGGCCTTGTCAAAAGCTTGGAGAAAGGCAAGCATGCAGAGGTAGCCAAACATTTCTCTCACATAAAGATAATCTGACTATTTGATGACCCAGTGAGATTCGGGCCCACATATATAGCTTAATAACTTTAGTTGTACATGAAATCCTACATAAGTTCTTGATTTGAACATCCTGTTCTTTCGACAATGATTGGATGTTGACATTATAGTTTTTGAATTTTTATGGAGAAAAATCCATATGGTATGCTGTAGAGCAATTTACCTGTTCATTTTTTTCCATGGAGACATTTTTTCATCGCTGAATCACTGCTTATTTGCTGATTGCTTTTAATCTCCAGGGTGGTGAAGATGACAACTTTGCTATTGTGTTTGCTGCTATGGGAGTGAATATGGAAACAGCCCAATTCTTCAAACGTGATTTTGAAGAGAATGGGTCAATGGAGCGGGTCACCCTTTTTCTGAATCTGGTACATATAGCAGACTTTTGAAGTTCTGATTCATTCATACCAATTTGTTATGCATGGAAACTAATTCTGCTAGTGTATATGTGCTTAGTTTCTGTATGGTTATATATGCATCCTTTTTAACAGAAGTTGACCTGATTGTTAAAGGTAGAACATATTTTCTAACACCAGGCTACTCTGTTTACAGGCAAATGATCCCACCATTGAACGTATCATCACCCCTCGAATTGCACTGACAACTGCAGAATATTTGGCATATGAATGTGGGAAGCACGTGCTTGTCATCTTGACAGATATGAGTTCATATGCAGATGCGCTCCGTGAGGTATTTTGCTTTTTATCTTTTATGATGTTGTATACTTTGTTTCTTTCTGTTTTATTACCTATTCTTAGACCTTAATTTTAAGGAATCATATACAAATTTGATGTCGTTACTTAACTAAAATGTCATCTGTCATCCGTTTGCTTGCAAATTTTCATGTTTGAATGAATTAAAATCATGAAAAAGCACATTTTCGAATACTTCGTAGCATGCATGGCACTTGTACAAACATTTGTGGCATCTAGACTGATCACTTTATCAGAAATGACACTAGCTTTGTTATGACAGTGAAAAGTTCATGCATTTTCATTTGATGATGTCACCGTTGACCAAAATGGCTAAATTTGGATGTTAAAGTATTCACGTTTCTATTTGCTTCTAACAGTGTGTTGTGGTTTTCTCTATCTAAAATGGTAGTATTGCATTTTCCATGTTATATATCTCCTTTTATGTTCGACTGCAATAAATGATAAATTGCTGAAATTTTATTTATTCTCATTGGCACTAATACAACACGGTAATTGTGCTTATATGTAGGTATCAGCAGCCCGAGAAGAAGTGCCAGGTAGGCGTGGTTATCCTGGATATATGTATACTGATCTGGCAACCATATATGAGCGAGCTGGGCGTATTGAAGGAAGATCAGGCTCCATTACCCAAATTCCCATTCTAACAATGCCTAATGATGGTAAGTGACTGTGTTTGTTGATTTATTTCAGTTTTATATCACCACCACAAATATCTTGAGTATTCTATAAACATGTTGTGTATAAGATTTTTCCTGAAGTATGTGAAGAGTATCATCATATCAGGCGTATTACCTGCTGCAGCCTTCTACTTCCCATTTTGTGTATTAAGATTTTGTCTACCATAGAAAGTAGTGTGCATGAATATATGCACTAGCCCAGCATGAACATCCATGAGTTGGATGCAAGTTACTTGCGTTGGATCTTTACCATTTATGTTATTACCTACTGTGTGCTAAGTCTTAAACAATAAATATGTTTAAAATTGTGCTGTTTCATCCTAAACAGATATTACACATCCAACTCCTGATCTTACGGGGTACATTACCGAAGGACAGATATACATTGACAGGCAGCTGCATAACAGACAGGTACTTTCTTTTCTGTTCTTTTATTTGTCAAGTAGTAGCAAAGATTTTCTTGGTAACAGTAACTGGCTGCTTCATACTCCACCTCAATATAATGACACATGAATGTAACTTATAGATCTTCTATATTTTTTTACTCTACCTCAATATTTTCTTGTTACTTTCAGATATACCCACCCATCAATGTCTTGCCATCTCTCTCTCGATTGATGAAGGTGAGATTGCTTATCAATATAAATTTCACATAAACTGGTCTCATAACAGTTACATGCTACAATCATTTCCATTTGCGTTCTAAGAACTGTCTAATAATTCTTGCAGAGTGCTATTGGTGAGGGTATGACCCGTCGAGACCATTCAGATGTGTCTAACCAGGTAGTTTATTTGGACTCCATACATTTGGTTTCATTTAAGCTCTGGCACATACTTACAGTGGAGCTCATTTATGCTGTTTCATGTAACAGCTTTATGCGAACTATGCAATTGGAAAGGATGTCCAGGCCATGAAAGCCGTTGTGGGAGAGGAGGCGCTCTCTTCTGAGGATCTGGTTTGTCACTAATAACTATTGAAATAATCCCATGCTGATGTCCCTTTTAGAAGTAAATTTAATATTCTGTTCTTTATCTGCAGCTTTATTTGGAATTCCTTGACAAATTTGAGAGGAAATTTGTTACACAAGGAGCATATGATACAAGAAACATCTTTCAGTCACTTGACCTGGCATGGACATTGCTTCGCATATTCCCTCGTGAGCTTCTCCATCGTATCCCTGCGAAGACATTGGATCAGTACTACAGCAGAGATGCTACCCACTGATCTATGTTCAGTAAAATCAAATGTTTTCTCTCAAGTGCAGCTTGAATAAATTGAGATGTTTGAACTTGTGGCCTTTTTGCTGTAGTTATATATAGTCCGGTCCTATTCTTTCTGTCGGGTGAGCATAATTCGTTCGTAGATCACTTTGTCACGGCAACTTCTGTAATATTGTGCCATGTATCTTTAAACTATCACACTTGAGCTCTTTTTGGTTTTCATTCGCCAGAATTGTTAGCAAGAGCATTGTAGGCCAAGATGCTCGAACCTCCAACTCTCCAAGGCACTGGCTGTATCTACTTTTGTGAATGAATAAAGATGGAACAATAAACTGCGATGAAATATACATGTTGTACAATGCGGGTTCTGAAAAATAAATATATGCAAATTTGGTACGCTTCAATTAATCTTTATGGAAATGCTCCTGTGCTCTTTGGCTATTTGTGCAAAATGAACGGTTTGAACCCTGGTTGATGTTTAATAATTCTGACCATCAACTTTATATTAAAATAGGTTTATAAAATCTTACAAGTTCATAATATTACGGTGATACCTTTTGAGGTAAATTTATGTATGTTGTTTCTTTTATTTTTAAACTAAGTATTATTAGGAGAAATTATTGATAGGCGTAATTCTAAACTTCTTAACGAGTTTTTGAGGCAAATCTACATGTGACTGGAAGGAGTACATGTTTTCAAGTTTCAAGTGCTCTTTCATGTTTGTAATGAATATATTAAAATAAAGACACAGCAGCTTGAAACTAACGGCGAGTTTCCTTTGCTGTGTACACAAGATGGCGAAATCTGCCGCTGCAAGTCAAGTTCACTTTGTGTTCGTCCTTTCCAGATTGTTTATGTCACTTGTAGCTTAATAATACGAGTACAAAATGAACTAGAATATTTTTTGTACGTACGAGAATATGAAGTACTTTAGTGCTAGTATCCTACAAGTCCTACCATATAAAATGTGCTATTTCATACTCCCTCTATACTCGTAAAGAAAGTTGTTTAGAACAATGCTTAAGTCAAACCTTGAAAATATAAATCATGAATAACTCTCAAGTTATTGAGTTTAAAAATGTAAAATTTATGTGATTAGATTTGTCTTAAAAAATACTTTCATAAAAGTATACGTATATCACTTTTCAATAAATATTTTTATAGAAACAAGAAGTTAAAGTTGTGTTTTGTAGACCGTGTCGCTGTACAAAACGACTTCCTTTTACGAGTACGGAGGGAGTACCAATTTAGGTATGACTTGTGATCTTGCTATGTCGGACTTGTTTTCCAAAATATATGAGAAACCCAGATCATGAATCAAAATAAAAATCAATGTTATTTAAAATCATGTTTGTTACATTATGATGCTACTTTAAATCACATTAAATTCTAAACTTCAAAATTGATTGAGTACTTGTTCACTATTGTTTGAATTTTCTTTTAAACAAAACACACATATCAAACATCAAAACATCAATAGTAGATGAAGACATAAGAGACTTGTCTGTTGGATTGTGGATGATCCAATCGTTGGCGTTGGATTTAGGGTTTAAAGATTTGTCAAAGAACTAAAGATGGTGTCTAATACTACATGTTTCATGTAGGTTGATTGTTGATGTCCTTTCCGTAGGGTTGGGAACTAAACCTTCCAACCCGCAAACGGAGTGACTCATTAGTATATGGTTAATTAAGTATTAGTTTTTTAAATGGATCAATATAATTTTTTAAGCAACTTTCCTATAATTTTTTTATAGAAACATACCGTTTAATAGTTTGGAAAGCATGTGTGCACGGAAAACGATAGAGATGAGTTAGGAAAGGAGGGAAATAAAACAACCATAAGGGCATGTACAATGGAGACCATGCTACTAGTGGTCTCAACTTTCCACATAAGATAAGACT
The DNA here is from genome assembly GCF_000147395.1 of Oryza glaberrima. Taxonomy (NCBI): domain Eukaryota; kingdom Viridiplantae; phylum Streptophyta; class Magnoliopsida; order Poales; family Poaceae; genus Oryza; species Oryza glaberrima. Next base: position 21,179,347 of record NC_068331.1, on the reverse strand, counting down.
ATAGAAAAGCCACTATGTCCACAATAGAGATGACTGTTGAGTATATTTTGTGTTTTAGGTCCTATCTATTTATGTGTTAGCCCCCATGATATTTGTTATTATAAAAAATCAACTATTTAGACCAGAAAACAACAAAAAGAAATACATAGATACCCTAATCTATATATGACCCACTGTCAACCTCTATTTTATTTTCTTTTCCTACCCCCGCTTTCAATGGCGAATCCCGCGCAAAATGGAGGGGGTGCACCACTATTTTTAGCGGTATACTTGCTTCGTTCCTAAAAAAAATTAACTTCTGGCTACAAATTTAGATATAGCATATGTCTAGTTTATTGGCTAGAACTTTGTTTTGTATGGGATAGAGGGTGTATATTTTTATTATATACTACCTCCGTCCCAAAATGTAACAACTTTTGGCTATAATCTGGACATACAGTTGTCTAGATTCATAGCTAAAAATGCTTATATTTTGAGACGGAGGGAGTATGCAACATACAACGCTATAACAATACCAGTACAATTATTACTTTTAGCTTCGATAGTTTCACATAAGCAAGAAGAGTGATGTAGGAAATAAAATTCTAGCGATAAAAGTGCTTGTCAAAACGGGAAACCCAAATGATAATATTGGTTAGTATGTTCAGTGACAAAAAAAAAGATTTGATGAGGTAATTAAGGTATAAGCTTGATGAGGTTAGCTGCTGGGCATCACGCATGGCCCCCCTGTGATTTGATTATCAGCTTATAAGCATGCGGTGGCGGCGATATTTGTTATGGCTACGTCTGTGAGCATATACGCTTGTGTTGGCTACTTGCTCGTTGTCTTGCTTGGCTGATTGTTTTGTCAAGGGGTACCCACTGTTGTTCCGAAGGGGGTGCACCTACGGTGGATATGGGCTAATTACAGGTTAAATGTTTTTCTGAACCGGGTGCCTAGGAACCCCCCTCCATCAATGTAGCTTCACCCCTGCCCGCTTTAGCCGTCACATCCCCTTCTCTCAACGCCGCCACTTCCTCTTCCCGCCAACCACGCCACTTCTTTTTCGCCACCGCGCCGACGTTGCCTCCTCTTCTGCTGTAGCAGCGGCGCTCCCCCTGCTCCGCAACTTCTCTTCCACCTCCGACTTATCTCTCTCATCTTCTCTGCGAGCGGCAATGGTGGAAGGGCCACGCATCACTGGTTTCCCCCTCATTTGCGAGCGGAGACAGCGAATCCCAATGATGGTGGTGGAGCGGTGGCATCGAATCCCCATGATGGCGTTGGATGTGGCCACCAGCCTCTCCCCTCCAACCCCCTTCTCGCAGTCGACGGCCGGCGAGCTCGCCAGATCCGACAACCTTGGTGGGGGAGTGGCGATGCGAGCACGATGACAGCGGCGGATTTGGCCACGAATTTGCCGGATCTGGTGAGTGGCGAAGCGACCACAACGGCGGTGGTGAGCGGCAACGACGACCACAGCAAGTCCTCCTTGACCTCTCCTTTTCCCCATGCGCGTCACGGGGCTCCAGTTCTTCTCGATGCATGACCACAAGCAGTGGTTTCGCACCTCTCGAGCTGAAGGATGCCCGGGCAATTGTGACCTCTACAGGTACGACAAGGGTTCGTGGAACTATGGTCCCCACTGTCACGGGTGCTCGGCTCCGATGTGGAAGCTTGAGAGCACATGATAGGATGAAGCGTCGTACATGGCCTAAGAAAAGTTGGCAAATCTAACCATCTACCATAAAAAAAAATAATCATTCAATATAAAAGAACCCTGTTAAAAGAAGAATCCAAATGTTTTTAAGTACTACTAGGTGTGTTCGGGAGGGCTGGTTCCCAACTCCCTCCACCTTGTTTTTCGTGCACACGCTTTCCAAACTGTTAAACGATATGTTGTTTTTTAAAAAAGTTTATATACAAAAGTTGCTTAAATTATATTGTTTAATTTTTTTAAAAAATAACTACTATTTAATTAATCATGCGCTACGAGTACGTGCTGCCGAACACGTTATCTTTACCCATCCCCTACGATCTAGTACACACCCCCGCATGCTCCTCTCTCTCATAAACTCGCATCTCCCGAGTCCCCACCTCACCGACCACCACCACACCTCGCCATCCTCCTCCCTTGTCGCGCACACTTCCCCACTCGCCTCCGCCTCCCCCCCCCCCCCCCCCCATGGCGATCGCCAGCGGCACGGGCTGCTGCCGCGGCCGCCGCCTCCTCCTCGCGGCGGCCCTCCTGCTCTCCGCCGCCTCCCCCGCCCGCGCCTTCTACCTCCCCGGCGTCGCCCCGCGCGACTTCCAGAAGGTGATCCGATTCCGAACCTACCCTCTCTCCTCCCCCTCCTCTTCGGATCTAGCGTTAGGAGGCCCCTCCCGCCCGTCGGTGGCGGCGGATCTGGCCGTACGGGGAGGCGCGGGTCGCAGATCTGGCCTCGGCTCGATGCCTTCGTTCCCCCCCCCCCCCCCCCTGCATTTCTGGAGGATTGTTCGCGCGTGGTTTAGGGTTTTATGGGAGTGGCGAGTGAAATGGTGAATATCCGGACGAATGGATGGGTTTAGGTTCGCGTGTTTTTTTATTTTTCTGGGCTACGATACGAGGGGGTTAAGGGAGAGCATTTCGCGAGAGGCAATGCCCATCTCGCCTTTGATTGCCTGTGACTTATACTTTGGTGAGATAGCTTGTATTGGTGTTGGAATAATCTGTCGTACTGTATTTTTGCTTTTTGGTGGTAGGATCATCTGTGTTTAGTTTAGTGTAGACTGTAGAGCGTGCAAAGAATCCAGAGGTAGCAATTTTCATGTAGGATGACCTAACGTAGAGTTTTCCATTTTGAATTCATGTAGAGGCACGGATACGTTATGGGCGTTGTTTGGTTGGTGCTTGATTTTTCCATTTTGTCGTGTTCGGATTTTGTATTTACTGGTCCTATAACCACGTTTGTGTTTAGGTTGCGCGGATACGACAAAATCACCAGTAATTGTTTATGTTGGCTGATTGGGTAATATAGTTATTACTGAGTGTAATATTAATAAAATGGAATAACAAAAACTGGAGAAACAGACCTGAGCTGAAGCATATTAAGGAGTTAACTTTTGGTAGTGTGATTGAAGTGCCCTTGATAATATCTCAAAACATGTATAATGTGAGAAAAGTGGATGGTGATGGGTAGAGTTGGTAGGGTCAAAGGTGCCAACTATTAGTAAACGTGTACCTTATGAGGCATGAAAAAAATTCCATTTAAGCCGCACTATAGTTGTCGCATAAGATGGCCATTTTAGAATGTCCAAGATTCTGTAAAACTGTCATGTTTATCCTGCGATGTCTTTCCATCCTGCATAACTGGCATCTTTAAGCTCATATTTGGTCTTGTTGAATGTAGTTCAGATGAGTATAAACTGTGTATTCTATAATGATAATCCTTATGGGAAGCATGACACACGTTCTTGATTGAAGAAGTTTGACCTGTAGAACAGTTCATGATAGTAGTCCTAGGTTGGCACTTTCTAGTCCAAAATGTCCAGTTACAAAGGGAATCTGGAAGACATGCCTTATATTTTTTATATATCTTACTAATGTTTGCATGAGATGTGATCAAATTGAGATGATTGTCCCATGCTTTATGTTTGTGCGATTCCCCTCATTATTCTGCATTGACAGCAGCTATTTTGTTGCTAATTTATTTTGAAAGGTCAGCTAACCATTCAATTTGCAGGATGATGAGCTTCAAGTTAAAGTCAATAAGCTTTCGTCTACGAAGACACAACTTCCATATGACTACTATTTTCTGGACTACTGCAAACCTGAGGCAATTAAGAATAGTGCTGAGAACTTAGGGGAAGTCCTTCGTGGGGATCGCATTGAAAACTCTGTCTATAATGTAAGGCTATTACTTTTCTAATTGCTCTAGTTTCAACACAAAATGATGCTGCTTGTAGGGCTAGGGAGCAGTGGAGCTTTGCCACTTACTATGCAAAACTGTTTGTTCATTAGCTATAGTTTAACTTTGTCAACTCTTGTAGTTCAAGATGAGGAGGGATGAGACCTGCAAGGTTGTTTGTCGATCAAAGCTTTCTCCAGAAGCTGCAAAGAATTTCAAAGAAAAGATTGACGATGAGTATCGAGTGAACATGTATGCTGTAAATTTTCACCTTGTTATTTCTAATCAGCTATATGTTCAGCAGATACATTCAAAATACAGCAACTGAACTTTTTTCCCTCTTAATAACCTTTTTTTCTCAGGATTTTGGATAATCTCCCAGTTGTGGTGCCTAGACAAACAAGGGAAGGAAGCCAAACACCAAGCTTCGAGCATGGTTACCGAGTTGGTTATAAGGTGAGTATCTCGCTAAGTCAGTTGTTTAAACTTCAAATGCTGATCAATGGGACTTCATCAGTTTGATGTTTGCATATAATATTGCCAGCTCAAGGATGACAAGTATTATATCAACAATCACTTAAGTTTTAAAGTCTTGTATCATGAAGACTCAAACTCTCCTGATGCTCGTATTGTTGGCTTCCATGTGATTCCTAGCAGGTATTGTATACAATTCCATTTAATCTTATATTTATATTATCAGTTCCTACAGTTTGTCCTCTGCTGCTTACATGTTTTTCTTATTGTAGCAGTTCCTGCTATGGTGAAATTGTTAGGTTATTTCATTATGGTTTATTTTCATAGTTAATCAGCGTGAAACCATTGCAATATCATGTATGCTCATTGTTTTTATTGTTTTACTGATTTGCAAATGAGTCTGGGATGTAGATGCAGATATTAGGAAAAAGTATTCCACTATTCTATGCAATTCTGTTTGTACGAGGTATAATGTCCCTTTTGCTTGCCTTTTTGTTTACAGCATTAAGCATGAATACAGTGCTTGGGATGACAAGAACCCTACAGTGCAAACTTGCAATGCTAACAATAAGATAACTCCTGGTAGCCACACGCCTCAAGACGTGGTTCCTGAAGCATATGTTGTATTCTCTTATGATGTTACCTTTGAGGTAGAGCTTCCTTCTGAAGACTCTTTTGATGAACTACTTGTTCCCCTCGATTTGATTTATTTGAATTGAACTGTTGCAGGCTAGTGAGATCATATGGGCATCTCGTTGGGATGTCTATCTTCTTTCAAGTGATAGCCAGATCCATTGGTTCTCAATCATTAACTCACTGATGATTGTCCTTTTCCTTTCTGGCATGGTAGCCATGATCATGATGAGAACTCTTTACAAGGATATTGCAAACTATAATCAGCTTGACAACCAGGATGAGGCCCAGGAAGAAACTGGGTGGAAGTTAGTGCATGGTGATGTCTTCAGGCCACCTGTCCACTCAGGCCTCCTTTGTGTTTATGTTGGAACTGGTGTGCAGTTCTTTGGAATGACACTGGTAACCATGATGTTTGCGCTACTTGGATTCTTGTCCCCTGCAAACCGTGGTGGACTAATGACTGCTATGGTCCTTCTGTGGGTGTTCATGGGTGTATTGGCAGGATACACCTCATCTCGCCTATATAAGATGTTCAAAGGCACTGAATGGAAGAAAATCACCCTCAAGACTGCCTTTATGTTTCCTGGTATAATCTTTGCACTCTTTTTCTTCCTAAATGCCCTGATCTGGGGTGAGAAATCATCAGGTGCAGTTCCCTTTGGAACAATGTTTGCTCTGTTCCTCCTTTGGTTTGGCATCTCTGTGCCGCTAGTCTTTGTTGGAAGTTTCTTGGGCTTCAAGCAGCCAGCCATTGAGGACCCAGTGAAGACAAACAAGATTCCCAGGCAAATTCCAGAGCAGGCATGGTACCTGCAGCCAGCTTTCTCAATACTTGCTGGTGGCATATTGCCATTTGGTGCTGTCTTCATCGAGCTCTTCTTCATTCTGACATCAATCTGGCTGAACCAGTTCTACTACATCTTTGGCTTCCTCTTCATAGTCTTCATCATCCTCATCGTTACTTGTGCTGAGATCACAATTGTGCTCTGCTACTTCCAACTATGCAGCGAGGACTATCACTGGTGGTGGAGAGCATACCTGACTGCTGGCTCTTCAGCACTGTATCTTTTTGCTTATGCCATCTTCTACTTCTTCAACAAGCTGGAGATCACGAAGCTTGTTTCAGGCATTCTCTACTTTGGTTACATGCTGATCATCTCGTATGCTTTCTTCGTGCTGACTGGTACCATTGGCTTCTATGCTTGCTTCTGGTTCGTGAGGAAGATATATGCTTCTGTGAAGATCGACTGATGAGACAGCTCGAAACATCATCTGCTACAAATGTGATACAATGGTGTCTCCCAATTAACATATATAAATGAAAGTGGGATGTGAGACCGGATTGGATGGTTTTTGGTAGAACTTTTAGTCTGGTAGGAGGTAAGAATTGCCTGATGTTCAAGAGAGTTCTCGATACTCCCTGTAGCGTGACATGAATTTTGTAACTCTGAATATGTTTGAGTGCTTCTTGTAATATCCCATGTCTCTTTATCTTACGGCTTCACATATTTCTTTGTCTGGAGATTCGAGGCATATCACATTCGGAGATACTCCACTAGCTGCAGATTTGCTTATGCTGGGTGTCCACTCTTTGCCAGCAACACCGTGTAATATTTTTGGTGCACATCGCAACAACATTACATAATCGTCTTAATTAGCAAACATGGACATTATTTCTTAGTTACATGATATTATTGAGTATGCATATGACCAAACAATCTAAACCACTCTTCATCAGTAAGTGATCTTATTTCGCAGTGGCCAATCACAAAGTTACGGCAAAAATGACATTTATCCGGAATGGGCATGCTGAGGAAGAGCTCATGGCGCCGGCGCCGGCGACGGAGGAAGCGGCGTTGCCGGGGTGAGCGGCGTGGCGGCCGTCCTGGCGACGAGGCCGCACGCCATGGCGTCCTTGGGCACGTCGAGCTCGTGCATCCTGTCCTCCCCCTCGATGAAGACGACGCCCATGCCCATGTGGAGGTGCGGCTCGATGTGGCAGTGGAACGCCCACGCGCCGGTGTTGTTGGCGACGAACCGGAGCGCCGTCCACCCGTGCGGGAAGACCACCGCCGTGTTCCGCAGCGGCGGGTCGGCGGCGTTGAGCCCCGCCGCGTGCGCCGCCGGGTCGTACCGGCCGTCGCCGTAGCCGAGCACCCAGAAGTCGTGGCCGTGGAGGTGCCACGGGTGCGTCTCGCTCACCTCCTCCCTCAGCATGTTGGCGTTCTGGAGCACCACGTCCACCACGGCGCCGTGGCGCAGCCGGAACACCCTGTCGCTCGCCGTCGTCGCGTTGTTCGCCGGCGGCCTCATCACGTCGTAGTCCTCCGGGAACGCCGCCGGCGGCTCGCCGGACGCGTCGAACGCGCTGTCCTGGAGGCCGTGGTGGAAGGCGCCCAGGTACGGCGTCGCCGGCAGCGTCAGGGACACGTTGTTGATGGACCACCTGTAGCGCCCGTCCATGAGGTTCTGCGTGTTGAGCAGGAAGATCTGCCGGTCGGCGGCCGCCGGCGGCGGCTGGTTGGTGTCCTTGCGCGCCCTGATGCTGTAGGTGAAGGCCTTGCTGCGCTGTGTGTCGTTCCACGCCGGCGTCACGGGGGGCTCGCCGGCGGGCAGCTGGAGCGACGGCGCCGCCGCGTTGCCGTTGCCGTAGCTGAGGATGGCGAGCGCCGGCACCGTCTTGGGGTGGCGCCCCCTGACGCCGACGGAGATCCAGTAGCTCGCCGGCTTCTGGTCGGCCTTGAGGAGGACGGAGTAGCTCTCGCCGGAGTAGATGTCGATGTCGTCGACCACGAACGGCTCCACGTGGTTGCCGTCGGCCTCCACCACCGTCATCTTGTGCTGCCAAAATTTTTACCATTTTGCAAAATTTCTTCAATTTCATTGAAATTGTTAAAACAAGTCACATCAAACTACTGTTGAAGATGATGACCGACACTCATTCATATATTTTCGACCGTGATTAAATCAGTATACTTACATTTATGCTCCCTTATTACATATACATCATGATAGTATACGTGCGTCTTTCGTACAATCTAAAAAATATAATCCATAAAAAACATTGAATTATCTTACCCCTTGAATCTTGACGTTGAGGAGAGAAAGGGAGGTGGTGCTGGCGATCCTAAGGCGGTAAGTCTTCCCCTGCTGGACATTGAACACGACAGGGGCGCACTGGCTCCTGGGGCAGTACGGCCCGCACTCGCTCCTCCTCAGGCACTTCTCCTGGTCACTGCACATCTTCTGGTCGTCGACACAGGTTTCCACGTTCTCGTTAAGGAGCCTCTCAAAGCTCTTCCTCGTTGGCCCCAGTGTGCACTCGAACTGTCCTCTCCCATTGATCAAGATCGTCTACAAAATTGCAAAACTAACTGTTAGCACTCACCGGTATAGATGGCGGCCTGGACCAGGCATGGGCTAGGCACGGCCCGAGGCGATCGGACCGGCACGGCACGATCGACACTTCGGGCCGTACCATGCTTGTCCACAGACTGCAACCCAGGCCCAGGTACGGCCCACCAGTAGTCGGGCCGTACCGTGCCGGCCTGAAGGCACGGGTGGTCCATTATGCCTTCTTTATCGATATGGTTCTCTATCACCGGAGATGGCGGCGATGATGATGATAGCGGCGATGTGTTTTTTATTTACCTGGGGCTCGCCAATCCACTCGAAGTGTCTGTCCTTGCCGTCGAGGCCGGCGGCCTGGGCGTAGACGTTCTGGTGCCACCAGTCGCTGAGGAGCATCATGGGGAGCTCGCCGCCGTCGTCGTACTGGTGGCGAAATGGCTCGGGCTGCTCCGGCGAGTCGAGGACGATGAGGGAACCGTACAGGCCCGCGGCGCGCTGCATCCCGAAGTGGCCGTGGTAGAAGTAGGTGCCCGGCTTGTCGGCGACGAACTTGTAGATGAACGTCTCGCCCGGGTTCACGGCGCACTGGGATATCGATGCCGTCCCATCCGCCCACGGCGTGCCAAACTGCATGCGTGGTAATTGATTTTACATCATTTTTAATTATATTCTAGAACTATAAACTCGTAGTTGTGTAGTAGTTTAGATTGCTGTTATAGTAAGTAAAATGCATGACCTTTCTAGTTTCTACTCAGTTTATGTTGTTTTGAGTAAATTTATAGTTCTTTGAGAAGAAAATGAGAGGTACTATTGTTTACACAGTTAAGTACAAAATTGACCACTTCTCAATACTACGAGAAGATAAAAAAAAAAACTATACTTCAAAAGTTATTAATACCTCTCCATGCCTCTTAAGAATCATAATTTTTCTTCTTAAGTTTTAGGCTGTGCTCGAGCTGGTTGTGCATAAAAGGAAAATATAAAAGCAGAGTAGGGCTTATACTCTGTTACAGTGTAGGGCTTATACTCTGTTACAAAGTTAAGTTAAACTACGATTTTTTTTCACAAACTGTATTTTTTTAAAAAGAGAACAAGTTATTCTAAAGCAAAGTTGTTTCTCGCAACTTCGGAAGCGACACTGATGGTGGTGCAGTGTGGGTGGTTCCAGAATCCAGATAGACCCGCTTTATTAGTTTGTGCCTTTTCTTTTCAAACACACGACAATTTACTTTGAGCTTTCCCTGTTCAAAAATAAAATCTTCTTCGTGTTTTCCTGTTTTAGGGGTTGCTAGAAAACCAGTGGCCAGTTCGAGACGGTGACACTAGATTAATAAAGTAAATAAAATTATATGACTAATGATAATGATTAGTTGATATGTGAAAGTAGATTGAGAAAAAAAGAGAAATAATTATGATTCGCTGAGACTAAAGAGAATCCATGTACTCCCTCCGTTTCACAATGTAAGTCATTCTAACATTTTCCATATTCATATTGATGTTAATGAATACATATATATTTATCTAGATTTATTAACATGAATATAAATGTGGGAAAAGTTAGAATGACTTACATTTTAAAACGGAGGAAGTATATACGTTTGTCAAGTTATATCGATAAAGTTGTTATATTTTAAGATAAAATATTATGTTTTAATAAAAAGTTAAACACAAGAAGTTATTATATTAAACATAAGAAGTTATTATATTCTAGTATGGACCGAATAACTATATACTCTCTCCGTCTTAATATATAAGGGATTTTGGGTGGACAGACGGTTCAGATTCGTTGTAATAGGATGTGTTCCATCCACCCAAAATCTCTTATATTTTGAGGTGGAGGAAGTATAACGTTGGTTTCGACTTGAAAAAAAAAGAGAAGTAACTGTATGATTGTAAAACTTTGTCCGGTCACTATGCTACCAGTGTACTAGTACCTGTCTGATGCCGTGCCAGTGGATGACGACGCCCTCGGTGTGCATCTTGTTGTTCATGGTGACGCTGATCACGTCGCCGGCGCGCGCGGTGATGTTGGGCCCCGGGAACCTGCCGTTTATCCCGATCATCACCCGCTGCTGGCAGTCCGGCGCCCACAGAATGTATTCCACGTCCCACGTCACCTCCACCGTCGCCGCCGCCATGGCGGCGGCGGCGGCGGCGACGAGCAGCTGCACGGCGGCCGCCATGGCTGGCCGGCTCGATCTCCGAGGAGGAGGAGGGGCCAGTATAGTGAGTGGTGTGTGTCACGAGGCTCTTGGAAGTGAGCTATGCTACACTATGGGGAGGCCATGCTTTCTTTCTTTATATATATAGGTGTGCCCAGATTAGCTGCATTGGTTATTCATGTTTTGTGATGGGTAATAAAATTAAGTAGGGTGTAAATTAAATTTCTGTTATGTTTGGAAACATGCTGATATGGGAGATTCCTTGAGCATGAAATTTTCTGCTTGTTTGTAGTACTTGGTTGCTGTGTAATACTCTTTCCGTTTTAGGTTATAAGTCATTTTAATTTTGGTCAAAGCTAAACTGTTTTAAGTTTGACTAAGTTTATAGATAAATATAGTAATATTTATAATACTAAATTAGTTTCATCAAATCAATAATTGAATATATTTTCATAATAAATTTGTCTTGGGTTGAAAATGTTACTACCTTTTTCCTATAAATTTGGTTAAAATTTAAAGCAGTTTGATTTCGACCAAAGTCAAAATGTCTTATAACCTAAGACGGAGGAAATATAATATAATATACACTAGTAGTAGCTTTTCTAGGTTTTGCTGTAGTAGATTTTTGCTGAATTTCCTGCGTATAATTGTAATTGTTGTATGTCGTTGTCTTTGATGTTGATGGGGCCTAGACCGCACAAACACGTACGGCCTCCACAGGCACATGGAATTCTTGCACGTGGAGTAGTGGAGAGATATATTTAGGTGAATATATCTGGGAAAATATCCGGTAAAAATCATTAAATTAATAAGTGAAACCATATGAAAACACCTAAAAGTTTTTAAATTTTGTGAAAATTAAAGAATTATAAGAGATAGTACAGGCATGCATGGACTATATTACCACAAAATCTTAATAAGTACTAACTTTTAATTAAAAAATAATTTTAAGATGAATAATACCTTTTTTCTTCAAATGAAGGTTAATTGGGCTCAAGATTTCATGCCTATACGTATCTCTAGGAATTTTCTTTAGAAGATTGAGAACTTTAAATCTAATTTTGATGAGTTTTTATTTATTCGATCGTTTTCACTTGATATTCCTCGTGTGTGGACATTACTGACCGATAACGTCTTAGTCTTGCTCGTTCGTCCATGGGGGCAGCATGCCCCTAATATAATTCCAAAGTTGTCAATTATGTGTCAGCAATCATTGATGAACAATCACTACTGGAGAAACAGTTTGTAATTCTGGTTGGGAGCCCCTGTACTCTCGGTTTTTTAACCGGGGCTATAAATCCAGAACTAAAGATGCCCATTTTTAATCCCGGGTGAAATAATCAGGAGTAAAGTTGAATCTTTACACCAACTGGGATTAAAGAGAGGGTAGCGGCAGTTCTGATTGGTCCCCTTTTCTTTTTTTTTCATTGTTTCTTTGCTACTTGCTAGAGTTAATCCTTATATTTTCTCCCAAATCGAGTACCACACATATCCCCAAATCAAAGTAATATCCCAAATCATTCACATCACAAATCCTAAGTTACTCATACACAAATCAAATACATCACAAATCCTAAAAAAATTACACACAAATCAAATACATCACAGATTATACATATCAGATCCATGCAATGAATCACAAATTCTAAAAAAAAAGAAATTATACATCTCGGTGAATCACAAATTATATAAAAAAAAGGGAGAGGGCGCTCGGCCTATGCATGCGCGCGCCTCCCCTCCCGCCAGCTGTCGCCGCCCGCCACGGCCGCCACCTGCCGCCGCTCGCCATGGCTGCCGCCTGCCGCCTGCAGCCCCATGCGTGGCCCCGTCGGGCACTGCCGTGCGCGGCCCCATCGCCCGCTGGCCGCCAGCTTGTCGCCGCTGTCCGCCGGATGGGAGGGGAGGAGGGGGAGAAGAGGGGAGGGGAGGAGGAAGGAGAGGAGGAGAGGGGAGGGGAGGAGGAAGGGGATATAAGGGGTAGGAGGAGAGGGTATGATCCGATCTTATTTAAATATCTCGGTGAGGAGGAAAGTCTCGTCTGGGACTTAACCGATCGGAGATGGGAGAGGAATATTTAAAGATGGATTTTTACTCCCGTTTGATAATACTAACCGGGATTAAAGATCCAAATAATCTCTACTCGATTGGTAACACCAACCGGGACTAAAGATCAAAAAAATTTTAACCGGGACTTAAAAACAATTTTTAGTCCCGGTTCTTATTAGAACCGAGACTATTATGGAAATCAGCCGACCCAGCAAAGATCACTTCTCCAGTAGTAAATGTGCATATATAGGCCCTGTTTAGTTCCCAGAACAAAAACACGCTGTCACATCGAATGTTTGTACACATGCATGGAGTATTAAATGTAAGAAAAAAACCAATTACACTGACTGCGTGTAAATTGCGAGACGAATCTTTTAAGCCTAATTGCGCCATGATTTGACAATGTGGTGCTACATTAAACTTTTGCTAATAATGGATTATTTAGGCTTAATAAATTTGTCTCGCATTTTTCTGGCGGAATATATAATTTGTTTTGTTATTAGACTACGTTTAATACTTCAAATGTGTGTCGGTATATCTGATGTGAAAACCAAACCTAAAAGTTTTCCCCAACTAAACAAGGCCATAGATAGTAGTACCATAATACCAGACATTCGTTCTAAATATAAGAAGTTTTAGGATTAGACACGAACATTAAGAAATCAGTTGAAATTCAATCGGAGGAGGTTATGATTGATTGAGAAAAGAAATAATTGAATAATTTGAATGGTGAAAGGTTGTGATTGGTTGAGAAGAAAATATAGGTATATAAGTTGTTATATTTTAAGACAAATTTTGAATGCTAAAAATTATTTTATTTTGAAACAAAGGGAGTAGCAAATTGTTACAATTGTAGGAATATTATCTTACATATCCACCTAAAGATGTACCATATATGAGCTAACTAGCTATTTGTTACTACTTGCAAAGTTACACGCACACACTGACGACACACATATATGGTAGCTATTGCTAAAGAAGTTTATAACCACGGTCCAGAAAAGGTACTCACTAACTAATGTGAATTTTGTTAGCTTTTAAGCTGGTCATTTCCCAGAGGAGTACGTGACTTATTATCCCATCTTTCAATATATCAAAGTGCTATACCCGATAACGGTATTTGTATAGTATAAGAAACATTGATGCCAAGGTATACGCGAGATTACAACAAAATAGACGGAAGATAAAAGAATTTTATACTGGTTTGACATCTCAAATAGGTATAATAGGCTGTGTTCTTCTCCATGGGTTCCCAACCCACCTCCCTCGTTTTTCGCGTGTACGCTTTTTAAACCGCTAAATGGTACACGTTTTATAAAAAGTTTATATAAGAAAGTTGTTTTTAAAAGTCATATTAATCTATTTTTTTATTTTTTATAGCTAATACTTAATTAATCACATGTTAATCTATCACTCCGTTTTTCGTGCGGAGGGGAGGGGTTCCCAGCCCCTTCAAAAGAACACAGCCTTAAGTTAAGCTAACTAATCTAATGACTTGGAGTTGGTGGCTAGCGATCGATTTCCTCCTTACTGATTCTCAATGTGGTTCGTGGCTAACTTATGATCGACTTCCTCCTAAGGAGTTTTGTATTTATATGGATATGCAACTTCTTATCCAAGTAAAACTCGGGGAGCTTTAATAGAATACGGATATATATAAGACATTGCTTTCCTTGGTCGAAGTCCGATACCTTTTATTTCCGTGGAAAGAGTTTTCTTTCTTATCTATTATATTCTCTTATAAGCATACTTTATATTAGGTATGTGGTATGGCGGTTAGGAATTCAAATATAGAAGATTTACCTAATCCGTAATACTGACATGATATATTCTTAATCCTTTTCCAATGACATAATTTATTGCACTACAAAAATTATTTTGATGACATCCTTTTATTTATTTGAAGACACGTCTGTGAAAATACACCCGGGATTCTAGTCACGGGTTGCATGTAGCTAGACAACCCAGGCCTAAAGTCGATCATTACCAACCCAATAGACAACTTTTTCTAGTTTCCATCAATAACCTTGCAACCTTACTAACGAAGTAGCCATTTAACAAAGAGAAAAAAATATATATAAGACTAAATTAAATTAACAAGCCTAAAGGAAAGTAGCTATTTTAGTCTAATCCTGAAAGTAAAGCCTTGTTTGGACGTTTAGTTCGTTCAATATATATTCTCTTACAACAACAGGTTTACAAACACTCGAAAAATTAATGCACCAAAAGAATTATAAATTAGCTTTCTTTTACTTTACGCATTCTCATATTACAACAAACTTCCTTTTGTAAACACTTAAAAACCAATATTAAGCTTAATTAACATATAGACGTTTGTCTCTTCTTCATTCTATCTATTTCATATCCATAAACTCATCTTATCAACTGTGTTCGGTAGTAGGCGTCGGGAACATATAGGGCCCTACCGGCCGTACGCGTGGCACGTACTGTGTACGTAGCGTTTACATCGAGCGCTGCAGCCATTTCGCTGTAGCGAGACAGCGCGTGCCGGATCTTGCTGCGATCCGACGTTGTAAGGTAGCGCTAGCTGCTACTGTACCTGTGCAGCGCTAGACGATGTGGTACTGACGTGTCGATCCCCCCCTCGCACAAAAACCATATAAGCAGTTGTGGACAATCTTAGTTGTGGACAATCAGTTCAGCACTGATTCAATGTACTTATATATCTATCTATGTTATGTCATGCATCTCACTCAAACTAAGTCCAAATTTAACCAATCCATCAAACAAAAAGAAATTAAGATAAATTCAACACGGGTTTGCTATCTCGCGCGCGAGATTCATGTGGCGCACACTCGGAAACACATGCATGCACACCAGCTCACCCCTGCATATTCATGCATGCATGCACTGGTTCTTTTTCTTTTCTTTTCCTTTTTTTAGTTTTCATCTTGATTGTTTTGGGAATTGGGATATATTGGAAGCTATATATATATTTTTTATAAAGTGTACGGGCGGTCCTTAGACTCTTGTAGGGGTATGTCATCTAGGTCCCAAATCGCCACAACCCTTTTAGGATCCTATGTGGCGTTAACGTGGCATGCCACACGTACATGACGTGGCATTATTTTGACTGACAAATGGGACCCATTTAATTTTTTTTCCTTTTTCTTTTTTTCTTCTCTTTTTTCTCTTTCTTCTCCTTTCTCTGTGACCCGTGCATAAAAAGGGAAAAAAAGAAGAATGAGAAGAAAATGAAAAAAAAAGAAAAGAAGAAAAAAAAAGAGAAAATGACACGTCGTGTCCATGTGGCATTGCTACATCAGCGCCACGTAGGATCATAAAGAGGATGCGTCAATTTGAGATCTAGATGATACACTTTGACAAGGTCTGGGACCTGAATATGCATTTTAAGAGTTTAAGTACCTATATAACACAACCTTACAAGTTTAAGGACCGCCAATACACTTTATTTTTTTTTGTTAAGAGTACATTTGGTGAAACACTAACTTCTAACTTTAACTCCAGAAGTTGGGTTTGGAGTACAGTTGTGGAGCAGACTAAACTCAGCTTCGCATCCCTAGTTTATTTTGTGAGAATGCTTCACCCAGTTCCACTCCCATGTTAGGTGGTGATGAAACTGTTTGGCTGGACTCTAGCTCTAGTAGGGGTGGAGTTGGAGCTATAACCGTGCCAAACAGAGCCTAAAATTTGATTAATTTTTTCACATAGTTCAAATTTAAAATTTTTAACTTAATTTTTAAAAACTTTCAAGTTAAATTTTAAAACTTTCAGTTCACATTTGAAAACTCTCAAGGTAAAATTCTGGAATCTTTCAACTTACAATTTCAAAAATTTCAACTATTTTTCCATAAAGTTTCAAGCTAAAATTTGAAACTTTCAACTCAAAATTTTAAAACTTTCAACTCAAAATTTAAAATTTTGAACTTAAAATTTAGAAAGTTTCAAATCAAAATTTGAAATTTATAACCTAAAATTTGAAAACTTTCAACTCAAATTTGAAACTTTCAATTCAAAATTAAAAAATTCCAACTCACATTTTAGAAAGTTACAACTCAAATTTTAAAAATCTTTTAACTACAAATTTAAAACTTGTAACTACTATTTTCAAATCTCAAGTAAATTATTTAAAAAATAATGGTAAGCACTATCATCAGTGTTAATAGCGCGTGTTTCACAAGCATGTGGAGGGGGCACAACCGCTGGCACACGTGTGGACTAGGAGCTCCCCATATTCAATTTTAATTTGTCAATCACAAATTTTCACTTGTTAAATGGTGTTATTAGATAGTCACCTGATCGTCTTGAATTTGCTACGGGTTAGATAACTGATATTTTGCAAATCTCAGTCATCTGCTTGTTCCGTACATTACAAATTTACAACCATTGTACATACGTGAATGTCACGCCCATACTAGGTTTCAATAATCGTCAATCTGTGGACATCGACTACACTACACTAGAGTTAGATCTTGCACGTGCGTAATAAGCTGGTCAATGCCCGTGATCTATTATGATTGGTCACCACTCACCACAAAAGTCTCGATAGTCACTGCCATCTACAACTGTAAGCATTCAGTCCATATTAAACATCCTACTCATTAAATTTGAGCGACAATAACATCCACTACTTCCAAATCCTAATATGTAAATATGTATACAGGTTAAAAATCCTACGTAAATA
Source organism: Oryza glaberrima (assembly GCF_000147395.1). Taxonomy (NCBI): domain Eukaryota; kingdom Viridiplantae; phylum Streptophyta; class Magnoliopsida; order Poales; family Poaceae; genus Oryza; species Oryza glaberrima. The sequence continues at coordinate 21,162,142 of NC_068331.1, read as the reverse complement.
CTATATTTTCCGATAGACACCCATCAGGTGGCAATGATGAGACGTCACCGATGTGACATCTCCTCATTGACGCCGGCTATAAGGTGCACCCCTTTTTATTTTTACGGGTGCCAAAAATCTAAAAAGTATTTAGTATTTTAGTAGATATTTATACATGGTCCAATAGCTCACAAGATTTCTACAATATCACTTCACCCAAAGTCTTCTTACCACCTCACCAAAAAACACTTGTTGTCTTGGAAGTAATATTGTTCTATTAAGACTACTCTCATTCGAAATGTATAATCCATATTTAACACTATAGATGAACTAAAATAAAAAATTTTGCCAACTAGTATAAATTATATATCTCATCTAAATCTACAAATTTTATATAGATTTCATCTCCATCCGAGATCATTTAGAAATATCAAAAATTCACTCCTCCAAATAGATCCGATAACTTATAACACATATTCGAACATCCAAACAACCTCAAATCAAAACGTCATCAACTACAAACAAAGATGTAAATCACACCGAGAACTACAAATTTTATATATTGTTCGTTTCATCCAGTTTCATCTGAAAAATTTAGGTACAAAACACACATATATGAGTAGTGTTATTATAGGTGCCCTTGTTATTGCTAAAACCGACATTTGTGGACCCATAGGTGTCGATTTTTATCGAGAACCGACACATATGCGATGACCATATTGCTGGCCCACAATAAAAATCAGCACATGTTACGTCGCACTCATAGATACTGGTTTATTATAAGAATCAATACATATATGGCATCCTTATGCTGTTTTTCTAAAAAAACCGACAATTATGACTTGGGGGACAGGGGACTATTGGTGCCAGCTTTTTATGAACCGGCTTCAATGAGTGACTATTTGTGTCGGGTTTTATTTGTAGATCCATAGAAAGGTGAGGAAAACCTCATATGTGTCGGGGCTTTTATGTACGGACATCTATGATGACGTTTTCTATTAGTTTTTTTTTTATTGTGATAATGGGTCCTGCCCTTTTTGTCCATGTTGCACATGCCCATATGATTCTAATTTGCCAGTGTGTACTACCAACCACATCACTTGCTATCAATCATCCTAGCCATTTAGCCAATTGTTACAACTTAGTTACTGTTGACACATGCTGTTGCTAAAACTTACTAATTATACTCCCCTGCTTTGTGTTACACCTGCCCCTGCGTTTCTGAAATAAATATTATAGGATTTAAATTATATACACAATATAAATAAGCAATTTGAGGCACCATTTGTAATGCATAAAAATATAAGCATTTTCAGCCAATCATGTGCTTAAGATGAGAATCCAATTTTTTAAAAAATTTAACAAATGAGATGACTAAAAGAGATTATTTTTCCCTTAACTTTATTCTTACTTAAATATATTTAGAAACAAAGGGAGTACCTTAGTTGGGACTAGATATGTTGAATCCCATAAGTCGGCTAATTTTATGTTTAGTCAATTTTACTATATGAACTATTTATATATTTGTTTCCCCTGCCAAGACCATGACTTTTACACCCATTCATGGACAAGAGAAGTTGTAGCAATCATAAATGGGGCCAACGATTTAATCAAACCTGATGATTGGATTGTCACGTGTGCAGTACGTAGGACCAAAACCACCCCATACTAGGATGGGTGTTGTATTTTGCCTAGATTAAATAGTTCAGTGGAGTAATTTGTCTGGTTTCGTACTCGAGGGATAAATCGTATTTGTGCGGTTAATCGGACTTAATCCATATAAATAAAAGAATTACACATTTACATGTGAGAAGATAAATAAATGCCTAGCCATTCTAATATGTGAGGGTGATATCTACCTTTTGCTCTATGAATAACCAAGGCAAATTATGCTAAAAACACATATTTGCATAGTTAGAGAAATGATTGGTGACTCTTGTGGATGCCACACACCTTCGTGGAGATGATGTTGCGACGTTCCTTTCCTTATATGTGTCATAGGGCAAACACTCCGGATGAAAATCTGGTTTCGATTGTCACAGTGATGGTGACATTCAAGATATCGTAACCTTTTTCAAGGCATCGTGTTGGAGGTTCCCTTTTCGTGCAGTATCCTTATGGCGGTGTTCCCGTCTGATTAGGTTTGATTGGTGGTGATAAGATTTAGACGAATGACTAATTTATAGCTCAATTAATCTTCAAAAATTTTCTTCTGCTTTGGTTCAACGCTAGTTCATCAGTGGTGATGGTAGCGAAATTCGATTGACAAAGGATTGACCGTTCATTTCAGAGATTATACTTTTCTAGTTTGTGAAAGATGACTATATACAATCTATATTAGCCCTTGGTAGAAACAACTGGTATGTATACTCTGGCCAAACATAGATGGAGATTTATGTAGTTAGGATGGTATTTTTAGGAGTTTTTAATCAAGCTATAGTTTTGTAATATATTCATAGTTATTCATCCCGAACTTAATAATTGGTTGTAACTTCTCTGAAGTTAAGGCCAGAATGAAATTCATTATTAAAGAAAAAAAGTATGATCAGATGTTCCTGAAAATTTTGTTTCAGTTCCGCATTTTCGTTATGACAGATTTATTTTCTAATTTTCAAATATATACTTTGTTCCTAGTTAACAATGTCATTTACTCATCTTAATTAGTCGTAGTACAGTCTCTCATCCTGGTACGAGCTCGTCCGGTCATTCGGCCAATTGTTCGATACTACCTCAGTTTGAATCTAAATTAATGAAATGGACAATACTGTCAATATTCAGAGATGATAGTTCCTTTAATTAAGCCGTCTGCGAATTATCATCAACTGCTAACGACAGGTGCGTTGGAGTACCATATCCACCGTAATTCTACCCTCCCCATCCAATCCATCCATCCCTCTCCTACAGACTACAGTAGACAAGACGTCCACTGGCAGGTGACAAGGCATCCACATCAGGTGCCAGTGGATGACATGTGCACATACGTATGGGGGCACCCCTTTTTACCGAGTTTATAAAAACAAATTAACTTATTTTGAGACGGACAGAGTACACTGCAGTGCTCCTGTGCTATCATTCATATTAATCTGCACGATCTGTCGCTGAAAACACTAACCAGCCGGCCAGACAGAGCACCACGTAGAGCATGTAGCCACAATACCACATGTACTCCATGCGCTACAACAGATTACACGTTGTCGGTTCGATTCGCTTTGTGGAACACATTTGCCCGCTCGGCTGCATCTACGTAATTACACCTCACGTAAAAACAAATAATTTTTAGCTATGTCTGAATACTTAGTCAGAAATTGTTTTCTTATGATACGGAGAGGGATCGGATCGGAGTAGAGCTTCTAGAGCGCGCTTACATTACTCACAGTATGTGCTACGTGGCTGAAGCTTTCTAGCTGCAACATGTTGTATCTATATATAGGTGCTACACGATGCTCTGCTGGCTCGAAAACTGCTAGTAGATCTCATCTGTCCCAAAAAAAAAATGTTGACATTCGAAATTTTCAAAAATACAATAAGTAATTCATCCATTTTCCTACCCCAACTAATCACAAAATCTCTTGTTTTGTTTCTGATTGTCATCTCGTTTTTTTCAAGATGTTATAATCTACTACTTATAAATAATTGCTTTGGGACGTGTAGATAATACTCCCTCCTTCCAAAAATCTGAGATCTATTTCTTTTTCATCAAAACTAAGAAGCAATTAACTCACTCACCATGTGGCAAAACCAATAAACATGTAACCAATAAGTACTAAAATGGCTTCTTAGTTTTCGATCAACAATTTAATTTAGCACATAGTGACTACAAATAGGACTCAGATTTTTAAAGATACCAAAGAATGAAATAGGTCTCAGATTTTTGGAAGGAGGGAGTAGCACACTGACGCCGCGCCAAATTAATTAACACGTGCCATGGCGTTGGCGATGCCCGTACGTGTGGCAGAATGATGGATGCAGTTGGCGGTCAGTCTTATCGGGTGCCGGCGAATCTGTCGCCGTATGCATCTCTCTTTCTTTCAGCGTGCGTCGTTATACACGCTGACAAAGACATTTCTGTCGAGCATGACTGGATGCGACTCGTATCATGATGTGTTGGGCCTTGGACATTATCGATCGATCGATTTGCTTGTGATCTGCTGGGATTGCTACATTTATATCCTGTAAACTCATGGAGTAGATTTGATTTGGTAATTTTGACGGTACGAATTACCCCTCGACCTATCCAGAACAGTTTTGTCCTACGTGACGTACGCGTGACAACAAATCAACATTTTCTTTTAAAAAGATAGTGGGACCCACCTATCATACTCTCTCACCTCCTCTTTATCCTCTTCCCCTCACTTTCTCAGGCGTAGACAGGCACAGGGTGGTCGAGCGGCGTGCGGTCGGCATGGGACGTGGAGACGGAACGTCAGCTGACGGAGGTGGAGAAGGCCAGGAGGGAGTGGGTGGCGTGGAGGTGCTGGTGGTGCGGGTGAAGCCTCGCCGACGCCTCCGGCTGATGCGGTGTTAGGATCACGTGGCTGGAGTAGAGGAGCGGCAATGGCGGCGGTGAGGCTTGCCTCGCCAGTGTCCGCATCACCTCTAGGGGAAGAGAGGAAGAGGGGCGGCAACGGATGACGCCCGCCTCGCCGTATCCTGCACGGCGAGTACCTGCGCGACTGGTTACCCCTCCCAGCTGCGCCCGCCGTCACTCACCATCAACTGGAGCTACCTAGCTGCGCCCGTCGCTCGCCACCAACCGGAGCCACCTAGCCACGCCCCCTCCACGCCGCTCCCACCGTTGTCTGGAGCCCAGCCATCGGTTCCCCCTCCTTGTCGCGCCCGGCGCTGCTCGCCATCGGCCGGAGCCACCAAGCTCCGTCCTCCGCCTCCACGTCTCATGCTACTGCCCATCGCCCGGCCCTGCGCGCCTTGCACCCGAGAGATAGGAAGAGGGGAAGAGGAGGTATGACATGTAGGTCCCACCATTATTTTAAAAGAAAATGCTGACTGGATTGTCATGCGTATGTTACATAGGACAAAACCGCTCTAGATTGAGTCGATGGGGGTAATTGGTTCGGTATTAAAAGTTTATGGTGAACAATATTTGGTTCTTAGGTTCATAGAGGTAATTGGGTTAACCACGATAGTTAGAGGGTAATTTGTAATTTTTTCATATATATATATATATATATATATATATATATATATATATATATATATATATATATATATATATATATATATATATATAATAGGGATATATTTGCAGAAACCGGACATGACATGTGATGCACTCGTAAGAACTTAGCGTGCAAAATGGAAGTGAAAAAGTGTAGGTACTAGTGCTACGTATATGCATGCATCCTGTCGTGTGATGAAGCTGTCGAGGAACAGTGATCTAATTTGTCAGGCCGATTCACACGCTGCGTCGTCGTCCTCGTCGATCTGTTACGTACGTTTCAGTGACCGACTCGTCCTGCTCGCGTACGTGAAGCAGACCGCGCGCCGTCCTGTAAACCGGATCAAATTAAAGCCGCGATGCGGCCGGGCGGCGAATGGTTGGGTGACACATGAGCAGTTCGATCCGATCCATATGCATGGCTCGTTCTCATCGATCCCATGATGTAACAACGATATGAGCATGTAATCTATATACTATATATTTAGTTAGTGTAATCTCAGAAGCAGAGAAAACATGATTGTTATGGAGATTTTCAATCGACGATATGTTTTTGTGGTGGTGTTTGAATCTCCTAAAGATAAAGATAAGATAAATATTAAGTGTTTCACGTTAAACGAGGTGGTAATAACGTGCGATTAATTGAGTTTTAATTATTATAAACTTGAAAAATTGATTAATTTGATATTTTAGAACAACTTTCATATAGAAAGTTTTCGCACAAAACGCACCGTTTAGCAGTTTGAAAAGCGTGCCACAAGTATCAAAAGTTTATCCAACTTTTGTTGGAGAAAAGAACAGAGCCACGTGGTTGTCGAATGAGTCTTAACATTTCTTCTTGGAATAAGTTCATCTAAGGTCCCTTATCTTTACGTCGCATCCGATTTTCGTCCTTAAACCCAAAACCAGATACAACCGGTCCATTAACTGTCAAAACCGGTGCAAACAAGGTCCCTTGGCGGTTTTGGCTGACGTGGCGTCTACGTGACTGGTTTGACTAGGTCTTTGTCCCATGTGGCATTCACGTGACGCTTACGTGACAATTCTATCCAAAAATAATAATGATAACCATGGGTCCACATGTCAGTTACACAAAAAAAATCATTTAAAAATGGTGGGACCCACGTGGGTCCTACATGTCAGCCTCACTCCTCCCTTCTCTCTCTTCTTCCCCATCCTCACTCCTCTCTTCTTCCCTCTCCTCTCTCTCTCTCTTCTTCCCGAGGAGCGGACAGGTGGGTGGGCGGCGGAGCAGGCGAGTGAGGCGGGCTGTCCGAGCTCCAGATGCGGTGGCTCGGCGTGCACCGCAGCAGGGATCCTCAAGATGGTGGACAAAGACGCAGGCGACAGGAGCCTCGACCGGGGGAGAGGAGGTGGCGGCGGGGTGGCCTTGGCCTTGGGCGCTGGGATGGGTGCCTTGGTGGACTTGGTGGATGGCGCGATGGCCGGAAGCAGGGTGGTGGGCGCCGTGGGAAGGGCTGGGGTGGCAGGGGTGATCGGCGCGGCAGTGGGTGCAGTGGTAGTAGGCACAGCGGCAGGCGCGGGCGTCTTCTTGGAGGAGACCGGCGGCGTGGTGGTCGGCGCCGCTGCGGGGTCCTACACCACCGCTGCGGCCATCGAACTCCATCTCCTTCTCGAGCGTGGTGGCGATGGAGGGCCCACGAGGAAGAGCGGATCGGGGATGCAGATCCCGGCCGGCCATGCAAGGTGGATAGGCTAGGGGGCGAGCGTCAAGGAGAGGCAGGAAGCGGCGATACGAGGCGCGGAGAAGGGACGACAGGCTCTAGGTCCCGGTGCGGAGCCCGCACTCGTGCTCCTCTTCAACGCCTTCGCCGTCAGCGTCCTCTCCGTCTAGGTGGCAGAACTCGGCGGCGACCTCCTTTTCTACCTCCTCCTCCTCCGGCCACCTCCGCCGCCGCCACTCCGCCCCCCTCCACTCCGCTCTGCCCCGCCACTCTGCCGGCATGCTTCGGCCACTGTCATCGTTGGAGGCGTCAGGGACTGCGACGACGACAACAGCGACAGCAATGGCTATGAAGCGGCGCCGCGGCGCGATGAGGAAGAAGAGGGAGAGCCGAGTGGGGAGAGGGAATGACATGTGGAGCCTACGTGGGCCCCACCATATTTTTTTTGTGTGTGTGGCTGACATGTGGGCCCACGGTTTTTATTATTTTTCTAAGATATAATTGCCATGTAAGCGTCACGTCAATGTTACGTGGGACAGAGACCTAGTCAAACCAGCCACGTAGGTACCACGTTAGCCAAAATCGCCTTCCAAACCGCCTAGGGACCTCGTTTGTACCGGTTTTAATAGTTTAGGGACCGGTTGTATCTGGTTTTGGGGTTCAAGGACGAAAATCGGATTCGGTATAAAATTAAGGGACCTCAGATGAACTTATTCCTTTCTTCTTTAATTATTAAGAAATGGAAAAAGTACACCGAAGGTCCCTCAACTTGTCATCGAGTTACAAAATCATCCCCCAACCACAAAACCAGATACCAGACATCTCTCAACTAACAAAACCGTTCGCTTTAGGTCCTTCGATGGTTTTGACCCCGGTTTCCGACGTGGCGGCTGAGTCAGCATGGGACCCACATATCAGTTTGGCCACGTCAGCCTTCTCTCTCTATCCTCTTCTCTCCTTCCTCATCTCTATCACTCTTCTTCTCCTCTCTGTGACTTAGGCAGGCCGGCCGACGGGTCACGCCACGCATGACGGCGACGCTGGCGTCGCGTGAGACGGGCGGGTGCGCTACGAGAAGGAAGGGGATGAGGCCCATGAGGCACCGGCAGGGGAGGCGAAGCGTCGAGCCTGGGGGCAGACCATGGCGAGGCGACAAGCTCGACCTTGGCGACGGCCATGCGGTCGACAACGGCCAGGAAGGACCCCAGCACGGCATCACCCGCGCCGTAGCGTCGAGCTCCACTCTGCGCGCGACGACGCGGGAGCAGAGCCGGCCCAGCTCCACCCTCAGCTCCCGTGGTTCCGCCGCCAGCCACGGCCACAGCGCCACCTCCGCAAGCACCACCCGCGGCGGGGCTAGGGGCTCGTGCTCCTCTGGCTCTCTCTAGTGTCGAATTGACTCGAACCAGAGCGAGATCGAAGATGATGTGCTACCGTTCCGCCACGCCAGAGTTGTTCCATGACAAAAGCGACGTGTGCACCGATGGCATCCCCGGCGCCAGCTGCAGCGTCTCCTGCCACTCCGGCCATCCTGCACATGCTTTGCTTGTGACGTACCAGGAATCACTACAAGTTGGCAATTTTAATTCACATCTACATATATATCAGTCCTAATTGTTGATTGTTTCTCTGATTATCCATTGTCAGATTGAGCGTGGCGGGCGAGCTCCTACTTGCCGAGGCAACGCTTGCCCTCATCCCAGGTCCTCAGTGTGTGCCTCACTGGCCGGCCACCGTGCCCCACCACGATGCGCCGGTACAGGCTGCTCCACCGCAGTGCGGCTCTCCGCTCGTAGTCCACCGTCGGTACAACAACGCGGACGACGCCGTGTCGGGGTTCATCGACCCGCGCTGCCGTCGTCGTGACTGCAGACGACGTCGCCCTCGGCACGTGTGGGCGGCGGTGCCGTCGCGGCCGTGGACGCCGGACGCCAGCCGGTGAGCTAGCTGATGTAGTTCATTCCGCCGCCGAGGATGCCGAGGTCGATGTCGACGTCGTCCGCGGCCATGGCGGCGGCGGCGCGGGTCGACGAACCCTGACTCGGTGTTGTCTGCCGCCCCCCGGCGCGCCGCTCCTCCGCCATCGGCAGTTGCTCCTCCGCCGCCCGCGCGCTTCGCCTCCCCCGCCGCCGCAGCTCCTCACCCCGTCAGCGCCTCGTGGGCCTCGTCCCCTCCCTCCTCGTAGCGCACCCGCCCGTCTCGCGCGACGCCAGCGTCGCCGTCGTGCATGGCGTGACCCGTCGGCCGGCCTGCCCGAGTCGCAAAGGAGAAGAAGAGTGATAGAGATGAGGAAGGGAGAGAGGGGAAGGGGAGAGAGAGAAGAGGCTGATGTGGCCACGCTGACATGTGGGGCCCACGTGGGTCCCACGCTGACTCAGCTGCCACGTCGGACAAAACCGGGATTAAAACTACCGAAGGATCTAAAGCGAACAGTTTTGTTAGTTGAGGGACGTCCGGTATCTGGTTTTACGGTTGGGGGATGATTTTGTAACTCAATGACAAGTTGAGGGACCTTCGGTGTACTTTTTCCTTAAGAAATCGGCCGAGGCCCATACATGTATCACGAGTCTTACTTGGGCTGCATCTATACATGGGGAAGGAATAAGCCCACTTTGACTCCCTTAAATATAGTTCCAATCTAATTTTTATCCGTGAATCGTATACCGGATATATTGAAACCGGTATAATCTGGCTCCCTCAACGGTTTCGCTGACAGTCGGCAAAACCGGTGCCTAACATCACCACCAAAGACCCTCATGTCAGCCATCTCAACAACCCTATTATAACCAATTGTGAACTATATCGGCTTCTTCCCACCCTTGAAAGCAAGCCATGTCTCGATCAACCACACGAAGGATTCCTCGCTCTCGTCGGTCATGAGGGGGCAAACCGAACACGATAAACCTGCCTACGATGGTTCATTATTCCGGTGAACGCTGCGAACGGCACGGCACGGCACGGCACGACGGTTCCTCTTGCATGTCAGAAATCAAACACCACGCCGTCCCCAAAACCATCGATAGTTCGATACAAATTAAGACCTTGCCCGTGCATCTGGCAATGCAGTCGCTCCGGTCGAGCTGGACGGCGTAGCAGAAGGCCGGCCGAATTCTCTAGCCGCATCTTCCTAAAATGGTCGAGGAGGCCCTGCGCGGGGGACCCTGATGGCCGAACAGCGGTCAGTACGTTCCAACCCCTCTAGCCGACCTTCTCCTCTATACGAGTATATACGTATGTATATGCAATATATACATACGTATGCATATACAGTATATGCATATGTATATATAAAAATATTTTTTTATTTGTATATATTTTTTATATATAAAAAATATACAAGTATATATACGGCGTATACAAAGTTTATATACACGTATACAAACTTAGTATATAACATATATAAACTTTATATACGTACGCAGTTGAAAATAAAAAAAAAAGTAAATACATCACCTATACAAAGTATGTATAGACGTATATAAAGTTTGTCTACACGCGTATATGAACTTTGTATACACGTACAAAAGTTTGTGTATGAGCGTATACAAACTTTTTATACACGCATATAAATTTTGTATCCGTACGTATAAAAAACAAAAAAAAAACCCAAAAACCAAAGAAAACTGAATAAAAAAAGAAAAAAAAAGTGAAAAACATCCCACGCGTGGCACGGCCCTCCTCTCCGCGCGCCACCTGTCCATCCACGCGGAGGGAGGCATGCGCGCCTAGTCGCGAATTAGCAATCTTGCCCTGCGCGACGTCGTGCGGTGCGTGACGCAGTGGAACAGCTCGACTTAGCCATCTAGCTCGGCCACTTGCAGGCTACAACGACCGTCGACGAGGAGCCATTGAGCGAGCCCTTGTCGGTAGTGGCGGTGGATGTGGAGGCAAGATGCTGGGAGTGGAGGAGGACGCAGCGGGAGACGACCCAGCGGCGTAAGTTCAAGTGTCTTAATTTAGTTTTGGTGATTAATGATAAATCTAATTAATTGAGACTAACATTTTTATGAGTTTTTCTTTGACTAGTCTCATTTAGATATGAAAATAAAAATGATAAAAGATATGTATTAAATTTCATATATTCTAATTTGGTCTCTCTTATGGATCCAAAATATAGTGTGAGCTCTCTCATTGATTTTGATTGATTATGTGCATATGTGTTCCTTCATATCCATTTGTATACACATCTTGAGGGGGAGCTTATTCTATATTTTGTTTTTTCATAATATCTCTACCTTGATTTGAAATCATCTTTCATCTCACCTCTCTATATTGTTTATGTCAGGTTATTATCCATCACCAAAGAGAGAAAAGATTGAAAGATCTTGGATTAAACAATGTGTAATTGTTACTTTAGTGATATATAATAAACCAATGTTTATGGGATTAACCTCTTTTTTACATAAGTTGTCTACTAGGTTATTTCTCGATAATGAGATGTGAAAGACATGCATTCTTTTGTGATGGACCTTAATCATGACAAGGATGAAATGCATGGAGATAAAACGATATGTACCACTTCTTATCTCCTACTTTTTAATAGGTTCATATATATGATTTCCATATTATTGTCATATAAGTGTGAGACTAATGTTTACTCGAGTCTTATCTTATTTAGTCTTATTTACATTGAGAACATGGAGATCACGAAGGTATGAGTTTTATGTTGGTCTACAACATTACTGTCGAAACATGAATTCGACAATAATAAAAGGGGGTAGCGTACGAGACCTAAAAGTGGATGGATGCAGAGACAAGGATTTAGACAGGTTCAGGCCCTCTCAGTGAGAGGTAATACCATACTCCTGTTTGGGGATTTGAATCCGCCGGGTGTAGTATAGATCTGACGATTATATGTGCTCATGCCCCCTAGAGGGCCTCCTGCCCACCTTATATAGGATGGGGGGCAGGATTACAAGATAGAAACCTTAACCAATACGGTATCGGTTTCCTAAATCTATTTTACAATATTATCAAATCAGAACTTTAGGCCACTCCATAATATAAAAGAAAACGTAATACCCAAGTCATGATTTGTTACATATTCCATAGATAGAAGCTATTCCCTATAACTAGTCGGATAACCATGCCGTGTGGGTATGGGGTACCCATAATCTCCACAATTACTACATACGCTTTTTTTTATGTGTATAGGATAAACCCCCATTGGTCATTCTCTAGTTATGCATACACTTGTCTCTCTTGTATATTCCTTTGTATGCATATATTTAGGGGGAGCAAATCCTATACACTCTTGTTGTGCATGTTCTAGATCCATATTGTTCACCTATTATTTATATTGGATCTTTGCATTTGAGCTTGCATGCGAGTACACTTGTGGTGTTAATGAATACTTAACAAACATATACATATCTTTCATATGCAACCAGTTGGTCATCAAGTGGAGGATGACAACCGATTTGTTGGGACTAATGTTCTCCTATGAGCTGTGCAAAGGAATAGGTCCCACTGTGATGAGGATAATGGATGACACCATGGGTTGATGGTCACCAAGCCAAAAGCATTGCCATGTTGATAAGAATGAAATCAAGCTTATGATGAGAAGAAAGTCTTGACAAAGGATGACCAAGACCTCGGCATAAACATGATTCAACCGAATGGTCACAAGTGTTGATCTTGGTTCAAGCATTGACCCCAAGTTGGATGGTGCAAGGCAAAGGTATAATCGAGCCAAGAATGTTTTCTTAGTCTTTTTTCCCGCTCTTGGTGTTTGGTGTAGACCGGATTTGTTAGATAGACATCGTACTATCAGGAGGGGTCTATGAAGCGAGCATGTGGATGATCTTGTGCCATATTAGTTCATATGCATGTAGGTGAATTCGGTGGGATTGTCTAGCCAAGTGTGAAGTGTGATGAGTTTTCTCAAGTCCCAAACAAAGAGAGAAGTGGGCATGTCTAATAGGAGTGAGTGGCATCTTGTGGGTATGTCCGGTGGATATCCTTTGGAGTGTGAGCCCTTTCTCCCTGAATTAAGTCATGTTTATTGAATGGATTTTTCATGGGTTGGATATCCCTTTGAATAATATTTCCATAGAGTCCAAGAACGTCAAATTCCGAGACATGAGTCAAGAGATATTGCCGTTTTATTGTCGGTGGGTTGTGCTGAAAATCGGCCAGCGGTCAGACCGATCTTTGATGGCCGGTCAGACCACCCGAAGGAGCCGAAAGCCCCCGTGGGCTAGTTTTTCGACTGTTGGACCGAGGGCTGGTCTGACCGGGTTTAGAAGGGCGGTCAGACCGGCAGGCACGTCCTAAAAGGTGTTTTAGCCTCCAACGGCTAGTTTTGGTGGTTAGGGGTATATATACCCACTTCCCAGCAGTAAGGGTAAGGTTTTGGCACTCCATTGCATTATCTTGAACCCTTGCAAGAGCTCTCACACCCTTGTGCACTTAGTTTATTTAGTGAGGTGTTGGAGAGTGAGTTAAGCCAATCCAAGTGCATTACTTCATTGTTAGAGCTAGTGTGGCACTTGATCATCCTTGGCAAGCATCCTAGACTTGTTACTCTTGGAGGTTGCCACCTGTTATAGACGGTTTGGAGGAGTTGCCCGGTGACCTCTCCAAGAAGGTTGTGTAGGAGACCCGGTGTTGATTGTGAGTGGCTCGGTGTTCGCCATCTCCGGAGTGGAGGAAGAACAACCATAGTGATAGAGGCTTGGGAGACCACTTCGTGGGCCGACTCCCACCTTGCCCACCCCTTGACGAAGAGGGCTTGCAGTGGCTTCATGGTTTGAGCGGTGAAGTTGGACTCGCCTCAACGGTGACGTAGGAAGTTGGCAAGCTTCCGAACATTGGGTGAAAAAATCCTTTGTCACTTGTCTCCTTTATTTTGTGGAAATTTACTTTGCGAAAGTTTACATAGTAGAGTTTATTTGTGCTATTATCACCCTAGGCTTACAAATCTCAACATAGGCTAGATTCTTTATGCACTTACTTGAGACTAGTTGATTTAGGTTTTGAATTGTGCAAAACCGTTTTGATTTACGCTTCCGCATACAAAACTCGGTTTTAGCCAAAAGTTTTAAAACCGCCTATTCACCCCCCTCTAGTCGGCCTCCTTGATCCTACAAGTGGGAAGAAGGGCGGCAATTGACTTGGAGCATGGTGGGGCAGCCGACATGGATGGAGGCGCGGTTGCATTAGCACGGCGATTCGGACACCATCAGCTTGTGCTAGCTGCCGCCTGTAGCCAGCTCCAAGTGCTTCTCGTCCCACCTGTCCAATTTCTCTACCGCACGCGCCTCTCTCTGGGCTGATCAACCTCTCGACACCACCGCCACCATGGTAGCAGAAAGGAGAGGGGAGAAATAGTGAGAGAAGAAAGGGGAAAGAAGAAGAAAATTGGGCACTGCTAGGTGGGTCCCACATGATGAGCTAGCTAATTGGACCGCGTCAAAACACTACGTCAGTGAAATCGCCCTCTAAAACCGTTAAGGGAGTCAAATTATGCGGTTTTAATAGTTGGGGGCCAACATATTCGGTATTACGATCCAGGGATACGAACTAGATTGGAACTAGTGGACTTATTCCAAAGGGGAATGCTTCCCCATGAACGCCTGACAAGTGACATGGAAGAAAAACTGAACACTTTCCACTAAGCAGTGGGTGATGACACGATAGTAGCAAGAGGTGCAGTCGTGCAGAGCTCGCTGCATAGTGGGAGCGACGCCTTCAACATCTGAGCATCTCCTGCCTTTTCTTGTCACCTCTGTCTTCCTCTAGCGTTTGCACTACCGTTTGAACCGGATCCCAGTGATGGATCTATGCATAGACTATGGGGTCAGCTAACCCCACAACTTTTTTAAGAACACCCCTATAAACCTTGATTTTCAAGTAAAAATCTAGAAAAATTAGAGAAATGGTCCCACTTAAATACAAACTAGTAGTAATTGACCCTATAGGGTTAAATTCCTGGCTCCGCCACTTCCGGATCCCCTCCCATTCTCGTCGTTGTAGAGTGAGTCTAGGGGCCTATTTGAGGAAGCTTTTAGCTGTTGTAACTTCTCTCAGAATTAGAAACTCCCCCAAATAGTTCATCTTTTGATACAGATTCTGAGAAGCTGTAGTTGTAAAATCCAAAATATGAACTAGAACCAGAAGCTGAGAATATCGGTTTTTCCAGATTCTCAGCTGCTTCTTAGAATTTTAAGCTTCCCCAAACAGGCCTAGATGTGGCCATAGGAGAGGGGGAAGAAGTCCTATCTAGATTGGTACACTTGTTTTGTTGATATTGTAGTTGATTTAATTTCTTATGATGTTTCACATGATTTACGCTAGAAAATATGGTGGTTCTGGTACCTAAGCCGTACGCGCAAATGGTTGTCATGATCGCATTTAGCTTGATTTTGGATGAACAGTGAGACTGATTACTATTAGCGACACTACACTCCATGCGATCTAGCTCTCTTCATCCAATAAGCTTAAGCAAAATCCAACCCAACATATCGCAAATCACGCTAATGGCTAAGATAAAACGAGCAAAAAGAACACCAAAGTTACAAAACTAGTACTAGAAGAAGAGCGCAACGTGCATGAGAATGCACGCACGATCGATCACACGTGGCCGCCGGCGCCGGCCATGAGCGCGGTGGCGGTGGCGCCGCAGGAGACGGCCGCCTTGGGGAGCTCGCTGACGCGGTCGACGGCCTCGGCGAAGATGACGCCCATGCCCATGTGGAGGTGCGGCTCGATGTGGCAGTGGAACGCCCACACCCCGGGGTTGTCCGCCACGAACCGGATCGCCGTCCACCCGTACGGGAAGATCACCGCCGTGTTCCGCAGCGGTGGGTTCCTCAGGTTCAGCGCCGCCGCGTCGCCGGCGTCGCCCCGGAACGCGCCGTCGCCGTAGCCCAGCACCCAGAAGTCGTGCCCGTGGAGGTGCCACGGGTGCACCTCGCTGACGTTCCGCGCCAGCGCGTTCGCGTTCTGGAGCACCACGTCCACCGTCGCGTTGTGCGCGAGCACGTACACGTTGTCGCCCACCGTGGTGTTCGGGTTCGCCGGCGGCCGCGTCACGTCGTACCCGCGCCCGAACGTGTCGGACGGCCTCGCCGCCGACGGGAGCGCCGACCTCAGCCCCATCTTGAGGGACCCCAGGTACGGCGTCGCCGGGAGCACCATGGACACGTTGTTGATCGACCACTTCACGTGCCCGCCGCCCATCCGGTTCTGCGTGTTGAGCAGCTCGATGCGCCGGTCCGACGTCGCCGGCGGCGGCGGCGTGACGCCGGCGCGGCCGAGGATGCGGTACGTGAACGCCTTGCTGCGCGCGAAGTCGTCCCACGCCGGGGTGGCCGGCGGCGCCGCCGCCGGCAGCCTGGACGCGCGGTTGGGGCGGTAGTTGAGCACGGCCAGCGCTGGCGCCGTCCTGGGCTGCCGGCCGCGCACGCCGACGCTGACCCAGTAGTTCGCCGACGTGTCCTGGTCCGTCGTCAGCAGCACGGAGTAGCTGTCGCCGGAGTAGATGTCGATGTCGTCGACGGCGAACGGCTCCACGTAGTTCCCGTCGGCCTCCACCACCGTCAGCTTGTGATTCTGTCATCAAAATTATAATTCAAACACAAACTCGCCAAAATCCAACAAACTTGTAATATTTTTGGACGAATTATGTTTGGATTCTTGCTCACCCCGACGGCGAGGTTGAGGGAAGCGAGCGAGGTGGTGCTCGCGACCCTGAGCCTGTACGTTTTGTTGGGAAGGACGGGGAGGATCACCGGAGCGCAGTGCCGGTTGCCGGCGGCGCCGGCGGCGGCGCACTGCTTGGCGCCCGGCGTGTGCGCCGCCGCCAGCGAGCAGTTGAACTGGCCCCTCCCATTGATCAGCAATGACTGCAGAGTTTTCAGCTCATATTTCATTAGAATATTCAGAGCGAAATTCAGGTAAAGATTTTATATTCTCATCACTCATCAGAGCAGAATGCAGTGTTGTGATGCCTGCCACATGAAAGATTTGCCCCCCAAATCAGCAGCAATCAACATTGCATTGTGATTCTGAATTCTCATCTCTTTTCTTGGTTCAGATTGCAGTTTCTCAAGAAGGGTCTAATACAGACAGATCACACTCAATTGACAGATAAAAATAATTGAATACTTCCTCCGTTTCCGTTTCATAATGTAAGTCATTCCAACATTGCCCACATGTATATAGATAATGAATCTAGACATAGTCATATGTTTAGATTTATTAACATCTATATGTTTAGATTCATTAACATCTATATAAATATGAAAATGCTAGAATGACTTACATTATAAAACGGAGGGAGTACTTCTTTTTAAATAACTGAAATTGAACAATAGACATTGCTGGCACAGACCCTGTCAAACAATGTGCAATCAGTGCACGTCTGTCTGCCTGGGATTCCAAACTTCTTGTAATAGTATATGTCAGCAGTGAAATCAGCCAAATTTTCTCTAAACCCAAAAAAAAAACAGCCAATGTGCAGCACAGCCTTATCATGCTTGGATTGACCTTTTCCCTGCTTCCTGCCTGCCCAATGCTCCCCACACACAATAATAGTACTAGCTAGCTCCCTTCATCATCATGCATCTTGCAAGACAGTTTCCCAAGATTAGAGTGTGAAAAAGAAGGGCCCTAACTTGCATTGCATGGATGCTTTTCTCTTTGCAGCATGACAGGATGTGTCCCATTTACAAAATCATGTGGCCTGGTGACCAGCAATGTCCTTTTTGGACTTTGGTTTCCTAATCATTCATGACACCCCTCCAACATTTCTTCAGAAAATTTTGTTGTGACCTTGTGACTTGTGAGAGGAGAGAATCTAGTTTTCCCTTCATTCTTTTTTACTTGTCATTTAGGACAATTATGCGGGATAGTTAACTTTTTGCCACTTTATGAGAGGGATTAAACGGATCTGCTAAGAGTGGCAGTCTCCAATAGATGTGTTTAATCACCAATTTTGCAATCATATATATACTTCAAAATTATTAGAAATATAACTAGATGAAAGTATCTTTCAATGATAAATATACCAAATGCGCATATTAAGTCAATATATTTTTTAGATATATAAGCGACCTTAGATTTCGATATTTGATTACACGTTTTCTAAAACGACATCTATTAGCGAATAGAGGGGGGGGGGGGGGTACTAGCTATGTGATCTTTCTTACTGTGCAATGTTATATGATCAAATGTGATTTCTGACTTGGTTGTACAGATGCTGCTGGCATTGTGTCCAAAGTGTCATATACACTTGATGTGCTTTTTGAAGAGTGAGTGTTTCTTTCCAGGAACCCCAATGGGGCTGGGGCTGACAAATGTTTTTGTTCACCTTTCTGATCATTTCAGTGGACCTTGCACACATTTTTCAGCTTTTTGGTGTTTTTTGAGAAAAGGAAAGCTAGTTGTGTGCATTGTCAGTTCATCACCATCAACCGAGATCTTTGAGGCCATGTTTTTTATTAGCTTTTGTGGCTGGTCCAAGCCTGGCACTTGCCTTAATCTGCATTATTTATATAAGACTGAAAAGTTTCTTAAACTAAACTTAAGTATTTTCAGAGCAAGCACTGCCACTATTCTGTATATCTGTATGCCACTCCAATAATTGAATTCAGTGGTGTGCATTATTGGAAATCATGTCATTCAGCAGTGAACTGAACATGGTATTACAAAATGAGTACTCCTCTTTCTTAGTTATTCAAAGCTATGAAACAATTTGCTGCGCAAGTTTTAAAGAAATTGAGGAGCTGATTTGCCCCATTGGTAATGAGTTTTCTAGTGACAGAGTATTAATAAGTCTCCTTTCAAAGATAATCTGAAGTATTTTTTAGTGTCATAGCGCCATTTCTACTTAACCAACGTATAAATCTACTTGACGCACTACATCACCAAACGATCTAAAAATTATCACCTCAACCAATCACAAACAATCAAAGAACCTAACAAGAAACTGCATATACACATCTGATATCTCTCTGAAGAAATAATTGCAAGAACAGTAGTAGTGCAGAGTTCATCAGAGATGGTGATGAACTGATGATAATTGAACGGTTACATACCTGCGGCTCGCCGATCCATCGGAAGGGGTTGGAGGAGAGGCCGACCATCTGGGTGTAGATGCTCTCGTGGTACCAGTCGCTGAGCAGCAGGTTGATCTCGCCGTCGTACTTGAACGGCTCCTCGTCGCCGTCGGCGACGTCCACGATCAGCGACCCGTACAGCCCCGCCGCCCTCTGCATCCCGTAGTGGCCGTGGTAGAAGTACGTCCCCGGCTGCATCCATGAGAAACCACTCAATGAAACATTCAGGATTTAATTCAGACGTCACAACTGAATTCTTCAGCATTTTTCAGATACATGTTACTACAGTACTTGTGTGTTCTGAATTAATTTCAGTTTAAGTTTCTTGGGATGAACAATGATCATATCATTTAGTACTATAGTGCCCGTGGTAGAAGTACGTCCCCCGGCAGCAGCCATGGAAAACACTCAGCACTGATCATTCAGAACCAATTCAGATGTCACACACAGCTGAATTCTTCAGCTACATGTTACACTGTACAGTACTTATGTGTTCTGAATTTATTCAATTTAAATTTCTTGGCATGAACAATGATCATATCATTTAGTATAGTAGTACCTTGTCGACAACGAAGCGATAGGTGAAGGTTTCTTCAGGGTTGATGGCGCACTGGGAGATCGATGCCGTGCCATCCGCCCATGGTGTCCCGATCTGTCACAATCCAAGCCCATGCAAACGTTGAATTTTTTTTCTCTTTTTTGCATGATCACAAAACCAAGCAGCACTTATCAAAATTAACCCGTACAAAATTGACAGTTTAATAATCAGTACTATAGTTTGCTATTTCCAAAGAAAAAAAAGAGTGTATTTGAATTCTGAACATGTAACCAAAAAAAAAAGGACATCAGTTGCAGTTGCAGAGTTTGTGTGAGTTCTTGGCTTAATTAAAATTCAGTTTAGTTGCTACTGACCTGTCTGATGCCGTGCCAGTGGATGACGACGCCCTCGGTGTGCAGGCCGTTCTTGAGGTGGACGACGATGGTGTCGCCGGCCTTGGCGCGGATGGTCGGCCCGGGGAACTGGCCATTGATGCCGATCACCACCTTCTCCTCGCAGTCCGGCGACCAGAACATGTTGCTCACCTCCCACCTGAAGTGCCTCGCCTTCGCCGCCGCCGCGCATTCCGACATGGCGACAGTGAAGAAGCACACCAAGAACAGCAGGGACGACAGCCTCATGGCTGAAAAGTGAAAAGGCTTCCGAGCTAATTAAGCTTCTTCTCGAGGCAACAATGGCGAGAGGCTCACTCTCACAAAGAGTAGTAAGTGGAGGAAAGGTGAAGCACTCACACTTGAAATGGGGGAGAGAGAGGCTTGTCCAGGTTTTATAGTACTAGCCAAAATGCCTTTTCTTTTTCCTTTTCTTTTTCTTTTCATTTTGTTTTGGCTATTAAGTCACAGCTCACCTTGATCTGTTTGTATGTGCATTTTTCTTTAATTTTTTTGGGGGAAAAAGTTGATAATTTTGGCGTAGTGGAGTTAGGTTTGTTTTGGCGCACCTGCGTAAATAGGTGTGGGTGTGTTTAGTTGCCTGCACAAGCTATGCGAAAACGAGTACCTCAGCTTTCCTGATTTTGTTGCGCATTTGTAGCCAAAGGAACAAAGAAGCTCATATCATGTAGCTCCTTGTAGTATGTTAGCCAGTTGCATGTGATGGTGTATGTGCTATTTCTATGTTTCTTACCAAATGGGTTTTTAGGCAAAGAGGATATACATGTATGAGTATGAACATGTTAGCTTTGTTCATGTTGAAAAATGGTTCACATGCTCATTCATAGATGTTTGGCGGTGCAACTTTGCATCTTGGAAAGATTTGATGATCTCTCATCTTTTCTTTTTCTTAAACAAGTTAGATGCAAAGCTGTTTTTTTTTTCCTTTTTGAAAAGAAGCATATTGCTGTCTTCAGGGTTGTGGACTTGTGGATTTGGCACATAGCCCTTTTACGGTTGTGCTACATATAACAAATTTGAAGACAGTGCAGAACATGCTGTATCATTTTCACTTGCAGAAAACTCCATGCGGTTTATCACTACAGCCATTATTAATCATGCCATCTACCAAATTCTAGTTGATGTCACGTTTGATATTTTTCAGTTAGAAGTAAAATATCATGGCGTGTTGTCACTTGTTTGTGCTGAGATGCAGACAGGGGAGTTCATGCTCATTTTAGGCTGAGCTGCAACAAAGAAAGCATTTATAGTTGCAATGTGACAAGCACATAAGTATTTTATAAATGATTGTGCATGTGCAAAAACTATTTTACCAAGAAAAAAAACTAATTTAGTGGACAATACAACTTGCACTACATAGTGCCATTATCATCTGTCATCTTAATTCACCATACTTTGTTTCTGCAGCTGAAATGATGGTTATCCATGTGTGAGGTGAAATTGTGGTCTTGCTCATAATTACTGCCTTAAGAGTCAGGATCAAAGTAGCAAATGAATACTAGCTAGCAGACAATGCATGCAGATACCGAGATACATATGACATGATTATGAATTATGATAGCACCGAACTGCTTTTTGTCTGTTTTTGACCGTATTTTCCCATGGAATTAAGTATCAGGCACGCAAGGTATTATCGATTTTCTTAGGCTATAACAAACTATTCTCTTCACACATCGATGATGATTACTCAATCCATTAACTAGATTAGATATAATCTTAAAGAGATTGTTTGGGTGATTATTGCATCCACTTGGAAGTGTTTATCCCCTGTCTTGCACATGCCTTGTTTGATCAGTACGTCCTCCATTTTATCTTCATGGTAAATTCACATCCATACCCATTATCTTACATCTCTTACCTAGTGCTCAGGCACTATCCGTATCCTTTTGATTTACGGTCATAGTGGGATACATTTACCACTTTTGACAAAATATTTACAGTTTTGGGATACATTTACTACTTTTGAGAAAATAATTATGGTCGTGGCATACGTTTACTGCGTCACATGCGAATGTCTAATAGACGGGACGCTAGTTATAATTCATTGTATTATAATCAAATTACCACATCATGAATTTTCCAAAATAAAGTATCATAGTGGAAATTGTGGTGTTATGTACTTATCTTGGCATTCTGAGGTGCCAAGTGCCAAGTTAGTCCGGGTTTCTTGCATTGCACCACAAATGTCAAGTAGAGTTTCTTGAAACATTTGGCAATGCCAAATGGAGCACAATACCAAACAGAAATTAATGCATTGCTTTTTCCCCATGCCATTTGATGTCACTCCTCATTGATTCCCTCCCATGCACTCTCCTAGTAGTTTTTGTCTTGTTGAGCAACCATGCTGTCTTTTTTTCGCCAAGGATATAGTAGATCCATATCTTTGCTTGTCATTTCAATTATCACAGCACATATTCTCCACTCAAAGAATACTGCAACACCACAAGGGTTACAAAATAAGAATCTTGGTTTGAGCTTAGTAAATTTTATCTTCATAAGGAAATATAATTAATTATAGAATTGTGTATGGGCTAAAGTGCAAAGAGTAGCAAATGGAAGAAATGAACATGTCTGTCTCTGTTCTTCTCCTGCACAAACTTAGAAAATCAAAAGAGCACTCAAGAATTTGTCTTTGTTATAGATCAAAAGAAAAAAAGTATTGAGTGCCAAAAATGTCAAAGTGTACAAAACACCACAATGCAAAACAGAAGATAATCGACACAAGAAGTTAATGCAACACTTTATTCTTTTTCCATGTTGATGTCACTCCTCACTTACTTCACACTCCTATGGCATTGACTCAAGGATACAACCATCATTTCTTTTCCTGCATTTTCTATGGCCACACACCAAGATAGTACAGTTTTTACTTCTGCCTTTTGTGAAGAATATGTTCATGTGGAATTTTCTTTAATTTGGGTTATCTTTACAGTTAGCAAGCACACAACAAAGAACAAACGCAGCGTAGCCACAAGTGTGTTATTTATTAAAGTAACTGGGCAATGTCAACTGAAAGAAGGAAAGAAAATTCCGTGTCAAGTCATGGATCCACGCAATTATATATGTAGTCTGCCTTTGGCAATTGTACCAAATTGCATTACAGTGTGCAACAATTATACCAGCAAAGGTGACTGCCACTTCAGCACTGTGGGTATGAACACTTCACTGTTCAAGAGCCACTTGTCTACAATAAGTTGGTAAAAATGCAACCAAGGGTTCATTGAATTGGTTTGTTCCATTTATCGGAATTAAACTCCTTCAGCGAAAAAAAAGAAGCAAGATGACAGAATCCGAGGTTTAAATTCTGGTGCCAGTGAATATTACACAAACAAATCATGGACAACGCCAGATACCAAATTCTCCGGTCAACGATCGAGCTGGAGATGGATAAACACGATGCCCTTTAGCTTGGGAAAAAAATATATGGTGGAAACTACCGTTGAATTGAAAAATAGGTGTCTGGGATTCATCCACGTCATGACGAGTAAAAATTTTACTTATAGATTTATTACTTACGAGTAAAAGTTTTACTCGTGGTGATGTGGACTAATCTCAAACCTCCAATTTTCGATCCACAATAGTTCTTAGGTTTTCACCCACATACGCTGTTATTTTCCCTCTCTCTTTTCACCCACGCGATGGCAAATTGACACCCTCGACAGAGACAAACACACGAAGGCAGCTGGGCTAGCCACGGCAACATTCGCATCTACTCCCTCCTCTGTAAAAAAAAAAAAATCTAGAACTGGATATGATATATTCTACTACAATAAATACAATGAATTTGGATAGAGGCGTTTTAAAAAATAATCTGGACAAAGATATGTCTAAATCTGTAGTATTAAAATATGTCACATCTCTAGTTGGTTTTTTATGAACGGAGGGAGTACCGATCCACGAGAGCGTCGCAAAAGGCTGGAAATTTAGGCAGCTTTTTCAGCGCCGCGCCAGATTTTTTTGTCAGCGCAGCCGGCAACAGGTGGTCCGCGCGCTCCATTTTTTTCTTCTCGTTTTCAGGGTGTGCGCACACGCAAAGTCGTACTCTGATGCACCATCTGCTCAACGCTGGATCGACATGGACACATCGATCACACGCCATGTTGGGCAATATTCTCACATGGAGTAGAGTGAGTAGAGTGACTTGTCACTCATGCTTGACTCACAAATAAAATTTTCATCCCCCAACGAATAGCCATATTGAGAATTTCAAGCACCGCATATTTGCAAGTGCTGGATTTTTCACAATTTGGTTCTTTTCAAAAACTTATTTCGTAAATAAACCCCTGGAAAAACTTATCCCAAAAATAGTGACTCTGGCGGTTTTGAGGTGGCAGGGGGAGCGCGCCAGAGTGGCTGCCCCCCTCCCACCCACCCGCAAATTTTTATTTTCTTTTATTTTTTTGATATTTTTTTCACGCTTAGGAACATACAAGAACCAACCATAGAAAAAATGTACTCAAATGGACGAAATATGTACCCTGTAGAATTTTTCCTCTCTCCTCTCTAGTTTAGAGGAGAGAGATGTGCAACTTTTTTATTTTTATTTTATTTTTTTGATATTTTTTTCACACTTAGGAACCCACAAGAACCAACGATAAAAAAAATAAACTCAAACGGAAAAAATATGTGACTTGTAGAATTTTCCAAAGCTCTACCGGAAAGCTTCTCGCCTCGAAAACACAATCTTGTAAGCGGAATTTGGAGGTTTTAATTTCACCGAAGCCGGGGAAAATCGGATGTAACTTTTTCTGTAGATGTCTGTGGATATATATTATTTGCCTGATTCCGAGTCCATATGAGAAAGTTACGTCTGTTTTAAGAAATGACACCGAATGTAAAACTTTTTTTTAGATGTAAAAGATGTAAAAATAAGCACAAGAATGTTCAAAATCTACAAGTTTAATTGTTAATTTTAACACATAATTTTGGTGTGAATTAACACAAAATTATTGTTGATTTTATATTGTTGATGTTATAAACTTTTATAATATTAGCTCTAATTTTATCCAACAAAATTATGTGTTTTATTTTTTATAGAATTTTAGCTATAAGGTGGGCTAACGTGTTCGCATAAAATATCCAAAAAATATCCTCCTACCACGTCGGTTCACGTGTGCCACGGTGGTGGGGTGATGGCGCCAACCGTTGGACAACGGCGCCAGCCACTTTGACGCCAAAAATGACCATTTCTGGAATAAGTTTTTACAGGGATATATTTGTGAAATAAGTTTTTAGAAAGACCAAATTATAAAAAATTCAGTTTGCAAGTGACCACTACACGAAACAAGGCAGATGTTTGTTAGCTCGTACCACATGTTGACCTTTGCCTAATTGCCATAGATCATTGAAGTGATCAAGTTATAAGTCGGGACTCGGGTGTCGTTGTTTCATCGGTTAGAGAAATTTTTTCCATCATTTAGTTAAATGTTTAAACTCAATTGATTAAAATGCTTAAAGGAGATATAACATCTAAGAAATATTAGCTGAAACACCAACAGCCAATATATGAAGCATTAAATCATATTTGACTGAAACATTAAGAAAAGAAATATATAATCAAAACTTAAAATGTGCCACAAAGTCAATTATATGACAGCTGGAATATTCATTTCTCACACATGAAACATCAAAGTTCAATGATTGAAATATTTTTTTGGAGAAATTTAGGATAAAAGTAAACTTTAACGGCATTGTGCTTTCAGTGGTAGTCGATGTACCCGTTGACAGCGAGACGCCTGTGGCGACTTCATCAATCTTAAGGATTTGCTGGCCTAGCCTTCGAAAATGCTCATAGGGGTAGGGTTTACGTACGTGCGTTCATAAAGATAAGCGTACGTGTGTTATGAATGTCTGCGTTGTACTGTGTAATTAAAAAAAAAGTTTTGCTAATGGAGCACATGCATCTAGAGAGCCACCGTTGTTGCACACATGAGATAAAGAACACTCGAGAGTCAGAGAGTGCTAGAGACTGGCACATCCGCACATGTGGTTGCAAAGAGAGAAGGGAGGGAGAGGGCATGCAATAGCTAGAGGCCGAGCGGCCGATTTGTTGGGTCGGGCTCGGGGAAGCATTTTCCGAGGTATTTTGTCTTATAAATAGTATATATAGAACATACTTCTTTGAGAGTGCTAGAGAGAGTTGACGCATGTGGCTGTAGAAAGAGAAGGGAGAGAGGGCATACAAAAGCTGGACGCCGTGCTACCAATTTGTTTAGCTGGGTGGAGCGTCTGATAGGAAACATTTTCCTTGCAGTATTTTGTCTTAGAAACAGCATAGAACATACTTCTCCGGTTTTTAAAGTTTAAGGATCGACTTCTATACAGTTTTGAAGTTGAGCGACCAAATTATACTGATCAAAGAGGATATTGAAAAAAAAAACTTTCCTCCGTACACATGAAATTGATGCCCCACGCAAATTTATTTGGCTCTAGGTCTAATGAAAGGCAGGGTTTGAAATTTTGGTTCGAAATTTCGGTAATTTCTCCCCCACCGGTAAGCTCACATTTCACCCAAAATTTTCGGTTTTTTCGCAAATTTTTGTGAATTTGGTCAAATTTTATTAAACTCATTTAAAATTTCAAATAAATTCGGCCAAAAAATTTCCGAAATTATCGATATTTCGGTACCCCGGGCAAAAATACCAATTTCAAAATTGTAAACCCTGATGAAAAATGAATTAAAAAAATCATTTAATAGTTGTTATAACTGACACATAATTTTCTTTGAGCATCAGTCATGCAAAAAAAAAAAAAGTCCTTATGAACTTCTAGCATTTTATGACAAGTGAAGTCTTCCATTGATTTTCATAAGCACTCAAGGAGAAAATGAATATACAGAACAGGGGAACGGAGAGATACTTGAGCTAGTGCATGAGTCTACATCTGATCGTCATGTGATACGCACCACTGGAAGAGGGGCACTACGTTGGTTAAGAACAGCTAGAAACCATTATCCAAATTCAAATATTTAGTTTGAGATTTTTTTTCAGTAAACTGTTGTAATTGGCCGGTTAATAGTCTGGTTTATACTACCAGTACTTGCCACTGCTACGATTGCGAAAGGCGTGCAACCTTCAAGTAACGGATTGATAATGTAATGCAGGCACAAAAATAAGTCTTAACACCTCTTGTCAATTTTTATCTAAAGCATATCCATGTCGATAAGGCATATTACCTAAGAAATAGGAACATGCACGTAATTTCAGGACCTTACATATCCTAGATGAACTTTCACTATGGAATAGATAACACAACAAAATGCTTTCTGCATGGCCCCAGGCGATCAGACATAAACACCACTTGCAAGGAGCACGAAAAGAGATCCAAAGCCCTGCAATATAATGTAAGATCTTAGATATGCATCGATAACCATGTCGAATTGCAACCAAAAAAAAAAAACACTGCTTACAAGAACATACCAGAAAAACAGACGCGATGGTTGCTGTAGCAATCTCCTTTGCTAAGCTACGGTTACGCCTGGATGAAGTCGCTTCATAGCTGAAATAGACCAACCCAATAGCATAATATAAGTTGCTGTTCTGTCCCCTTGATTGAAGCTCTATAGCACTCTAGCATAATAATCTATCTTGGATATTTAACAAATACAATTTGGTTCATAATCAGTTCATGATATTTTACACTCATTTCTGTGGTTCTTCTGAACAAAACAACTAACCAAATTTTAGATGGCTGTTCCACAGCCAATAAAAAAGATGGTGAGTTACAGTGTTAACAATTCATCCCTATAATCTGCACCTGATTGGCAGAAAGTATCAATATTGTACAAAACATAGGATATGTTTCCATGCAAACCATAAAGGTCAGGACTAAAAGCTCAAAACTGATAATACTTGAGCAAAAGCATGAATCTACTGGCCATCATATTTTCATAAAGGAATCTTAAAAGAGCACATCGATACAATATAAAGGTCTACTAAATTAGAACACAGAATTTACATTTCCTAATTGAGTAACAATACCAGAAGTCCAAGGGTTAATCTTGGTTGGTTGAGTTTGAGTAGTACTCTACTGCTTACATGAGGCTATAACCATAACTAGGCCAGGTTAACCAGCTTGGCAGAGCCACTAGCTGGTTTAACCAAACACATCAGCAAGCTACACAATTATACGGTTAATTGGATAGTAGAAAACAGTCCTGGACAAGGTATCCCCTGGTTCCTGAATCTAATAACATGATTTCTCTTGGTTTCAAAAGTTAAATACTTGATAACAAAATGTTAATCATAACATGAATTTTCAGATAACAGTGCATTTGAGAAGGTTTTGCTGGTTTTTCGAAATTGTTTGGATGGGTTAATGTTCATGGTTATAGATAGGCATCTTCGTTTACACAATATCAACATGCACAGGAATTTCAATTCGCAAATGATGCTTACTACATATAATGCTCAAACTAATCTAAAAAGAGAGAACAACCTTTCATGGAAAAGTGTAAATTCACATATATGGAAGCATAATGCAGAAAGCTAAATTTCCCCATGAACATTAAAACCTAGCAAGACTCAAATCCAAAAAAGTCCGAATGCGCAGCGCCACTACCACAATAAAAACCCACAATCATGAAAGTTTATTGAACAAAGCTAAGCTCACTATCATCGACAACTGAAAGTCCTAAACCTCCAAAGCTGAAACATAATCTTGAACACAGCTTCGTAAACAAAAAAGGTGCCAAGCAGCCTAGAACCTGAACCCCCCCCAAACCTCCTTGGCGAGCACAGAATGCTACAACCTACAGATGAACTGATGAAGCAAAAACTACACAACGATGAAGCACATCAGATCCCCAATTTCTGGCGCCTAGAAGAACCAATTCCACGAATCACCAAGCAGCTACACGCCTACACGCGTCGGATCAGATTCAGATCACGGCCTTGGGCAAACCACGCCGAGGCGGAGAGTGGGATGGGCAGGACGCGGAGATGGGGGTGGGGGGGGAGAAGCGACTTACATGAAGAAAGAGGCGGTGAACATGAGGCCGACGGCGACCATGACGACGGCCAGCGTCGGGTACCAATCCACCGGCACGGGGCTCGAGATCGCCTTCGCCGCCTGCGCGCACACACACCACCACCACCACCATCCCCCACAACGGCGAGGGCACATCAGCGCAGCCTCGTAAAACCCTAGATCCCTAGGAGATATCTCTCGAGGAGCTTACCATCTCGCCGGATCTGAGCCTGCGCCGCCGCTCCTCCTCGTCGGCTCGTCGTCGCCTTCGTCTCCGCCGCGGCGCGATCTGGGGGTGGACGGGGAGGAAGACTCCTCTGTCCTCTTTTTTGGGCAGGTGTTAATAGGATACCCGTGGGCCGTTGGATTTGGATTCACAGGCCCGGGACAGCAGTAGAGGAGGGGATTTAGTGGGCCCGGCCCATAAGGTGTACCGTGTTTTATGGGCTTTTACTAGGCCCGGCCCTCCCTCGCGCACAGCCCAAGAGTGAGATTGTGTGCGCGCCACATGCGTGATGCTAGATCGATGTAACAGCTGCAGCCGTAGCCACACAAATGGTAGCCAAACAATCTACCTATCTATGCGTATGTTTGGCACAGTTTTAGCTGGAGCTCAGCCAAATAATTTCAGCTCTACCAAAACTAGGAGTGGAGTTGGATGAAGTTCTCTCACAGAATGAACTAGAGTTGTGCAATTGGGTTTAGGCAGCTCCACAACTCAATTCCAGACTCAACTCCTGGAGTTAAATTTAAGAGTTGGGGCTATACCAAATAGGCCATATATATCTATTTATACATACATACATACATACACTAATCGGACACTTTTTAAGAGCTCACACGTTAACTAGAAAAATCTGACCATCGATTTGATTGATTATAGTATCATGACCGTACGTCAATTACCGTGGGCCCACACAATGTCACGTTCGGATCACCATCTAATCTAATACTCTCTACATTTGAATTAACCAACCTGACATTAGTTATCGTGGGTCCACCCAATTTCACGTTTAGATAATTATCAAATCTAATACTCTCCACACACGTTAGAACTAACCAATTAGCTGTTTGCATTTGCAGGTTCACGCGATTGTATCGATCTCAGCCCAGGACTCCACACACGACGGAGGTTCCCTTCGTCTTGCGTCCTTTCAGCCAGCGGCTACGGCGAGTCGCGATCGGAGCAGCGCACGCAAGAAGGCAAGGTAGATGTGTACGTGTGGCCGTGCGCACGCATGTAGTGATAGGTGAGTCTCGTCCCACTAACGCATCAATTGAAGTATACAGAGAAAATTAACTCTTCATGGATGGTGGGTGTTGGCTGCAGACCTCGAATACATAAAGTCTTGTTCGGTTAATCCCTCGTTAAAGAGATCGATGCAAATTTGAAGAAGATTTATTATATATTTATAGAGGTGTAGAAGTAATCCTTCTCAACCTCCTTCAATCCCTTTCTCATAAGATTAATGGAACACGCCCTAATAAAAATACACATGTCATCTTTAGTTACCCAAAATTATTAGAGAAAACATAACAGCTAGGTATTCTTGCCGTTTGGGATGAGGATTATTCGGTCAGAGAGCAGAGAATAACATTACCAATATATACATCATCCATGGGTTGAACAACTAAGTACAAGAAGCAATATTACTGAGACAAATCTCAATCTTGAATTGAAAAACTAAGATTACTGAGCGAAATCTATAATAGGAGGTTATAAGATGGGGAATCATAGGAGGTTCAAACCAATTCATCAAAGTGATCAGAAATCGTAGAAAAAATAATTAGAACATACTACAAATATATAGCAGAATTTGTGAACAAAAGTCTAAATTGTGTGCCATCAAACACCATTCACGGTACTGGCTTGCACAATGGCGCTGTAGGTGACGACCTCATCAGGGTTAAAGCCTCTAATAGGCTCGTTGCTATAAACTAGTTCTTAGTAGCTGCTGCATTTCAGGGGTAATACTTCAGCCCACTGCAAGGCTGATATCGCCGATGTTGCTGTTTCTTTATTCCGAACTCCAAAGTCTAGCATAGAGGTCATTTTTAGGCCGATCACAGTAGGCTGACGTCTCGTGTAGATTTCTTGTGCCACATATGAGATTCCATGCCCACATCGTCGTTGGTGAATGCCCCGCAAGGCCATGTGGCCCTTGACGAAGGGACGGTTTCTCTACTGACATCACCTGACACTGCCTCACGACCTATGAGCAAAACTGAGTGCTATGATGATGTTCTTCGATTGTGGGTTGTATAACATTTCTTGTGTCTTTACATACATGGGCCCATCTGAGGCTTTTTGAGAGGCCTTTTGTCCTGTGGCTGGTGTGGCTTAGATGTTTTGTGATCTTATTTGGCACATAAAGATTCGGATGTGCGTAGCTTGCACTGCTAGTGCCCTTAGCTCCTTCAATCATGCCCTAGTGATGGGTGAGTAGCTTCGAGAAGTTGAGCCATCGAACAACACACACTTGGTGAGGCAGTGTAGACCAAGACATGTTAGACAAATGAAGGTAGCAAAACGGGGCTGATCTGATAGAATAAAAAATAGAGTATGAGATTGGACCGATGCTGGTGACAAAGATCAGTAGCAATCGCGGAAGTGGTGGTGGAGCGAAGTGAGCTCTAGCTCAAGGCCAAGCAAGCGAACACCCAGCAGCCCAAGCATGACCTTTGTCTATCCAGCTAGGCTAGACCAATCCCTTATCTTTCCCCTCTCTATGTTGAACTACTTTCTCTCATATGATGTAATCGTGTCTTATCAACTATGTTGATACCTCACGAGGTTTCGCTTTTATCTTTATCATGATATCCAAACCTAGATGGAAGCTATAGATAGATGCTGAATAGTTGATCATTTTATTGTCGGAAGGTGAGATCATGTCTTTTATTTAACTCCTTCATTTTAACTTCTGATTTTTTTTAAGTTGTGTGTCCATGAACATAGATTGAAGATGTAATTATTTCAATTTCCATAGACAGATGTTGAAAGCACATATTGTTCATGCCCTAACTAAAAGACGGACGATCCTCCAAACAGGATCTCGTGTAAGTATACAAAACTAGTAGCTAGTGTTGCCGTGGGCAGTACACAATTAAACAAGTACACGAGTAACACGACCGACATGCCCTTTGGGGTGCATAAATAAGCAGCAGCAGCAGGAGGCAGCAGGCAGCAGCTGTAGTGTAGCTGTGCATAGCGGCGGCGACGAGGAGGAGGAGGAGGAGAGCTGACGATTCTCTTGTTGTGTTCTTACATTGTCGTCGCTGTCTCGGCTTGTACTTGTCTGTCTTTCACCGTGTGTTGTGGTTGGCACGTGGCCGTCCGTCCGTCCATCGGCCGCGGCCGGCCGGAAAGCGAGCGGTGGCAGCAGGTAGGGACGCTCTGCTTTTCAGGGCTCAGACAGGCAGGGGCGACCTCTCTTGACCTAGTAGGAGTCGCACGTGCTACACAACACAAGAGCTCGAGAGATCTGTCCAAAACGCGTACAGGCCAGCAACTCCAAACGGCATGTCTGCCTGCCTGTCTCCGCTGCTGCGATCGCTGCCGGTTTCACGTACCGATAACTGATCCTTCCTCCGTTTAACAATATAATTCATTCTAACTCTTTTCACATTCATATTATAAATCATACATATTGACATATCTAAATTCAATAACATCAACTAGAAAGGAAGCTCATAGATACGCGGGCAATTCACTTATTGTTTATAAAAAGAATACTAAAAGATGTCTCACCATATTCACTATAAGAATCATTACCTAGAATAAAAAAAATATTTATTTTACGTCATTACCTAGAATAAAAAAATATTTATTCCGTAAAATAGACCATAAACTTTGATATACTATATGATAATGTCTATTATATCCAGACAAAAATCACTTTATTATCACCATCCTTCACAAACATACGAGTTAATATGTGTTTTGTTTTTATTCTTTTATTATGCATCTAATCACTTATGCATTTTCATATAGTACAATTTTGATATAGTACAATTTTCATATAGTACAATTTTGATATATGCATTTTCATATAGTACAATTTTATTATCACCATTTTGATGTATTTTGATACTTCCTCCGTTTAACTAGCATAAACAATTTTGACATGTACTTGCGTGTGTCACGTCTTAGTTCGTTCGCTTCTGTTTGGCTGCACATACCAATCAGCTTAATTGCAACACTTTTCCAACAAGGTAACACTACTGGAATTTTCATATTTTCATATTTTTTTTGGAAAACTTATTTTACAAATAAACCTTTAAAAATACTTATTCTAGAGAAATGGGGGCAATACGATCACTTTAGGATAATGCGCTAAGTAAGCGCAATATAATCATTTTGAGAAATTTTAGAGGCCCGCCGTGGTCAAATAGATAGATTAAGACATAGTGGTCTGAAGGGAATCAACATACAAACTCAACGGCAAACAAAGAATGGACAGAACTCTTTAGCATAAAACGATTGAACGGAAACCCCGGATTTATATCTGATGAACTTTTGTCCTATTGTCATATGGTGATTTTTTTTCTTCTATCAAACATCAATTTAACTGGTTAAGTTTTATGATGGTCTTAAGATGAGGTCCTCGGGTGACCCATTATTCCTTTTTTTTAAAATACCCTCTTTTTTACTTAAGACGAGATACACTAAAATAGGAACAAAAACATCAAAGTAATGGCATAAAGGAAACCTATATAATTGCTTTGTGGCTAGCTAGACCTTAGTTTACCCTCAAGCTAGCTTTTTCTCACAAACACCAATGCCTGCAATGGTTGATGATGTTACCGCTGCCTTTTCTATATATCTTTGTTATTTCCTACAAGATATTCCATCCGTTCAGAAATAATAGTTATATCGGTTTTAACTTTGAGTTCTCCTATTTTGATTAAAAAAATTGTGATTTGGAGGGAAAGACGTCCCTTCAAACATCTGTCAGGGTTACGGGTAAGGTATACCCTCTACCCTTTGATATACGTCACATATCGATATGGTATACTTGCGCGTATACGGACGTTTTCGGCATACGTTAAGGAAATTCATCATGATGGAAGGAGTCCTACTAGGACAGAACTGGGTCGTCATTGTATCGTGCCGGGTCCGATGTCTCCGAGTCCTACTTGGAGACCAGTTGACCTGCGATATAAAAGTGACCCCCCGAGAGGACCTAGGGCATCGAATCTCATAGCCAACACATCTACAACAGCCTATGGAGTTGAAGCCTACAGGAGCCAAGTCGCCGGGAGATCTAATCGAACCTGTTCGATTACGATCTAGTCGGTATCTGTTTACACCCAAATTTGGCACCTAAGATTAAAATAGGAAAGATTGCCAAAATTTGGAAGTCTATCGGTTTCCTCCGAGTGGGTCGGTCTGACCGCCGTGTGTTGGGCGGTCAGACCGCTGGCTCAGGGCCGATCAGACCGGCGGTGTGTGGCCGGTCTGACCGGCAGGTCCGAGTCCGACGGTGTTTCATCGGTTTTCGAGGTTTCCTTGCTTGGAAAGGCATGTTTCGGGTTTCCTTTAGTTTCTACCCCGAGTTGGACGTGGAGGAGGGCTTGTAGAGGGCAAGACCAACCCCTATATAAGGGACATGGCCGGTTCATTGTAAAAAACCAATCTACAATCAATCAATCGAATCGTTTTTCATATTGCTTTTAGTTTTCTCTTAGTTTGTCCATCTTTGTCGGTTTGCGCCGTAAACCGTCCGCCGCCGCTGCAAGAGTGTGACATCTCTTTGTAGGTTTGTCTTGAAAACCTTCCGTTTTGCCCACAAGACGGGTAGTTATCTAGAAATTGGCTCCGCTAGCCGGTTTAGTTATCAAAACCCATCTAGGTTTAGCTCTTTGCTAGATCGAGGTGGTTGGCGACTCTATGATCACCGCAAGGCTTAAGGTGCTGCGATCGTGCTTGTCAACTTGTCAAAAAAGTTGCCAACACGATTTTTGGCGACTCCGCTAGGGAGGAGATCCGTTCATCGTCAACTCAACTTCGACATCGCCATGACGAAGCCGCCATCCAAGATGGAGGTGGAGCCATCCAATGTGATACCGGTCACATTGAATGATTTCGAAGGAGAGGACCACAAGACTATGGAGGAGTACATCAACGAGCTCACGTGGGAGGCGTTGATGAGGGCAAGCACTAGGACTCGTCAAGGCGTGATCATCAAGCCCGGGCCACGTCCTAAGCTCGCCCCCGATTTGGTAAGCAATGACGAGGTAACATAATCTATCCAACAACAAGTAGCATCTACGATAGATTCATCTATGATTGTTTTTAAAGATAAGTTAGATGCAACTTTTAAGGGTAAATTTGATGAGTTTTTAATGTTTAAATTCGGCCCTCTTATGGCCGATTACATGTCAAAAGATAAAGCCTCTACCACTGCTAACCAACCTCCTATAGATCAAACGGGTAGTGGAACCGATGGAGCGGTGCACACGGCCGGTCTGACCGGGCCTGACGGCCGGTCAGACCGTGAGCTAGCCGTTGGTCCGACCGGCCAAACAGCCGGTCAGACCGGGTATTACCCCGGCGGTCAGACCGGGACTCAGGCCGGTCTGACCGCGCCTCTGGATGCCAGTCAGACCGGGCCCTGGGCCGGTCAGACCGGCGTGATTATACCGATACAGGGGATAGATCCAATGACTAATGCTAGTTATTTGTATCATCTTAGAACATTTGATCCTCCTGTATCTACTACTGCAAATAGCCCCCAAGTACCCCCACATGTTCCTAATGCTTATAATGATGTTGCTAGGGGGTATCCTCCCGATACTAGACAAGGCCAATATAATCATATTGCGCCACAAGCACAACCTATTAGGCCACCAAATCCACCGCCAAATCAACATAGGCCTAATAATATGGAGGAGATAATTAGTGAGATTATTAGGGATAAATTTGGGATTGAAACTAGGAATCGTGCTAGGATTTACAAAAAGCCGTATCCTGATTATTATGATAATGTGCCGTTTCCTCGTAATTATAGAGTTCCCGAATTTACCAAGTTTAGTGGTGAAGATGGTAGGACCACATGGGAGCATGTAGGTCAATTTTTAGCGCAATGTGGTGAGGCAAATAGTGATACTTTTAAATTGCGCTTGTTTTCTTTATCTTTATCCGGTACTGCTTTTATATGGTTTACTTCTTTACCGGCAAATTCTATTCATACTTAGGCTCAATTAGAAGAAAAATTTCATGATTATTTCTATACTGGAGAAACTAAGCTTAGGTTATGTGATTTAACATCGGTTAAGCAAAAATATAATGAGCCTGTCATTGATTATATTAAGAGATTTAGGGATGTTAGAAACCGATGTTATACCTTGAATATAACTGATAGAGATTTGGCTGGTCTTGCTTTTAATGGTTTAATTGCTCCTCTTAGAGAAAGACTAGATGGCCAACAATTTCTTGATGTTAGTCAACTTATGCAAAGGGCTCTGGCTCAGGAAGGCCGGGTTAAGGATAATAAAAAACTTGTTAGACCATATGACAAAAAGCCTAATGTTAATGTGATTGATTACCCTGAGGCTAGTGATAGTGAGGAAGAGGGTGATCATAATATATATGTTGCTGAATGGTCGTGGACTAACAAAAACAAGCCTTTTATTTGCTTTAACCTAATGCCGACTACTCGTAAAGATCGGCAAAGTGAGGTTAAATATAGTTTTGATGTGGCCAAGTGTGATAAGATTTTTTATTATCTTTTACAAGAGAAATAAATTAGATTACCTAAAGGCCATGTCATACCATCTCAAGAAGAATTGAAACGTTGAGCATATTGTAAATGGCATGATTCTCACTCTCATTCTACTAATGATTGCAATGTGTTTCGACGACAGGTTCAATCGGCCATAGATGAAGGACGATTGAAGTTCACCGATGGCTCCAAGATGAAGCTTGACCATGATCCTTTTCCGGTGAATACAATTAATTTCGATGATAAGAAGGTGTTGATTCGGCCGGAGCAAGCCGAATCTACTAAGGGAAAAGGAGTGGTCATTGGCGAACCAAGGCCTAAGATGATAGTGCCAAAGAAGCCGGAGGTTGGTGTTTGGAAAGAGAATAAGAGTGA
Source organism: Oryza glaberrima (assembly GCF_000147395.1). Taxonomy (NCBI): domain Eukaryota; kingdom Viridiplantae; phylum Streptophyta; class Magnoliopsida; order Poales; family Poaceae; genus Oryza; species Oryza glaberrima. The sequence continues at coordinate 21,125,223 of NC_068331.1, read as the reverse complement.
AGCTTCAACTTCCAAGGCCCCTAGGAAGACCAAGGTGACTTTTGATATGCTTTTGGAGAAGTATGAGAAGCAAGGTGGTGAGAGGGCTCGCAACAAAGGAAAAAGACCAAGATCACCTCCTAGGGAGCGATTTGGTCATTCACCAAGACGGTCGCATTCACCTCCATATCATCATCCACAAGGCATGTCATGGGGTTCTTATCCAATGCCGCCGCCGAGTTATTCTTATCCTTATTATATGCCATGGGGGGCGACACCGCCAATGTTCAACCATATGCCTCCAATGCAATTCAACCAAGGAAGGGGAGGACCAAGGAGGCCAATTCATGAGCGTTTGTCTTCAACGAGCAATGGCCGGTTTTATGGTAAGAATCGGGCCAATGAAGAAAAGAGGGAAGGAAAGCGCATTAAGGTGGAGGCAAGGACTTCGGAAGTAATTACCATCAAAGTGGGGTCTCATGATGTGCCAATACCTTCTGGAGATGGAGTTGGAGAGTCCTCAAGCAAAAAATCCGAAGCCGGTACCAGCCCATCGTAGACGGCCGGTCTGACCACAGCCATGCAGCCGGTCGGACCGGGCCATCAGGCCGGTCTGACCGCCGACCTGACAGCGGTCCGACCGACGCCTCAGGCCAGTCTGACTGCGCGCCAAATGTCGGTTTGACCGGCGCATCTGGCCGATCGGACCGGTGGTCTATGTCCGGTCTGACCGGTCTCCAGCGCCAGTTTGATAGAAGATTTGCAAAGGGCGATGTGAGGGCTTCATCGTATTCAAACAAGATCAATAGAGGACATTATTTACCTCCTGGAACAGAGCCGAATCCTAGGTGGATGCCTAAGGATTTGATGGCTACTTAGAAGAGAAGGTTGCAACGTCTTCGGGCTCAAGAGATAAGAGAGAAAAAAGCCGAAGAGCAAAGAGATAAGAGGTTCAACGAGTTGCGACCACCACCGGTATGGAGGCGTAAATCCATAGAGAAGGAAAAACCGGTTGTTGTAGAGGAGGAGGAGCAATCGGTTGATAAAGGTGAATCATCTCCAAAAGAAGACATGGATATCAACAAGGTATGTATGTTGCCTATGGAGTTTTGTGCTATGGATGAAGCCGAGGTTGCTCAATTTTCATTGGGTCCTAAAGACGCGGTTTTTGAGAAGCCCGATGAATCAAACTGTCACATGAAGCCTCTCTATCTCAAAGACCATGTTGATGGGAAGCCGGTCTCTAGGATGCTAGTGAATGGAGGTACCGCCGTGAACTTGATGCCGTATTCATTATTCAAGAAGTTGGGGCGTGAGGATGATGAGTTGAAGAAGACTAACATGATTCTCAATGGCTTCAATGGTAAACCAACGGAGGCGAAGGGTATCTTTTCGGCGGAGCTTACCGTGGGGAACAAGACGTTACCAACCGCTTTCTTCATTGTCGATGTGCAAGTTGTTCAAGCGGATACATCGGCCGAGGTTGCAATGGCCGATGCTACTTTTGAGTGGCGTCATGGGAATATTCAATGTTTATCGAGGAGGGATCTTTCTAGCTATGATTTTATTAGTATCTCCGATGGCAAATTTGTACGTATCTCTGTAAAGCCGGCTAGTGTAGCACGGCTAAGCCATATAAATTTGTATAATGAGTAAAGAAGCTAATTTGGAGTGGTTACAAAAGAGGGTGCAAGAATATCGGTCTAGAAAGAACGATATTGGTGAAACTATTGAAGATTTTGATGAAGTGGAGAAGCTTGGACAAGGGTTTACATCGGCCGATCCATTGGAGGAAGTAGACATAGGTGATGGAACCAAACCAAGGCCGACTTTTGTAAACAAAAATATGAGAGCCGATTATAAGGTTAAGATAATCGAGCTACTTAAAGAATATGTTGATTGCTTTGCATAGGAGTACCATGAGATGCTGGGTCTTAGCCGTGAGCTTGTTGAGCATCGGCTTCCAATTAAACCGGGTTTTAGGCCTTATAAGCAACCACCTCGTCGTTTTAATCCTTTGCTATATGACCGAGTCAAAGAGGAGATTGATCGGTTGTTGAAGGCGGGGTTTATTAGGCCACATCGTTATGCGGAGTGGGTTTCTAGCATAGTCCCGGTGGAGAAGAAGGGGAGTGGTAATATTAGAGTTTGCATAGATTTTAGAGATTTGAATAAAGCTACTCCCAAAGATGAATATCCTATGCCTATAGCCGACATGATGATCAATGATGCCTCGGGTCATAAGGTGATTAGCTTTTTAGATGGTAATGCCGGCTACAATCAAATTTTTATGGCGGAAGAAGATATGTATAAAACGGCTTTTAGGTGCCCGGGATTTGTTGGTTTGTTTGAGTGGGTTGTCATGAGTTTTGGGTTGAAGAATGCCGGTGCAACATATCAAAGGGCAATGAATTTGATCTTTCATGATTTGCTAGGTATTATCTTAGAGATCTATATTGATGATATTGTTGTCAAATCGGATGGTATGGAAGGACACATAGCCGATTTGAGGTTAGCTTTTGAGAGGTTGCGCCGGTATGGTTTGAAGATGAACCCACTTAAATGTGATTTTGGTGTGTCGGCGGGGAAGTTCTTAGGATTCATGGTGCATGAGAGAAGGGTTGAGATTGATCCTAAGAAGATAGAAAAGATTCGTGATTTCAAAGCGCCGACATGCAAGAAGGAGGTCCAAAAGTTGCTAGGTAAGGTGAATTATTTGAGAAGGTTTATTTCTAACCTAGCGGGTAAAATCGATACTTTTGTTCCTATACTTCGCTTGAAAAAAGAAGCCGATTTTACTTGGGGGGCAAAGCAACAAGAGGCGTTTGAAGAGTTGAAGAGGTATTTGTCTACTCCACCCGTTGTACGAGCGCCTAAAGCCGGAAAGCATTTTCGGTTATATATTGCCTCCGAAGATAAAGTCATTGGTGCCGTTTTGACGCAAGAGGAAGATGGCAAGGAATATATCGCTACTTATTTGAGCCGCCGTCTTTTGGATAACGAAACGAGGTATGTTTTTATAGAGAGACTTTGTCTATGCTTATACTATGCTTGTACCAAATTGAGGCATTATTTGTTATCTAGTACATGCATAGTTGCTTGTCAAGCCGATGTTATTAAACACATGTTGCAAAGGCCAATTCTAAGTGGGAGAATTGGCAAGTGGGCATATGCTTTGATAGAATATGATTTGGCTTATGAACCGTTGAAATCTATGAAAGGCCAAATTGTATGTGATTTTGTAGTGGACCATCATGTAGATATTACTTATGAAGAAGAGGTTTGCTTAGTTGAAGTTATACCTTGGAAGATTTATTTTGATGGTTCTTCTTGCAAAGAAGGTCAAGGCATAGGGGTAGTTTTGTTTTCACCTAATGGCATGTGTTATGAAGCATCGGTTCGTTTGGAGTATTATTGTACAAATAATCAAGCTGAATACAATGCTTTATTATTCGGCTTACAAGTCATGGAGATGGTTGGAGCTAAGTACGTGGAAGCTTTTGGTGATTCGGAATTGGTGGTGCAACAAGTCGCCGGAGTTTACAGATGCTTGGACGGATCACTAAATAGGTACCTTTATTCATGTTTGGATATTATTGCCAATTTTGATAATTTTGTTATTAGACATAATGCTAGGCATGATAATTCCAGAGCAAATGACTTGGCGCAACAAGCATCTGGCTATAATGTGAAGAAGGGATTATTTCTGATATTAGAAGAGCCGGTGCTTGATTTTAAATCTTTGTGCGAAATTGGAAAAACTGGAGACCAGGGGCGGTCTGACCGGCATTGCGTGGCCGGTCTGACCAGTGATTAGGGGCGGTTTGACTGGCCACATACCGTCGGTCTGACTAGCGATCCCGAACAGTCTGACCGGCCTTGTATGGCCGGTCCGACCGGTTCTGGGCAGAGCTCTGGGGGGCACATTTCAATCAATTTGGAAGCCGAATTGATTGTGAATTCGAATGTTTGTGCCCAGGAGTTAGAAGAGGATTGGAGAATTCCTTTGATTCGATATTTGATACATCCCACACTTAAGGTTGATCGGAAAATTCGGCGACAAGCATTCAAATACACATTGCTTGATGGAGATTTGTATCGCGGAAATATAGATGGTGTCTTGTTGAAGTGCTTAGATGAAGATCAATCTAAAGTGGCTATGGGAGAGGTACATGAAGGAATTTGTGGAACTCATCAATCGGCCCACAAGATGAATTAGTTGCTTAAGAGAGCGGGGTTCTATTGGCCGAGGATGATTGATGATTGCTTCAAATATTATAGGGGATGTGAAACTTGTCAACAGTTCGGCAATGTTCAATTGGCGCCCGCCGCCGTGTTGAACCCTATAATCAAACAATGGCCATTCCGAGGATGGGTTTTAGATTTCATTGGTCAAATTTATCCTTCGTCATCAAGGGGGCATAGGTTCGTGCTAGTTGCTACGGATTACTTCACCAAGTGGGCCGAAGCCGTGCCGTTGAAGAATATGACTCATACGGAGGTAATTGACTTTATTTTGAAGCATATTATCCATAGATTCGGTATTCCACAAACATTAACTACGGATCAAGGTGCTTCTTTTTTGTCTAAGGAAGTGAAGAGTTTTGCTGAATCTTATGGTATTAAATTGTTGAGTTCTTCTCCTTTCTACGCTCAGGCTAATGGGCAAGTCGAGTCGAGTAACGTTGTTGAAGTTAGTGAAAAAGAATATTGAGGAATACCTAAAGAGGTGGCATGAGGTGCTTTCTGAAGCATTGTGGGCGCATAGGATATCTAAACATGGTGCCACTAAAGTCACTCCTTTTGAGTTGGTTTAAGGTCAAGAAGCCGTTTTTACCGGTGGAGGTAAATCTTGGTTCTCTTCGTTATATCAAGCAAGATGATTTGTCAAGTGAAGATTACAAGACGTTGATGGGAGACAACCTTGATGAAGTCATCGACAAGCGCTTGAAGGCATTGGAAGAAATAGAGAGAGAAGAAGAGGGTGGCCAAAGCGTACAACAAAAGGGTGAAAGCAAAGTTGTTTCAAGTCGGAGATTTGGTTTGGAAGACAATTTTGCCTTTGGGTACTCGATCCAAGGAGTTCGGTAAGTGGTCTCCTAGTTGGGAGGCTCCTTATCGAGTATGCGGCATTGTTCGAGGAAACGCATATTTTTTGGAGACACTTCAAGGGGAGCGTTTTCAGCGAGCAATCAACGGGAAATACTTGAAGAAATACTTCCCGAGTGTTTGGCAAGACACTTAGGAGGTACTATGGCCGGTAATTGGATTATCGTCCTAAGAACAAAACATGTTCTATGCTTTCAGATTCACGTTGTTCATCAAAAAGGCAGGGGAGCATGTGTTTACACCCAAATTTGGCACCTAGGATTAAAATAGGAAAGATTGACAAAATTTGGAAGTCTACCGGTTTCCTCCGAGTGGGCCGGCCTGACCGCCGTGTGCTGGGCGGTCAGACCGCCGGCTCAGGGCTGGTCAGACCGGCGGTGTGTGGCCGGTCTGACCGGCAGGTCCGAGTCCGACTGTGTTTCGTCGGGTTTCGAGGTTTCCTTGCTCGGGAAGGCATGTTTCGGGTTTCCTTTAGTTTCTACCCCCGAGTTGGACGTGGAGGAGAGCCTGTAGAGGGCAAGACCAACCCCTATATAAGGGACATGGCCGGTTCATTGCAAAAAACCAATCTACAATCAATCAATCGAATCGTTTTTCATATTGCTTTTAGTTTTCTCTTAGTTTGTCCATCTTTGTCGGTTTGCGCCGTAAACCGTCCGCGCCGCTGCGAGAGTGTGACATCTCTTTGTAGGTTTGTCCTGAAAACCTTCCGTTTTGCCCACGAGACAGGTAGTTATCTAGAAATTGGCTCCGCTAGCCGGTTTAGTTATCAAAACCCATCTAGGTTTAGCTCTTTCTAGACCGAGGTGGTTGGAGACTCTAGGATCACCGCAAGACTTAAGGTGCTGCGATCGTGCTTGTCAACTTGTCAAAAAAGTTGCCAACAGTATCATCGAGTTCCGCTAGTTTCCATCATATAATACCATACCAACTGGATTAGGGCTATTACCTATCAAGGGGCCTGAACCAGTATAATCTTTGTTTTCTGTCTGCTTGATGTCTTATTACGTAGATCCTTGTACCAGCGTACCCCAGTATCCTCTATATCCGGTCTACAGGTATCCCCCGTCGATAGTGGCGCGCCAGGTAGGGGCACTTGGTGCTCAAGGTTCTACTACTATGTCATCCAGCTTCGTCGACAACAGCGTCAACACCAACCTCAACCAAGGAGTTCCTACTTCAACAATGCTGGTGTGGACTCAAGTCGGCGAAATCGTCTTCCCGGTTTACACCATAGTTCCGATCTCGGCTGGTCCATCAATGACCGGAAGCGAGAACGCAGTCGCTACGACCCATGACGACTCCATGTCGAAGGATCCGCCCGCCGAAGCGGAGAACGGAACGTCGATGACATCCAAGCCCGAGAAGGATCCTAGTGCGGCCAAACCTTGCCTTTCCGACAAGAATCACGAGCCGACGAGGATGACTTCCGAGGTGACGAGGTCCTGGTGTCCTATCCACAAAACCAGAAAACACACCTTGCAAGCCTGCTGGGTTTTTCTCAACGTCCATACTGAAATTCGTGCCTGCAAAGAGCGTGGAATTCAGCGTACTTCTCCAACTCGTGATGTCTATTGTCCTATTCGCAAGACAAAGAATCACGACCTCTCAAGCTGCAAGGTCTTTCTCAGCGCCATGAAGACGTCACCTCCTAAAGTCCGGCAGTCACGTATCCCCCTCAGGGATGAGGACAAGGAACAAGGAGCGACGCTGATCTCAGATCGATTCGTTGGGATAATCGACATCGATCCCCACGAACCGTCAGTCCTGCACCTGCTCGAAGACTATGGCTCATCGTCAACAAGTACGCCACGCGAGGTATTGGCTATCGATGGGACCAGCACGTCAGCGTGCGCTAATGCGGAAGCGGAAAATCAAGTGACTACACCGGCCCAGCACATCAGGGTCGTCAACGCAATACTGAGGGAAACCCCCTACGATCCCGTTCTGAACGACGATCTCGCACGGTGGACAGAACGACTACGAGAATCAGTGACCAACCTCAGCAACATGTTCGAAGAGGCCGCTGCTGCAGTGCACCCGGAACAGCCACCAACTGGCGGTGCTAATGGCGAAAACCCTGAACAGCGGGAATCGCCTCATAGAGCCACCCCTCCACCTCGCTGCACCGGCGATCTCCGCGATCACCTGAATGGCCGCTGAGAGGCGCGACGCGCATGAGACAACGAGAATCGTTCCCGACATCGCGTCTCTTCGCGACGTCACGATAATGAAGAACGAGGAGGCCGTTCGAGCGAAGACCAAAACCGTGATAACCGCCACAACCGCCACGATCACGACGATCGCGAACGGTGGGTGCTGGGCGATACTAGTCGAGGATGCCGCCATAATGACGACGACGATGGAGATCGGCGCCGGGATAACAACGGGAGATGACGACAGGATTCTCGAGAACACAGCCGACGTCCTCGTAATCGTACACCGGAACCAAGTGACCCATCGTCATCGTCATCATCTTCCTCATCCTCATCATCAGATAGACATCCACGAAGGACGTATAATCGCCGACAACCCACCGCCCCCAGCGCTGGGTGTAGAGCATTCAGTCGTTCGCTACGTGATGTCCGATGGCCTGAGAGATTCCGACCAGGAGCAATAGAGAAGTACGATGGGAGTACCGACCCAGAAGAGTTCCTTCAGGTTTACTCCACAGTACTCTACGCTGCCGGAGCGGACGACAACACGTTGGCGAATTACTTGCCAACTGCATTGAAAGGCTCTGCGTGTTCATGGCTGATGCATCTCCCGCCCTACTCGATTTCTTCGTGGACAGACCTGTGGCAGCAGTTCGTCGCCAACTTCCAAGGAACTTACAAGCGCCACGCGATCGAAGACGACCTACATGCGTTGACACAGAACCCAAGTGAATCCTTCAGGGATTATATTCGGCGCTTTAATGAGTGCAGAAATACAATCCCCGAAATCACCGACGCTTCTATAATCCGCGCCTTCAAGTCCGGTGTCAGAGATCGCTATACTACCCAGGAGTTGGCAACGAGGCGCGTCACGACTACTCAGAGATTATTCGAAATGCTCGATCGATGCGCTCACGCGGACGACGCACTGAGACGAAAGAACGACAAACCGAAGACCGGAGGAGAGAAGAAACCAGCCAAGGACGCACCGGAGTCAAGCAAGAAGAAAAATCGCAAGAGTGGGAAAAGGAAAGCTCAAGCGGAAGTTCTCGCAATAGAATACGCGGACCCTCCCAAGCGCCTAGACCCACAAGGCAGCGACACAAAGAAAACATGGTGCCCTATACACAAGTCGGACAGACACTCTCTAGAAGATTGCCTCGTCTTCAAAAAGTCGCTCGCAAAACACATGGCATTGGAAAAAGGCAAGCGAGTACGCGTGGTCGAGAAGGACGCTGAGGCGGCTACTCAGGAATCAGACTCAGCATACCCAGATCTCCATGTCTTGCACATATTCGGAGGTTCCACGGCATACTCCTCAAAGCGAGAATACAAGAAAGTGGAACGTGAATTCTGTTCGACGTGGCAGGGAGCTACGCCCAAGATGAAGTGGTCTGAACAGAAGATAGAACTCTCTGAAGAGGACCAGCCCAAAACTACTGTCATCCCAGGGCGATATCCGATCGTGGTCTAACCCACTATTCGGAATATCAAGGTCGCGCGAGTTCTGATCGACAGCGGCATCTCAATCAACCTTCTCTTCGCCAGCACCTTGGACGCGATGGGGATCCCACGAAGCGAGTTGTCACGCCCGGAATTTCTATCCAAAATTCCAAACGCTTACATGTGCACGAACCCTCGTCCAGGAATCAGCCGAGGCACACAATAACAAATTGATAATAGAGTACAATTATTACTCTAATTAATAAGCGAATAAAATGTCATTACAGAGGTAGATAGTTCCTCTCAATCAATAAAGATCTAAGCAGCGGAAAATAAGATAAACAGCGCAGACGATTCCACTCCACAGGCAGCTTGACCAGGGCTACACCTAATCCTCCACACCATCAGCATCACTGTAGAACTCCTCCTCTGATGAATGATTGCAAGGTGAGTATATGACATACTCAGCAAGCCACGCAGCAAATATGCAAGTGCACAGGATAACAAAGGATGGCATAATAGGGTTTCATTTGCATAAACAGCATTTAATAAACATTTCAGAATTTAGTAAAACAGTTGAGTAATAATTAAACAATATTATTCCAACGCTATACAACATATCCTGTTGCATAGGCCCAACCATTCTGAACAACCAACCCCGGCTGCACAGTTCTATCTCCAGACCAGGAATATTCCATTCCAAACCAGGAGCTAAACAAATTATTACCAGTCATAGTATCTTTTATTATGATGAGAGGTATGAGACTAATCACGAAAGACATTGTTAAACCCGCCCATAACCGCGGGCACGGCTATTCGAATAGCTTTACTCTGGCCAGAGATGTACCACTGTACCCACAAGACACAGCCCCACGACATGTCACCATGCGCCTTGATACCACCACGGTACCTCAGAAAGGAGCTGTGACAGTACCCTTCGCACAACACAATCCACCACAGCGCACCGTTCCTGGATCATAATCACCCCCTTATAAACAAGGCATGGACTCCCCAGCGACCCCCGTGGGCTTATCTCCGCCACTTCTCAGTCTGGTGGCCCGCAATGAACCATGCTATACAAAAGGTAAAGCCGTTGCCCACGCTGGCTTGTGGTTGGCACGGTTAATGTTTCACAACCGAAACTCGTGAACCGGTCCTTAATTGTCATGAGCACGACCATCAAAACCATGTGCTCACAACCCACCATTAACAGGTTTTAGTTGGCAAATTAATTAATTAACCAATCATGATTAACCATCATGAGTTATCATTAAGCCATCATTGAATAATAGGGAGTCATAAGTTATCCCAATAGTGTGCTAATGTTTCTAAGCATGGCTAAGCAATCACATCTAATATCTAGCTGAACCAATATATAAAGCTCAACTAGTCAATTTATAAGAACCCAAGGTATCAAGGAATAAAGTAATCAAGAACAAAAGGGCTATAACAAACAATAGGTTAATTCCACCCAATGACATTCGAAAATAAATGCAATAGTTGAATAGAAACAATAGCTTTAAATGGGATCAACATGCTCAAAGGGGTTGTTTGGGATCTGTGTGACTTGCCTTGCTGGCCTTGGAACTCTTCAAATTCTTCTCCTGCGAAAACGGACTCTCCGGAAACGTCGGAATCTAAACAAAAAAGAGCAAAACACCAAAACAGCACATAAACAAGCATGAACAGTACATGTGGATATTTTTAACATGTAGATCTCAATTTTAGAAAAATTTAGAGACTTGAACCAACTAAATCCGAGCTAAGATGAATTAGTTATGAATTTTTAAAGATTAAATCGGATTAAAACACTTATATGGATTTTAATTGAATTATGACGCAATAATGAATTATTTTTGAAAAGGAAAAGAGGATTTATTGCGTCAGCGGCTAGGGTTTGCGGTGGACCGGGTGCACGGCGACGGTTCACGAGAACGGACGGCCGAGATCGATCCATCCAAAACGAACGGCCGGGATCGATCGGTCCACAGCCAGACCACGGCGGACGGCATCGATGACGTCGGCGATGACGTCATCTCCGGCGGCGACCGAACCGCGCGAGCTCGCCGGCGAACGACGGCGTGGCGGCGCGAACGGAGAGCACCTACGGGTAGCGGACGGCACGGCGAACTCACCGACGACCAAAGCGACGGCGGACGATGACCGGACGACGTCGGCGACGAGGAAGAAACGGCGGCGACCTCCGGCTTGACGACGGCGACGATGTTCCGACGGTCGACAGCGACGGCGAAGGGGCTGACGAGGACGGCGACGCGACGGCGACCACGACGGCGGCCTTCCCGAGCGATGGCGACGACTGGAGCGACGGCGGCGCACGGCTGGAGCGGCGGCGACGACGGCGGCGCGAGGACTCACGGCGCTAGGGCTCTACGGACGACGAGAGGCGAAGGCGAGGGTGGCGACGGGTAGCGGAGACACCGGGGATCCTTTTAAAGGGGCAAGGAGGCGGCGGCGAAGGCCCACGGCGGCCGGCGACGAGAAGGAAAGTCTAGGGTTCGGAGGAGAGAGACCGATCCGATTCGAGATCGAATCCTCCGCTTTCCAAACGATTTTAGCCGAAGTTCCAAAAGGGAAAAGGTAGAGGAGATCGAGAAGATCATTTCCCCTCTATTGATTTCACCGGAAACGGAAAGGATCGGCCGGATTTGGAAAGAGACGGCGGCGGCGCGGCGCTAGGGTTTCGGGCGGCGGCGGCGCGAGGAAGACGACGAGTCTGACAGGCGGGCCCCACCTGTCAGCGGGCGGACGCGCGCGCGAGCGACGGCTGCGGCTGCGGACTGGGCCGACTTGGGCCGAGGAGGAGAGAGAGAAGGTTTTGGGCCGACTTTCGGCCCAAAGCCAAAAGAGACTTTTAAAAACCTTTTTCCATTTAAATTATTCATGAAATGCAATTCCATTTATTAAAAATACTTCCTTAGCTCAAATAAATCCCAGAAAAATCTAGAAATTATAGAATTAAGCAAAGTATTTAATAAAATTTTATCTAGCCCCATTTTATATTGGAATTTATTATTTAAAAAAATAGATCTTCTCTTCTAGGCTTTTAAAATCAATTCTAATAATTCCAATTAAACAACAATTTATATATTTGAAATTTTTAGGGTGTGACACGAGTTGACACCCACCGATCAACCCTTCCATGGAATCACTCCCCTCAGTCACGTCCAAACCATTGGGCAAAATTACGTTGCCTGTGACTTTCTGCCAAGCAAATAACTTCCGAACGGAGCAGATCACCTTTGATGTTGCTGAATTCGATACAGCATACAATGCCATCATTGGGAGAACTGCACTCGTGAAGTTCATGGCCGCATCTCACTAGGCGTATCAAGTGCTCAAGATGCTGGGATCGAAGGGAACAATCACTATTCAAGGGAATGCTAAGCTGGCAGTGCAATGCGACAAGCGGAGCCTCGACATGGTCGAGCACACGCCCAGCCCACCTGCCACAGTTGAGCCACCCAAGAAAGTGAGCAAAACAAACAAGACGCCGAAACCGGATGGCGCAATCAAGATCGTTCCATTTTCCAGTGCCAACCCCGACAAGACCGTCAAGATCGGGGCATCACTAGGAGAGAAATAGGAACTCGCGCTCATCACCTTCTTCCGCGACAATGCTGACATGTTCACTTGACAGCCGTCCGACATGCCGGGGGTACACAGGGAGGTGATTGAGCACAAACTCATGGTGCGACCCGACGCCAAGCTAGTAAAGCAAACACTGCGGAGATTTGCACCAGATCGAAAACAAGCCATACGAGAAGAGCTCGACAAGCTTCTCAAAGCTGGTTTCATCAGAGAGGTGCGGAAGGCCAACGGGAAATGGAGAATGTGTATCGATTTCACCAACCTCAACAAGGCGTATCCCAAGGATCACTTCCCTCTTCCTCGAATAGACCAACTGGTGGACTCAACAGCCGGTTGTGAGTTGTTGAGCTTTCTCGACGCTTACTCCGGCTACCACCAAATCAGCATGGCAACAGAGGACGAGGAGAAAACAGCATTCATCACACCGTTCGGGGTATTCTGCTACGTTAAGATGCCGTTCGGACTAATAACCGCAGGAAACACTTTCCAGCGCACGGTCCAGAGTGCACTTAGTGACCAACTCGGAAACAATGTCGAGGCCTACGTCGATAACATTGTTGTCAAGACCAAGACAAGCGACTCATTGATTGACGATCTGCGGGAAACGTTCGACAACCTCTGACGATATCGCCTCATGCTCAATCCAGAGAAGTGCACGTTCGGAGTACCATCGGGCAAGCTGCTCGGTTTCCTCGTCTCTGGGAGAGGAATAGAAGCATATCCCGAGAAGATCAAGGCAATCGAGAACATGAAGTCGTCTACAAGACTCAAGGAAGTACAGAAGCTAACTGGATGCATGGCGGCACTAAGCAGGTTCGTTGCTAGGATGGGAGAACGAGGACAACCTTTCTTCGCTCTGCGGAAGAAGCAAGACAAATTTGTATAGATACAGGAAGCCGAAGAGGCATTCATTGCACTCAAGCGCTATCTATCAAATCCCCTTGTACTTGTTGCCCCCCAACCTAATGAAGAATTATTTCTCTACATTGCCGCGACGCCATATTCCGTTAGCACTGTCATTGTTGTCGAGAGAGAGAAGGTGCAACGACCAGTCTACTACGTCAGCGAAGCTCTCCACGACGCAAAGACAAGATATCCACAGATCCAAAAACTGCTCTACGCGGTAATCATGACATCAAGAAAGCTACGCCACTACTTCCATGTGGACCCCCGTTTTTATAACAGGAATCAATCGTGTAAACAGTACCATTTCCCTGGATCAAGTAGTCTGGTACACACAAATTCATAGCTGAAATACCAAGTGCACATACACGAGTGTCTAGTACGAATTATTACATCATAAGCCCGCAGGCATAGTCTTAAATCATCGGACAGAGCGGTCCGGAATACATTCCAAAAACAGAAGTAGGTAAGGCAGCGGAGTTAAGGCAGCGGCACGCCATTGCCACAGGCAACGACCGTAACTAAGACCTACTGAGCGCCATCGTCTTCATCACCCTCCTGGTAGTAGGAATACGGATCCTCCGAAGCTTCATCTCCGGCCTCTAATTAAGTTTGTATATTGCAAGGGTGAGTACCAACTGTACTCAGCAAGCCACCACAGCAACAATGCATATGACAGGGGTATTCAAAGAATGGCTATGGTTCTTTTGCGCAAAGCAAGTTTTGTAATTTTTTTCACAAGCCTAAGACCTAGCACAGACTGATCCAATTTTAGTACCAGTGTTCATATTAAACAATGACGGTTCTGTCCACCATCCATTGTGATCCCAAAGATAGCTTCCCGCCATTGAGTCGTCATGGTTTTCTGAGGACGTCCACCTTCCCGCCTCTCAGGAAGTGGCTCCATCAGCATAGAAATCATCATGCAATATCTCATCCCACACAAGTTAAGAATTTAGAGTCTAGACAAGTGTAATACATGTCCCGGTGCTCAATAACCGCGAGCACGGCTATTCGAATAGATTTGGTTCACTCACACTGCAGTGGATGTACACTTTACCCGCACTCCGCGACTGCCCAACACATGAGCCTCGTCCCAACACATGAGACGTGTCACGGCAAAACTTTTCGATAACCTCGCATTGGCAGTACCCGCTCCATGAACTTTACATCCTCATGCACTCTAGGCGTACACGGTTTCTAGCAGTGAGAGGAGTTCTGGCGCACCCGGGAAGGAAATACTCTCACATGCATTAAGTTATAAATATGTTTAAATTCTCACATGGCAGTCCTACCGATGGCGACACCACTGTAGACACCTGCCTCGCGGTTCTACCAATGGCTGCCCCACCGTAGAGCCCCTGCCTCACACATCAAGAGACCACTATGCATGGATACTGCCTCCGCTCAGCTATCTACTCCGCTCGGTCTATACCCATACGAGAAGTGCGGTTGTACGGGGGTCGTTTCATGCTTAACTTCATGGCTCGGTCCTTAATTGACCGGGGACGGTACTAGCCTTTTCTGGATACCACCTAAATCCTCCGTTCGCCCCAGTCGAAAACAGTTGTTTAATTTTATTTCTCCTTTCACAAATCATGTCATTTACATCATGGCAATGTGGCGCTCATGTCTCCACATGCCGCCTCTCAATTACCTTCCCAAAGGTAATTGCCCAAGCATATAGCATTTGATAAATATGAGTATGCATGATTCTAGAGTGGCATGTCTAAGCATTTGTCATAGTTGACTAGGGACTCATACGTATTCATGGTTACAAGGGAATAAGGGTAAACAATAATCAAGGCATGGTATAATCACAAGTAGGATGTTCATCATTGCATGCGATTTTATTTGTAAACAAAATAATTTCGCAATTGGGATCAACATGTTCAAAGAATAGTGATGACTTGCCTTGCTCAAAGTCTTGTGGGTCTTGACCTTCGCTTGGATCCGCAACTCCCTCGGGCTCTAAAATTACGTGCGAAGAAACGATTTGAGTTCGGTTAGAATTCAAATAAAGATCCAAGTAAATCCAAAAAGATATCGAGCACGGAAGTCGGTTTCTTACATTATCTATTTTTGTTCGTGAAATAGAGCTACTCCGTTTGTTTAACTCCATCCATCCCCAAAGTATTTTGTGGCATAATGATTTTATTAGCACAAGTTTTTAATTTAATTAGCTCGAGTATTACATCCATTTAATAGGTTAGAAATTTCCATCGCGAGCTAAATATCGGACAAAATCCTAAAATTATCTTCTAATATTGTACGATTTAATTTAGTCTATGACTAAATGATTAAATATAATACATGGCTAAAATCCCTAGTAATTAAATCCGAATTTCTATCGTGAATCGATTACTTATAGAGATTACCCAAAATAATCTATAATTTCTATTAAAATTTTCAATTCTACGACTATAATTAATCTATAATTAAATTCTAATTATTTCAAATTTCCTAAACTATTAACCTCCCTATTCTATTTTCCCTTTTCCTCTTTTCTTTTCTTTCTTTTTCTCTTTTCTTTTCTTTCCTTTTTTTTTATTTTCTCTCCCTCCCTTTCTTTTTCTCTCTTTTTCTCTCCTCTCTTTCTTTTTACTTTCTTCTCCTCCCTCCCGGCTTCTCTCCTTCTTTCTTTCTTCTTTCTCTCCCTCGGCTTCTCCCTTCCTCCCGGCGGCACGGCGACAAACAGGGGGGCAGCGGCTCACCGACGACGGCGGCGGCGACGACGACGCACGGCGCAGCACACTGGGGCGGCGGCGCGGAGGCACGAAAGCGGCGGCACGATAGCACGAGGGTGGCGGCGCGGTGGCACGACGGCGGCGGTGCGTGGAGAAGAGGAGAGGGAGAGGAGGAGGGAATGGAGTGGGGTGGAGAAGGGGGAAGAGGCCAGGGTTTTTATAGGGGAGAGGGGGAAGAAAGAGAGGGGGAGGGGTGGCCGGCCTGACGTGACGGCGGCGCGGGGCTCGGGGCGGCGACGCGACGGCGGCCCAGGGCTCAAGGCGGCGACGCGACGGCGGTGACGCGACGGGCGGCGACGTGACGGCGGCGCGGGCTCGAGGCGCGGGGCGATGGCGCGCGGCGGCAGTCGGCGATGGCGACACGCGCGCGGCGACGGGACGGGCGGTGACGGGGCGCGTGGGCGCGCGGGGCGACGGGATGGCGGCGCGGCGCGGCTGCGGCGAAGCGACGGCACGCGGCGCGTGGGGCGCGAGGCGGCGGGCGCGCGGCGCGAGGCGTGACGGCGACGGGCGCGTGGCGATGGGACGTCGACGGCGATGGATGGCGACGGCGGCTCGGGGCGCGAGGTGCGGTGACACGACGGCGACGGCGACAGCGGCGATGGCGACGGCGCGCGGCGGCAGACGGCGACGACGACGGCACGGGGCGGCGACGCGGGGCTCAAGGCCGGCTAGGGCGCAGAGGTGGGAGAGGAGGGGGAAGGCTAGGGACCGCATCGAACACCTACGCTATAATGAACAGTGTATTTTCCCATTTATCCCGATTTTAGTTTATTTCCTATATAAATTTGATTCTATAATTTCTAAATCTTGCATAAATGAAGTTTACTCAATATGTGTATTATCCCAACCAATGGATCCACTCTAGATTAATTGTACCCATATTTTATTTTTATATAATTTACTTGATTTTAATTAGAGTTAATTCTCATTCCGTCGTATTTAGATTTAATTAATACGAATATGATCGCGATAATATTTTATTCATTTCTATCCTCACCTCAACCTTTATTTTAAATTATATTTCAGTTACTTATTTTGCTCATTTAATTTTAGGTTTTATTCCTAATCAATTGTTCTTTATTTGCGTTCTACAAACTCCGAAATCAAAATTCAATAGAATAGGCAAATAAAATAGGCACGATGCAATTTATTGAAAAAGTTTTTGAAAATCCTTATTTTTTGGGTTTTGTTTTTATTGGTCGAATTTTCAGGGTGTTACATTCCAAGCCCACAGGGTCACAGTTGTATCCTCCTTCCCTCTCGGGGAAGTCGTGAGAAACAAAGACGTTGTCGGCCGCATTGCGAAATGGGTAGTCGAGCTAAGCTAATTTGATGTCCACTTTGTGCCACGAACAGCCATCAAATCCCAGGTACTCGCCGACTTCGTAGCCGATTGGACTATGCCTGATAACAGGTCAGACAACCAAATCGACAACGAAACGTGGACAATGGTGTTCGACGACGCACTCAACAGCCAAGGAGCAGGGGCAGGATTCATCTTGACGTCACCTTCGGGAGATCAATTCAAGCATGCAATTCACCTCAACTTCAGGGCGACCAATAACACAGCCGAGTACGAAGGACTACTCACCGGGATAAGAGCTGCAGCTGCACTCGGAGTCAAGCGACTAGTCGTGAAAGGGGATTCCGAACTGGTCGCGAACCAGGTGCATAAAGATTACAAGTGCTCTAGCCCCGAGTTATCCAAATATCTCGCAGAAGTCAAGAAGCTGGAAAAAAGGTTCGATGGGATCGAGGTCCGACATGTATACCGCAAGGACAACATCGAACCGGATGATCTAGCACGGCGTGCGTCCAGACGAGAGCCACTCGAACCTGGCACCTTTTTGGACGTCCTGACAAGGCCATCAGTGAAAGAGGCAAGCGGCGAAGATAGCCCGGCCGCCCTCAACAACAGCTCGGGGGCTACAGAGGCAGAGCGCGCCGTTGCCGATATCGAGACCACAGACGACTGGCGCACCCCACTCATTAAATTCATAGGCAGCGAAGAATTGCCCAAGGACGACGTAGAAGCCGAGAAAATAACCCGTAAAGCAAAAATCTACTGTATGATCGGCAATGATGTATACAAGAAGGTGCCAAACGGGGTACTCTTAAAATGCGTCTCGTCTGACGACGGAAGACATCTCCTCCTCGACATACATGAAGGGATCTGTGGGTCACACGCCGCCTGTTGGACATTAGTCGGAAAAGCTTTTCGACAAGGGTTTTTCTGGCCAACCGCCCTCAAAGACGCCTGCGACATGGTTCAGCGGTGTGAAGCCTGTCAATTCCACAGTAAACACACAAAGCTACCAGCGCAAGCACTCCAGACTATCCCTCTTACTTGGCCGTTCTCGTGCTGGGGGCTAGATATACTCGGGCCATTCCCACGAGGACAGGGCGGCTACAGGTTCCTATTCATGGCGATCGACAAATTCACTAAGTTGATTGAAGCGACACCCACGGGGGAAATCAAGGCCGACAATGCAATCAAATTCATCAAAGGGATATTTTGCAGATTCGGATTGCCTCACCGTATCATAATGGACAACGGCTCCCAGTTCATCAGTGCCGATTTCCAGGATTACTGCATCAGGCTGGGAGTCAAGATCTGCTTCGCCTCGGTTTCTCACCCTTAGAGCAATGGACAGGTCGAGAGGGCAAACGGCATAGAACTACAAGGAATCAAGATCCACGTCTACGACAGGCTCATGTCACACGACAAGAAGTGGGTCGAAGAACTCCCATCAGTACTATGGGTCGTGCGTACCACACCGACAACGTCTAACAAAGAGACACCATTCTTCCTCATGTATGGCTCAGAGGCCATGCTCCCCACCGAGCTACGACATCAAAGTACACGAGTACAGAAGTACTCCGATGAGGATTAGGAGGAGCAGCGAAACGAGGATGTGAATCTACTCGAGGAACATCGCGAACGAGTTGTCGTTCAAGCAGCTAGCTACCAACAGGCTCTTCGCCGCTACCACGAGAAACGCATCCGAGCACACACACTTTCGATCAGTGACTACGTCCTCCGACGGGTTCAAAGTCAAGCAGGGCGAAACAAGCTCTCACCCAAATGGGAAGGACCGTACACGATCACACAAGTTTTGCGGCCAGGCGCATTCAAAATTGCAGACGGCGATGGTCGTGAGTTGGCAAATTCTTGGAACATTGATCAATTACGTAAATTCTATGTATAAGTCAATAGTATCCATACTTGTAAGACATCTTACAGCTTCAATAAAGCCTATTTTCAGGTACATATTACAATCAAAGTATTCCTTCCCGATGATTCCTTACCCAGATGACACCTAGCGTTGAAATCTATCCTCATGTCCCTTTACGCCGTCTTGACAAGGCCTCCGAGGAACCTAAGGGAACTTCGGCTGGGGACGTCCAGAGCCGATAAGGCCTTGTCGGATCCTGTAGAGACGAAAGACCATGTAAGATCTGGTCGTGTAAGAGTTCTCGCCATGCGTATTAACCAAGCCGTGTAATCGGAAATTAACTTTCCAACTTCACGGCTGGGGGCTAGGATCAGTGCTTCTTCAACCAAGGCAGGTCTAAGGTCCAAGAGCCTTATCTTCCGAGAAGAATTCTCCAATGACAAGGCTGGGGGCTAGGGAGAGTGTATAACTCAAACGATTGATCGAAGTCGCGAAGTGAGAAGACACTCTTACACGCTACGTCTAAAGTAAGAAAGCTTAGTTAGATATTTCTTTTCTATTTCACAAGTACTTCTTACAATTCCGGAAAAATCCAAAATTATATAACACTTTTCCTTAAGACATTTGTCACAGGACACGGAGACTACTAGGAAGGCCAACGCCAGTCCATAGACTGGAAGACCTTCTCGCCAGCAGCGCCATCGACTTCGCCAGGCCATCTATCTCCGTAGGAGTTCTCCGAGAATGAGAAAACACTTCATGGAGGAACTCGAGGTGCAGCTGCGGACGATGATCTCGTATGCAAGCCAATACATGCCCCCCGGCATATCGGCTCGATCGACAGCACTCCTGCTTCAGGGCCTCGTCGATACGCTGGCCGATGCCTTCGAGCTGGGCGTAGGCCCCATTCAGCCACGAGATGTATCCGACCGCCGATTCCTCGGGATCCCCACGGGGTACTCGGAGCTCTCCATAGACCCTTTTCATGGATGTGCAGCAACTCTTCAAATACGAGCTGAACCACACCTCGCGACCTCGGAGTGTTTCCACGGCCTGGTCCTCGGAGTGTTTCCACATCGCCCTGATGACTGCACACACAAAGGCGGTTGGAACCAATGAGAGTTTTACAAAGCATGACTAAAGAGTACAAGGGAGCCGAAATCCTACTCTTCAAAAAGCGGGAGGACGGACTCCCCCAGATCGCCGACTTCTTCCATCACATCCTTGCGCGCGTCGCTAGCCACCCCCTAATCCAAGATCTTCCGCAGATCGAGTTCAGGGTGCGCCAGCCTCACACACGCAAGGACATGGCACGCCCTGGTATAGATCCCGTTAGACGTCTCCTCTCCAATCCTGGCCGCGTGCTTGGAGGGGATCGCCTCCATCGCCGTCGCCAGTTCTGCAAGCGAAGACGTCAGCGAGAACTCAACGGGATTCGCCGGTATGGTGGTCTTGACGCCACACTCCCTGGCGAGCTGGTGCAGACCAGTGTAGGTGACCCGCAGCGAGCCACGAATTTCCGACAAGTTGTTCTCGAGCTCCGACATACGATGCTCAAGCCCTTGCCGTTATCGCTCATTGCCGGCCACCAGCTCCCTCATCTTCTGGAGGTCCTCGCGAACCTCCGCCAAATCATGCGTCAGCCGGTCGGCGCGCTCATTCGCCGACGACGACGACGCTGCCCTCGCCTCCGTGATCTCGCGGCTAATGCCGCGTGCACCAGCCTTAAGGAGGCGCCCCATCTCGACCTAGAGCTCCTCCCAGGTGAGGACGGCACCCGGCGGACCCCGACCAGCCACGAGATCGCTGGCTGGGCCGCTAGGCGTCGCCTCGTGGCTCCTGGGCACGACCACGACATCCGTCGAGGCCACGGCAGGAGACGCGCTGGAAGTCCCTACAGATCCGTCTTGCGCCGCCTTCGCCCGCGCCGCCCTGTGAAAGGCTGCAATTGCGACAGGCTGCAAGAGATTGACAAAGCGACAAACCCTCAAATTCATTCACTTACTTCTCGCCAAGCGTCACAAGCCGCTATCGTCGCGGAGGCGGGGGAGACGCATCCGAGGCCTGGAGTATAACGGGCATGATGTGAGGTGGAAGTTTTCCGACTACGTGATGAAGGACCAGGAGAGCTTACCGAGGGGGTGGGTGTCTTCCGACGATTTCCGATCACGGAGGAGAATTTCCTCCCCCTTTTTGGAACGTTGCCGCCACTCGTTGTGGTAGCAGCGGCAGCAACATCGGACGCCTCCTTGGCGACGTCCTCCTTCAGCGACGCCGCCGCCTGATGATCCACGAGCAGCCCGATGATATCAGTCAGAGGGAGAGCCTACACTTCATGGAGTCACAATGCGATCCCGGAAGAAAAATGCGAAAGGGCCGCCGAGTACACTTACATTGATGGCAGCTTCGCGTTCGGCTGCGCCCTTCTCACAAAGGGGGACGGGGACTTTGCACGCCGTTGTCGGGCCGCTAATCATCAATTGGCCGACGCGGCGCTCCACGGTTTCGCTGTTCAAACCTGTAAATCGAGAACCAGAATTCGATAAGTCAGGAGGAACACGCACATAATGAAGTCAATTTAAATACAAGAAAAATATCCCGAGGAGAAACCCGGGTCGCGTCCTCCGGCCTAGATAGTCAAAGGCTGGGTGGGCTCGAGCCTGGAGCGGCTGGATCCGCCTACCGATGAAGTCGGCAGCGACTTCATACCCTGACAAACCTCGTACTCGGAGGTCATCGATGGCATCGATCAAGGACTGAAGAGAAGGGGTTAAGGCGGGTTTTGCGGTCCAAGACGAAATCTTGTCTGGTTGTTCCTCAGGAACAACGAAGACTGCATCCGAATTTTCTATCTGAAGATAGAACCACCTCGCCCGCCATTTGCTACAAGAAGAAGGGCACTGGAAAGGGATATAGCGCGATTTCAGGCCATCCCGGAGTCAGAAACCGATGCATCCGGATACCCTGTTGGATTCCATCCAACACAACTCGTAGTAGAAACGAAAGAGGTCAAGAAACGGCTTTACCCCAATATAGGCCTCACAAAGATGCGAAAAAATACTGAGGAAGGCGATGGAATTGGGGTTCAAATGGAGCAAAGAAAGGCCGTAGAAATTCAAGACCAAGAGAAGAAATTCAGAAGGCGGAGGAAGAAAACCACAGAGAATATAGTCTTCGATCGCAACAATGCGACCCAGGACAGGCTGGGGTTCAATACCTCCTGCTTCTCTCTCCATGGTCCCGCGACCGGAAGGGCGCCATCCTCCTGTAGTTTCTTTAGCGACACGCTGGTGGAGGTAGACTTGTCGAGGTCCATTGCCGCCGGGGATCGCCGGAGAAAGGACCGAGATGAGCTAGCTAGGGTTTTTGCGGGAGCGGAGAAGACGAGGAACGCTTGGAGGCTGGAGAGTTTTTTCACAACAGGCAGACTTCAAAATGGATCCCCAAAACTCCCTTAAATAGTCGCACTTCCGACGGTGCGAATTCCAAGGAAAGGAGAGAGATGGCCGCCGGAAATTTCTAGGTCCGTTACGCGCGGCAGTTTTTCGGACTTCAATTTAAACTCACTCATGACCATTGAGCTTCACTTGGCGTTGTCGATTACTCCTTGTCTCTCGGTCCTCACACCGAGAAAGACAACAACCTCGACATCAGAAGTCACGGTCGGTTACACGAGTTCATTTAAGCAGAAGTCGGGGGCTACTATCAGGGTTACGGGTAAAGTATACCCTCTACCCTTCGATATACGTCACATATCGATATGGTATACTTGCGCGTATACGGACGTTTTCGGCATACGTTAAGGAAATTCATCATGGAGTTCACAGATGGAAGGAGTCCTACTTGGACAGAACTGGGTCGACATTGCATCGTGCCGGGTCCGATGTCTCCGAGTCCTACTTGGAAACCAGTTGACATGCGATATAAAAGGGACCCCCCGGGAGGACCTAGGGCATCGAATCTCATAGCCAACACATCTACCACAGCCTACGGAGTTGAAGCCTACAGGAGCCAAGTCGCCGGGAGATCTAATCGAACCCGTTCGATTACGATCTAGTCGGTATCATCGAGTTCCGCTATTCCCTCTGTAATCTATGGTTTCCATCATATAATACCATACCAACTGAATTAGGGCTATTACCTATCAAGGGGCCTGAACCAGTATAATCTTTGTTTTCTGTCTGCTTGATGTCATATTACATAGATCCTAGTACCAGCGTACCCCAGTATCCTCTATATCCGGTCTACGGGTATCCCCCGTCGACAACATCTATCTATTATATACTAAAAGTCCATTAAACTTCCTATAAATGCTCTCAAGCCGCCACGTGGCTTCCTACAAATGCTCCTAAGTTGCCATGTGGCATTCTATAATCTCATCGTCGATGTTCTTTTAAATCGGTGGACCCATTAATTTTAACCATTAGATCTCTATTAAAAAATAAATCTATCCCCACTTGTTTTAAAAAAAAATTGCCGCGTTTGCTCTAACTAATATAGAAAAGAAATAGGAGAACATGACAGGAGGTGAGGATCGGGCAGGGTACGTACGTTATATTATTCTTTTTCCGGTGACGTACATTACATAATTTTCGTTACTACATTAGTATTATTTCTTTCGCCGTTTGTTTGTAAACAGTACTTTTCTTTCACACTTTCGGCAAACAGTACTACCACTACGCATATCGTACGTACACGTACGGGAGTTTAGGAGGAAGTGTTAATCGATATAAAATCACATGTTACCGATTTAAGATATTTTTTCCTCATAACTTTTAATATTACTTTTAGTTTAGAGATATGACACATGGCAACCTATGAACTTTTATAAGAGTACCATGTGGCGGTTTAATAGTATTTATAGGAAATTTAATGGATTTATTATTATATACACTAAAAGCCCATTAAACTTCCTATAAACGCTCTCAAGCCGCCACGTGGCCTCCTACACCGCAATTTTCTTTTAAATACATGGACCTGTTAATTTTAACTATTAGATCTCCATCTTGAAGAAAATAAATCTGGTATCCCTACCACCAACACCGTACGTACATGAGGTAAAAAAACCCAGTACGTACTCCTTCCATCCTCCGAATCTCCCCTCATCTCCTATTTTCTAGCTAACTTATCCTATTTTCTAACTAACACTCAATATATATATCAAAAATAATTCGGACATCTAAATAATCATAACTCTCAAGTTACAATTTTATTCTCAGTTTTTATCAATTGTTGTGATATTTATAATTAAATATAAAATTCAAAGTCCATATTGCTCATATTTTGTTATCTAAAAATTAGATCATACAACCATTCTAACTACAAATGTCTGGCCTAATGGTACGTCCATAAACGCTTCAAAGTCGATCGCCACGTAACACTCTAATAAATTTTTTAAAAAAAAATCTATGAGTGTGACAAATAAAAATAAAACATCTAACCATCGGTTTTCACTTAAATCGATGGATCCATTATCTTATATGGTTATATCTCTCTTTTAAAGAAAATCCCAAAACTCCCTCCCTCCCTACCATTCCTTCTATGTTCTTTTTATCTCCATAGCAACCAAATCCAAAATTATCTTTACGGGAAAAAAAAACTCCCACAAATAGACTCCGCCTAACAAGTCTAGCCAGCCTTCTCCTCAAGCTAGCACTTATAGAAATAACATAAATTAGACTTTAAAATAATCTTAAAATTTTAAATTGTTTATTCAATTCATGATATTTCTAAACTATTGTGATTTTCAGTTAAATAAATAATTTAATATGCGTATTGACTTACATTGTGGACCACATCTATCCACTTTGAAGCCTCCAATAAATAAAATAAAAATAATTTGGTGTTGTAAATATTGATATATTTTTTCCTCAACAGTGGAAGTAGTTAATTTCTCGATCTTAGAGGGGCTATTTACTTATACTCGATCTTAGATGCGCTTTTATGAATACATGATCCTTTTAGAAATAAATAAACATTCCTAAGATGATCATAACATCTAAATTACACATACGATATCTAATGTCACTAATAGGTTAGCGAAAAAGCATTTATTTATACTTAGTTTCATATTATAAGACTTTCTAGCATTTCCCACATTCATATATATGTTAATAAATTTTAGACCTTTATATATGCTTAGATTCATTAATATCTATATGAATGTGGGCAATGCTAGAAAGTCTTATAACCTGAAATAGAGGTAGTATCGTTTTTTCGCGTCATAACGTATACCCCGTCTAGGAAATATTTGTCATAGACAACAAATAGAAAACAACAAATAGAAAACATTTAAGGGATGCCTTTATCCCACGCCAAGTTGTATGGTCTTAACACATTTATATTTCCATTCCAAATCACAGAGATGGATGCTTGATGGAATGTAAATCTAGAAAAAAATAACATGATAAAAATAATTGAAGACTGAACTTTATTTTTCTAAATTTAACATTTTCTTTTTTAATTTGAAACCCAGTCTAAATAGCAATGTTCAAATATTTTAGGAGTATTGATATAATCAAAATAACTAAAATTATAAATAAAATATAAAAAAAAATTTGTCCTTTCTTTTGTCATTATGTTGGAAACAAAATCTAACATAATTTCAGTTCGAAGTATACAAACGTAAACTACAACTTGGGAGCGATAAAAGTCTCATTTTCTAATATATTTTCTGATTGAGAAAAACATTTACCGCTAAACCGTAATTTCATACTGCAATACTATATACTTACAATTAAATCAATATTTCAACATATTCATCTCATTTAATTAGATCATGCAGTCGTAGTAGCCATATTTTTAATATAAAATATCTGCAATTAATATATCCTAAAATCCATAAAAACATATATATAAGTATACAAAAGAAAATTTCTTACTCAGAGTTTAGAAAATGCAAAAATAAGATATGCTAAATATTAAAAAATAAACACGTTATGTTCAAATGATATATAGTTTCATAAATATTTTTTTTATAAATCCAAAACTGCACGGTTTTAAGTAATTTTAGTTTAGAATTTATACACCGATTATGGTTACTAGCATTCAAAGAAACACCACATAAATTATTAAAAAAATAAACATGTTTACAATAGAGTAATCATAAACATTCCTAATAAAATTTCTAACACATTTAAATAAGATGCCCACGCATATTCCTAATAAAATTTCTAACACATTTAAATAAGATGCCCACACATATGCGCGGGCTACCTTCCTAGTTTTTTTAAAGAAATTGTGAGCGTATTAGGGACTGAACACTAAACACTAGGATTAAAACCACACACCCTTTGCCACTACATTATCAAATGCATCTCATTCACCTATTTTGATCAAAGAACATTTTTTTAAGGTAAAATTGGTTATATAGCATCGAAAGTTCACGTTTTTGGTTTTATAGCACCGAAAGATGTTCACTTTAATAGCACCCAAAGTTCACCCCCGTTCCCCATTTTAACACTTCCATCAATTCTCGATCGTTTTCCGTTCGTCTTGATCGCACCCAGCCACGCACACGATATGACGTTTCTACCCCTCATTACCATACATTCTACTTGTACTTGTGAGGGGTAGAAATGTCATATCATGTGCGTGGCTGGGTCAATAGCGATCAAGGCGGACGGTAAATGATCGAGAATTGACGGAAGTGTTAAAAATAGGGACGGGTGAACTTTGGGTGCTATTAAAATGAACCGATATTTTTGGTGCTATAAAACAAAAAACATGAACTTTCGATGCTATATAACCAATTTTACCTTTTTTTTATTAAATAACCTAACTATTCAACATCAATATTATTCATTAAATATGTTGTGGTAAGAAATTTACTAATATGTTACATTCAAATATGTTTGGTTTAACATCATTTGAAAAATAAGCATGTGAAAGTTCATCTTTCCTGATCAAAACTAACAAATATCTGTGAATGGAAGAGTATCTAGCATGTTTTTGCTTGCCACCATTGCAGGGCATTCTTGTTAATTTTAGCTAAGATTTGCCCAATTAAGACTTATTAGTTTTGGAAGAAAAATAAAGGATTTGGATTTCTAAGGATTAAGTACTATGAGTGCTATTCGGTTAGTAGGATTGAAATATTAGGAAAATTTCCGTTGTATAAAGTAAACATATTTTTCATTCACTCAAACATCTTAGAAAAATTCATATGGATTAATGTGTGCAAACATTCCTATTTCTTTACCTTTACTATTCCTATTCCTATGGATTCAAATTCCTCCGAGTAAGTCCGATACAAATTCATCGATGGATTTCAAGTACATCGGGAAATCTACACTGTCGACGCATTTTCCTGGTCCGGAATCGAAAGCGAGGTGGCAGCCACCACATGCATCAGCAGCGCATTATTATACGCCATAAAAGGACATTTCTTGGCTTTTCCTCCAAAGGCAGTTCATAATCCACAGCATTATTTTATTCTCTTACTACCTTTTGGAAGATCTTATGTACGAGTACAGCCCATCAGTTTGTTGTCTCTTTCACAAAATTTGACAGATAGCATTGTTCTTCATTTGACGTTGTTCCTCGTCAGGATGTCTGATTTCATATCTTAATTTTTGTAGTCAGATTTTTTTCCCTGAATTAAATCAAACTTTGAATTTCATTGTAATCATGTTTAAGAAAGCTGGAGTAGTACAGTATATCGCACGTAACTATCACAAAAGCGGTGCTTAATGGCATTCTTAGTTTTGAAAAATAAAATATGTGCATGGTACGTAGTTCATATTTATAAGGTGCTGAAACTGTGGGCTTCTGGACCTTAAACTTGTCCGGAAATATTATATGGTCCGTAAAATTATAAAAGATATATTTTGTTTTTTTCTAATCTTAATTTAATATATCACGTGAGTTCTAAATTGTACTCCCTCCGTTTTATTTTAAGTCCAATCATGATTTTCTATGCCTAACTTTAATCGTCCGTTTTATTTAAAAAATTAAAAAAAATAAAATCATAAGTCACATATAAAGTACTATTCATATTTTATCATATTATAACAATAGAAATACTAATTATAAAAAAATTCAAATAAAACGGGTTATCAAAATTAGGCATAAAAACTTATAGCTGTACTTAAAATGTGACGGAGGGAATTGATGGCAAAGCCAAAGCGCTGACACGCCCATCTACCATAGTGGAACTTCTTCATTTTAGCCCGGCCCAGGTACATGAGCCATGTAAGTGCCATAGAGGGCTCAAAATTATTTTTTCTTACAAGTGGAGTCTACATGTTAAATATTTCAAACTCAAATTAACTAGTTTCCTTTAGGCAAATTTTGCTACAGAACATCACGACTTTGTGATTTTAGTCGTAGGACACCGCGTAAACTCACTTTTTAGGAAAACACTCCATAATCGTGGTTATTTGCCAGTGGACACCGCACGGCTTAAAATAATGTATCCGTGCTGACTAGGCACTAGGGGGCCCGATATGTGCATTTCGGTCACTTCGCGTAAAATATCAGATCCCCTAGCACCTCATCAGCACGGATACATTATTTTAAGCCGCGTAGTGTTCACTAGCAAATAACCACGAATATGGAGTGCTTTCTCCAAAAGTGAGTTTGCTCGCGGTGTCATACGGATAAAACCGCAAAGTCATAATGTGCTGTAGCAAAATTTACCTTTCTTTTAATAGATAGGACCGACATGTCAGTCTAGCATGCTAAGGGTATTTCACATTTGTACCATAAGTACTAAACACTCTAATCCTAGTTAACTTTTCGCTTGGTTTTAAAACCATTGTTTTGGTTCCATCACTGCACTAAAGCAAACCTTGCTTGTGGTTTACTTTTACAGGCAGGTAGCCGTCCTCTGATGTTAAATTGAGAGATGAGAAAAATATCATCCCTGGTCACTCCACAACGATTGGAGGATTCGACTTGCAGTTATCCTCGGAAGATACTGTAACAAAAGTGGCACTAGCTAGACAGAGATCCATCAAGCCCAATAATTAGTAGGAGGCACTCACCTACTTTCCCACAAAGCCTCATGTCCTATTCAAAAGAGACACCTCTCATCACACTAAGTTAATTTTAATTTTCCCTTCTGCCCACAGAATCCGATGTCCTACGTCGCATGTGCACCACACGTCGCCGGGGGAGAATCACAAACCAGCCAACATCAAACTGACAACAGTGCTGGAACCACCTTATGTATATCCAAGCAGCCAGCCAGCCAGCAGTTTGGCTACTGTGCAACCCGGATTAATTGTTCTTGAGCATGGATTAGCTCTCCACACCTGACTATAGTTAATGTAATGAAAAGTTTTTTTATTACTGTACTCCCTACTCCCTCCGTCCAAAAAAACCCTCCTAATACAATATATGTGGACATCCTCCTATATCCACATACATCAATCTAGAAGGGGTCACGTCCCCTCACATCCCGTTCTAGATTGATTTTTTTTAGGACAGAGAGAGTATGTTCCATTTTTAAAATATTAGTAGATATGCGCGTACGTTGTAACGGGTCGAGTCCATCTACTAATAGGCCAAACTTATATAATTAAAAAGAGATGGTGGTTATTTTTCGTGAGCTGCACGATGGAAGGATTGAAAGAGGAATGACCCCACTTTTAAGATAGTAGAAATAAGCATTTCTATCTATATATTTCATCTTTTCCTCCATTCAATTACATTGAAAAATACTTATATTTTAGAACATATTTGAGACTGATGCTAGAAGCAGAGCTAGAATCTATCTATGTGTCCTGTGAAATTTTCGTGAAATTCCATACATTGTTCGTTCGCGTCTCCTTCGTCGTGCCCGAACCCTTACTCTACCATATCCACTAACCAAAGTAACAGAGTAAAAAAAAAACACCCCAAAGGTTAACTAACACTAATCTTTTAATCCATTGCAGCATCAAACGCTGTGCGTTAGTTGCCCCGAAATCGCATCAAGCGCCGACTTGAGAGAGCTCACGATTGATTAAGCAGGTGTCACCACTAACCAAATCGCCCATCTGATTAATTAAGTGGCGATGTCCATGTGAACCCGGCAAGAGGCAACGGCGATTAAAGGGAAACAAAAACTAAATAAGAGAGAAATAGGAAGGAAACAAAGGACCAAACATGCACACACGCCCTCCAGGTCCGTGTCAGTGTAAGTGGGTCCACCCGGATCCACCGCCCGACGACCCCGAGCGGCTGTTTGTACTCACATTCACCTTCCATCTTAAAATAATTTAAATTATAGCTGTGAATTTTAACAAATATTTATTCAGATTTATATTTAGGGTTCTATTTTTTTCACGAAGTAACTAGTGTCAACGAAATCTTTATCAATAAATATTTTTTAGTACTATTGTATAGATTAAAGACAATATTTTAACAACCAACGATAATTACAGATATAGTTGCAACCTCATCGTTTGGCATTATGCCATTTTCAGTGGAGAGTTTTATTTTGTGATTTATAAGAGTGTCACGTAATCTAAAAGGTTTGGTTGATGAATGAAACAAATGTCTCCAATGCACGGTTTCATTTCGTAATTTCAGATGCTACCCAAAGTATTTAATTATTGAATAGTATTGTGAAACTATTTGGTGATAACAGGGTTTCATTTCCGTTTTCGAGATTAAGATGAAATGATTTAGTTATAATGGGTTTCATTCTATTTGTAAGGTATAGATAAAACATATTCTTTCTTACTTTCTTTCTTTCTTTTCGTAAACTTTTTGATATGTTAATTATCAGTTTAACCTATGTACTATTATCTTATTTATTGAGATTGAACTCTTACGAGACCTACACTGGAAATGGCTTAATATTAATTATAAGCAATACAACTTATTGACAAGTTAAAAGAATTCACATATAAAAATTTTATATACATGCTCAAGCTATTTAAAAGTAAATATTAAAAATAAACATGATAAAAAATCCTAAAATTACTTTAAAATTAAGTATTAAAATTTAAATGTCCGTTTATGCTTATAAGTTGAAGACTATAAACGATAGCAATACCAGTTCAGGCTAAACAATTCACTGATGAGTACTTTCTCCGTTTTATTTATAATGTAAGTTATTTTAGCATTTTCCATATTTATATTGATGTTAATGAATCTAGATATTTCCCATATTAATATTGATGTTAATGAATCTAGACACACACATATATATATATATATATCATATATATATATATATATATATGTATAAATATCAATATGAATGTGAATGTGAGAAATGCTATAATGATTTACATTGTGAAACGGAGGGAGTAGAAAATTAGTGGCAATGCAAAGTACCAGAAGCAGCGATACTGTGGTGGTCACTGGTCAGTGAGTTGCCCTTGTCCGTACTTTCTAGAGAGATCATGGGATTAGGAGCAGTACACACAAGAGGGGCTGATATTAATTTGTCAAGTCCTTGTGCTGGCTGACTAGGCACTGTGTCGTATCTGTCTTAATCTATTTGTTACGGACAAACGCCTGCTAATGACTTGTGATCAGCCAACCTGTACTTGCTTGCGCAATCTATGGCTCTCCTTGTCAGGCATGGCACTGCAAACTGAACTACTTTTTCTTTATTTTGTACTAAAATTCTCGTAGAATTCTTGATTGTTTTAACACAGGCAGTTGAGCATTGCGGTTAATTACCTGCATGATCACCTTATATTCGATTGGTTTCAGACATCGGAAAATAAGAAGAATCTAATACTATCAGTTATGCATTGAGATTTGCAAATATGAAAATGATGAGGGTATAGTTAGCTGTGCCATTTGCAAGAAATTTAATTACAGAAACATAATTGCCAGATTAATCCTTATCCAAATCTCTTATGAGGATGAAATTTTCACATGATATGGTGCTGCATTACACAAGATTCTATCCAAAAAGTCGGATGCTACGATAATATTATACTACTACTAAGCATTTTGAAAGGAGAAAAAAAAAGAAAATAAACCAAAACAGAAGAGATGGGGAGAAAGAAAGAAACTACCATTTTTTTTCTCTCTCGAGTTCTTCCTCCTCTCCCTGTATTTCTCTTCTTCTTTTTTTTATCAGCAGTTTTGCGGCTAGCCCCCTCGGATTGCTGGAAATCACACGCGTCTCACAAGTCGCTGCCCACCGCGGCGGCGGCGGCGGCGGCGTGGCCGCGGCGGAGCATGTCGCGGTGGCGGAGGTAGGAGTCGATGCGCTGCAGCTTGAGCTGGTGGCGGAAGTTGTTGATGAAGTCGTCGGCGCGCGCGTCCACCTCGCCGGCGCCGGCGTCGGCGTCGTCGTCGTCCATCTCCGGCTCATCATCATCCGCCTCGTCGTCGAACTCCTCCGGCTCCGGGTCCTCGTCGGCCACGCGGAGCCACACGCGCGGCGGCTCCCTCGTCGTCGCGGGGCGCCGCGCCTCCACCGCCTCGCGTTCCACCTCCGCCGCCGCCGCCTTCTTCTCGGCCTCGAAGTGCGCGAACGCCGACTGGTCGCTGGCCGACTTGCGCAGCCGCGCCGGCAGCCGCGGGAGGTCCGCCGCCGCCGCCGTCGCCTCCGACTTGCTCCTCTCCACCACGTGCGCCGCCTGCGCGCGCTCCTGCTCATCCTCCACCTCCTCCTCGCGCTCTCTCCCGCCCCCCACATCCTTCACCACCGCCGCCGTCGTCGCCTCATCGCGGGCGCCCAGATCCAGCACCCCGCCCACCACCGCGGCCGCCTCGGGAGCAGCAGGGGCAGAGGCGGCTGCGGAGAACCGGCCGGAGAGATTAAACGACCGGAGCCGGTCGAGCGCCATGGACGGCACGCGGGAGAACCTCCTCTGCTCCCCTCCACCACCACCACCACCACCCGCCCACGCTCCATACCCATCCCCCTCGCCGCCGCCGCCCGCCGTCGAGGAGGAGGCGGTGACCTTGGAAGTAACCGCGATGGTGCCGATGACGATGTTGAGGACGAGGAAGAGCACCGCGGGGGTGAACCACCCGTGGACGGCGCTCCACACCGCCGGGATCACGGCCTCCAGCATTGCGGCGGCGGCGGAGTTGTGGAGTGGAGGCGGAGGCGGAGGAGGAAGCGGCGGTGGTGGTGATGGTGGGGAAGAAGGGGGAGGAGGAAGTGAGCGGTTATTTAAAGGGGAGGGAGGGGGAGGGGGTGGTGGGGACGTTTGGCGCACATGGGGAAGATGAGAGGTGTGGTGATGGGAATGGGACAAACCAAATGGGGCGATTTTTCTTCTAAGATTTCTCCTCTTTTTTTTTCTTTTTAAGATTTCTCCTCCTTTTCTTTTCCTAATCTTTGTGTGTGTTGTGTGTGGTGTGTGTGAGGTGTGGGTGGGTTGTTATAAGATTTCTTCTCCTCGCTGACACATTCACAACGAAACGTTCATGGCATCTTCGTGAATCTCAATATATGCTGGCCCAGTCTTTCGGAGATGTTTATAGGGATATGGTGTGTGTATGTCTGCGTTTTTATAGGTTTCTTTAAAAAAACTCATCCTCGTTTTTTTTCTTCGAGAAATGGGTTTTTATTATTTTCTAAAAAGGATATTTGAGGAGGGAGGAGCATGGCAGTTTCCATCTTTCTCCGGTGGGTGCGGCGGCTTGTTGTCAACTCGTGGTAATGTGGTTTGCAACAAAGACATAAAACGGAAGTAGATCAATAGTTGCGTGCGGTTCATTTCTATCCATGGAGGTGTCTTTTGTTGTCATCGGGTTGTGGTGTACTTGGACGGTGAAATGAAAAGTATGTATCGTGCGAGCAGGCATCGGCAAGAGATTTTGGCTTTCGAGTGGTAACGATTGGTGTTTTGTTTCAGGAAATTACCTTTGCCGTCTCTTTTTCTGGAGTTAAGTTTCGGCGTTATATTCATCTTTGCCAGCTGATAGTACTCGTGGATGGCAAACTGAGAATTATGTTTTGTGTAAGTGAGATGAGACAAAAAAAAGGGAGTGACTTTTGATTGCAAGAGGTGTACTTTTGTTTTGGATTTCCCTTATTATCTTTTCTATACAATGTGAGTTTACGCGATACTTGTGACAACACACATAGACATCAATGAACTAAAAAGTGTGCTTCTCACAAGCTGAAATAGGGGAAAAATGAGTGATTGAGTTTTGTTGCTACCAATATCCTTTATTGGGAGACCCTTGCCCTTGTTATATCTTTCATAGAGAAGGCGAGTTCACATGGTATCCATCTATTGTTGCTAGGCAACAATACACGTGGAAGGTGAACTAGTTAGTGCATTCCACTAGCAGACAGATCGATGAGAAAATAACTCTTGCTTTTGGTTATCTCTACAACTTAAAAACGTAGCCATCCTTCCGCCCTCTTCCCAGGCCCCACGTCACGCACAGGGCGCACCCTCCCTCCTCTCGAAAAACAAAACCATAAGACAACAAGACCAAGCGGTTTGGTTAAAGATAAATGTTGGATCTCATGTTTTTTACTCAATCCTCAAGGAGATGGTTTTCAAAAGAAAGCAGTGGAATATTTCACAAATATTATTTTAGAAAAAAAGAATTTTGTCGACATAGCACTTCCAAAATGGAAAACCATTGAGGTTCATATCCATATCCTTTTGCAAAAAATTAACTACACATGTCTTTATGCACACATTTTTTTCCTTCTCCTTGATGTATGTATTTGCAGATGCTTATTAGTGTGCAATGTCTCTACTACTTAAAAGCAGAGTCATCGTTCTCCCTCCCCTTGCATGTAGCACGCTCACTACAAGAAAAATACTTTAGAGAGACATTTTTCTAATATTATAGAAACACTTTCCTTTTTTTTCTACAATATTGTAGAGGCATTTTTAAAAATGTATGATAATTGTCTTATGGTGAATTGTCTTAGAGGCATTTTATAAAATGTCTCTATGTTGTGTGGCAATACTTTAAAGAGACAATTTTCTAATATTATAGAGACACTTTCCAAATTTTTCTACAATATTGTAGAGGCATTTTTTAAAAAATGTCTGATAGGTGTCTTATGGTGAATTGTCTATAACCGAAGAGACGTTTTATAAAATGTTTATAAAATGTCTATATATCATGTGGCATCAAACCAATGTGAAAAAAGAGAATAAAATATTTCCTTGCTATTGGCAATCCTTGAACTCATGTTTTGTTAGGAAAAATCGTTTTTATCTTTAACGTACTAACCAACTTAACCTCATGTCATTACTTTTAAGTTTGTGCCTTGTGTTGCCTATATCTAGTCCATTAATATACATTATTATTATAAAAAGTGTCTCTACAAGGTTTAAAATTCCTTTACATATCAGGCACATTTTATAGTGCCGAGAAAATACCTCCACAAGATAAAATTTAATATAGTGTGTTGAAAATATTCCTAAAGTGTCTTGCGAGTAAAGTTTTCGAGATAATTTTTAAAGTGTCTTTACACTATATATAACTCTTTATTTTACAGGCAATTTGCCGAATGCCTTTATAAAAGTGCATCTACATGAGGTTTTTATGCAGCGTCCCATTTCCCTCGTGCGTAGCGGTTACGAAAAAAAATCATGTGCTTTAGCATAGATCCACTGCCAGACCATTCCCAGTGGTATAGGCTGTCGTAGTGCAGAGGCATATTACTAGTAAAATAGAAAAGAGAGGTATAGTCGCCCTTCTTTTAAGAAGTCTCAAACTATTTGGGTTGACTGCCAGTAGATGTTCTCTTTTTATATATATTTTGGGGTTGTTAATTTTGTGAGGATTGTACGGAAGAATAGAAATTTTTAAGTGTTGTGTGTTTTTTAAAATTTTTTTTGCAGAAGTAGGATTATAGAGAAAAATTGTCATTTCTATCAGGAATTAATCTACAGTTGTCACGACTATACTGGCTAAGTACGCAACATGCTCATAACATTTGACACAGCAATGATCCTCACAAGGTGAGGGACTGAGGGGGTGGATCTTGAAAGAAAAGAGCTTCTTTGCTAACATTATGTGAAAAGAAAAGCTTTGTATGCACTAGAACTTCCAAAATGGAACTTCCAATTTCATGGTTGCTATGTAGAACATCTAAATTCTCCCATGGAAATCAAGACAACAGTAGGTACACTAGTAGTTTTGGTTGAGGCATGTTACCTATACTTATATACAACCTACATTCTTAAAGTTTGTGGTCCATTCACATACATGGAGATAAAGTTGGGTGATTTAATTATACTCATTATGTATGTATCCTCAGAAATTGTACATGCATCCTTAAATAATTAATGAAATGAAAACAATGAACAGTCATAAATTAAATATCCTTGAACAATAATGAAAGAAAATGTGTAATGTTTGGTGTGTTCCTAGAGTACTTCTATAATAATGGCTATATATACAAAATTACTGATCTATCATGAAACGCGGTTACCTACCGATCCGGGATCATGCACGGCCAACAACCTTGGCAGCTTGTCCCTGTGCAGATTAGGACATGCATGAAATATGAGATAACTGACCTTACACCATCCACGCAATATTGCTAGCTCTTAATTATGCTATCTCCCGGGTAATTTGTATTCTTTATATTAATTTGTGTTAAACTATCTACACAGAATCAGCGAGATGTTTTTTAAGAAAAAACAAAATACAGATTATATTAAATAACTATAGAAGTGACCACACCCATTTTATTTTTTTAAGAAATTACATATATAAGGTCTGTCAACACAGAGTAATATTATTCCAGCAGAGAGTCGTTATATTGATTAATTCTAGCAGGCATATGTAACAGTATATGTGAAATCTGAGTATTGGGAGGCATCTCTCAATCTATTCCTTTATTAAGACTAACCGTACTATAGTTTAGACGATTGCAAAATGCAAATAAGTGAAGTTAATTAATTAATTTAACTCATGAAAAAGATGATCGGACGTCCACTCATATTTTTTCACATGAATATACATTAGTTAAAGCATACGGTTTTTTTTCACTGGAAGAATCAATGTCTCGATCTCATTTATTTCAGCAGTTGTGGAAAAGTAGTGTTCAAGCAAAACATAAGGTTTTCTTTTGGTTACTGATGAATGACAGGCTAAACACAAGAAATATATTCAGAAGGAAAAAAGTTTAAAAGGCCATATTATAATTTTGTGTAATGTAATCTTCAAGGACATCTCTTTTTCACTTATCCTTTACACAAGAATGCTAGAACCTTATTTGCCCAACAAGAAGAATCGACCTCTCAGTCCAAGTCATTGAAGACCTTCACTCTACAAGTGCCTTTCTATATATATGGAGATAATAATCTTAATGGCTTGGAGCATTTGAATCTTCAGAAATAACAAGATTTTCAGAAACATCAACTCTTCAATTCAAGTTTGCAAAGATAAATTTAGAATGGAATTTTCCTTGGTTATTCATAGAGCAGAAGATTTCAGAATGTCTAGACAACTTTTGATTTTTCCCCCCATATGTACATATGCAGATTGTTTTATTTTTAATGTATTTAATCACTGTAGGAGCTTCTTCTACAGTATTTTTTCCTAAAAAAAACATAGATTGTTTATGCTAGGTATAGACACATGGACAATTTTTCTTTTAGAAAATGGATTAAAATCCGGCCTCTACATTCATAATGGATGTACACAGCCCAGACACATGGACAATTGGGAGATTATGGTGGAAAACATAAAAGACATATCACTAGCCATGAAATTCGAGTGCGAACTGGGAAAAAAACATAAGAACTAGAAATGATCTTAATCCATGTATAACCATCCGGGACGACGTGCGTTGCAATTCTATTAATGTGTTTTTTCTTTCTTAAGAATTAGAAATTCATAACGATTTTGGTTGACGTAAGCAGCCGAGACGCACAAGATGACGGTAGCTAGCTAAGCTAATAATAAGCTCGATCGTGCAACAACGACGCATACGGATGCAGGGTCAAACGCTGATTAGTTAATATAGTATGAATATCGGTGGATCGCGGGGCCAATAATCATTTAGTTAGTTAATTAATTAATTAAACGCTTGACCTCTCTAATGGGTCTTTGCAAAACAATTTTTGACGCGTACGGAGTATATAGTAAGAGTACGGTCTAGCCTTGTTTTGTCTTAGGTTGATTAATGAGTTATAGGAATGTGCAGTTGGAGGCTTTGGCTGTGTTTAGTTTCTGAAAAAGTTAAAATTTAGAAAAAGTTGATAGTTTAAAAAAAATTAAAAGTTTATGTGTGTAGGAAAGTTTTTATGTGATGTGATGTGATGGAAAGTTGAAAGTTGAGGGTAGTTGGGGTGAACTAAACACACGCCTATAATAAATACTCTCTATTCTAAAGCATAATAACCTAGAAGAAAATTAGACACATCCTACATTGTAATAAAAATGTATCTAATTAATTTTATCATATATTGCTATATTTTAGAACATAATAGATAACTCCGCGTGCTTGACTTGATTTGATGAGTTAAATAGCCCAACACATTTTTTTAAATTATTTTACTACCCCCTCTATCCCATAATGTTGAACCATCCTGATGGGATGAGACGTAGTTGGATCTTGATCTCCTCCTGTTTTCTTTTCACTTTCAGCTGATAATTAGTGGCAGTACGTGTGAACGCGTCACGTCACGCGGGTTCGATCCACGATCGAGATAGTAATAGTTTTATTGACTAGGAAAGTACAGTACACCTGAGGTGGCAGGTCTCTAGTGTTCACACCCGGCACCATTTGTTCTGTTAAAAAAAATGGAAAATGGGCGTTAATTAATCATACGCGATACGTGTACACCACCTATAACGGTTTTATTTAAACAAAAACATTAGGCCACACGGTAATGCACATCTTACAGAGGCACTTTTCATGACATACCAGCGGTTTATCACTCACCCTTGATTACTAATTTTATCTCATAGTGTACCCTCACATTTTACGTAGTTAGATCTTCTTCTAGGGGGTAAAGAAACAGAATTTAAAACTCCATTGATGATGTTGATATTTAGTTTTTCTTTCCCTCAAAGTAAATGAAATTGCTTATCACTTATTTTCATATTTCTTTCTAATAGATGATGCACCAAGCATTTCTTGTTAGAAACTTGTATGTAAACGCACGCAATTTGAGAAAATGCGTATAATTAATATGGCTTGCAAGAATGAATAATAAATTGTAGTACAAATTAAACTGCTCGGCTCAGTAATTTATATGTAATGACATGGCCTCATGCATGAACTCAGAACTCGGTTAAGAGCATTTAGCATGAGGTGAGACAAATTATATACATAAGTATATATGATGTTCATCATGGTGCTCCTAGTCTATATTATTTCCGGTGGAGTTGCATATTAGATCGTTTCTCATCGACAAGATAAACTAAGAACTGAAAAAAAGAAAGAGAGAGAAGGAAAAGAGTTCGTTGTTTCGCCCTTGACGAAAACGTGAAAACGAACTCGGCCGGCGACCAACGCTGCACCGTGACAACACCTTCCCATGTGGCCATTGGCCATGTTGATGTTTTTCTAACTTCAATGGTTGCCGCGTATCACCTAGTAGACCTCATACCCCCCACGTTCTTCAGGCACAGTACTACAAATGCCTCGGAATATGTTGCATTGTTTTTTTTGTTTTTTTTTTTGCTAAACTATATCTTACATTGTTTTTTTTTATTTTGAGTTTTCGTGAATACTTGAACGGCTGGGGATTCCGTAGTCTTTTCAACAGGTAAGTTTGCTATATATGAGAAGATACTGGTTGGTTGTGCAAGACTTTACCTCTACGGAGTAACTTTAAGATATATACCTAGGGCATGTTCACTTTGATGTCAAAAACAATTTTACCAAATTTTGGTAATGAAATAGTTGGCAACTTGTCAAAATTTTGGCAGGATTTCTTATATAGTTACTAAAATTTGGCAGTAAACTAAATGTAGCCATTTTTTGGTAACTTTACCAAAATTTGGTAAGATTGAAAATGGCATCAAAGTGAACGGGCCACTAATTTTTTTAGTGTGAAATTTTGATACGTATGTACTTTCTCAATGACTATAAAATTTCTCCTTTTCAGAACCATAAAAACTCAACATGAAAAATGTTTTGAATGTAAAATTATACGAAAATACCCATCAATCTGGCATTATGTTACGACAATACTTTCAATAGGCAAAAGCCAGCCCGAAGATCAGCAGTATGTGTGTACCTTATTCATCACAGGGATCAAACCTCTTGTAGCACTTTTTATGCAGG
Organism: Oryza glaberrima; assembly: GCF_000147395.1. Classification (NCBI taxonomy): domain Eukaryota; kingdom Viridiplantae; phylum Streptophyta; class Magnoliopsida; order Poales; family Poaceae; genus Oryza; species Oryza glaberrima. Next base: position 21,084,965 of record NC_068331.1, on the reverse strand, counting down.
TCGACAGGTAGTACTACTGAAAAATTTTTTAGGATTGGTTGCCACGACATCGGATATACGGACAACATTTAAAGTATTAAAAATAGTCTAATAACAAAACAAATTACAGATTCCGCTAGGAAAACTACGAGACGAATTTATTAAGCCTAATTAATCTATCATTAGCAAATGTTTGTAGCACCATATTTTTAAATCATTGCGCAATTAGGCTTAAAAGATTCGTCTCGCAATTTACACGCAATATATGTAATTGGTTTTTTTTCCTACATTTAATACTCCATACATAGTGTCCAAACATCCGACGTGACATCGTGAAAATTTTTGTTTTGGAAACTAAACAAGGCCCTCAGGCTGGCCCAACAGGATCCTTGGACACCAGGTAAAAAAAGTTTCACATGGCTGTTCGGCTGCCATTTTTTTTTTTTAACTACTCGCACGAGACGGTGCGAAGTTCTATTGATAGAGCAGGAAAAAAATACAAGATTACAACCCTGAAGGGTCGTATCCAGGAAAAAGGGAAAAAATACCACCACCCACGCACTGGCAGCACCAACACACGACCAGGAGAAGGTTAGCACCGGATCAGTCACCGTTAAACGTGACCGGCCACCGCTAGACCAACAAAGGAACACAGACGAGATTGCCCTACAGCAAGGGGTGCCAAAACGACGTCTTCAAGAAGAGAAGCTACGGAAAGCCGCCGTCGCCGTCCGTCAGTGCTCAAAGGAGCCAAGACTAGGCTTTTACTCGGCAAACACCCTTGAGGGGTGAGACAGCATGACAACGCCCTCAGGAAGGGGGAATTAACCATCGTTGTCGGTACGGCCAAGGCCGAGCTGGGTTTTCACCCACCGCTCACCACCTACGAATCCACGGCTGACGCACCGATGCTCCACCACCACTCAAACTCTGCCGACCTGTGGGGCCCCTGCACCGACGCCCCCCGCCGGCCAGCCTTTGTGTGCCGAAGACCGTGCCACACCCACCGGCAGCTCCACCACGCACCGAGGTCGCCTCTTCCACCACCGGCCGCGCCTCTCACGCCAAGCCGGCCTCCTCCACCGGACGCGTCTCTCGCGCCAATCTAGCCTCCCTCCATCAGCCGCGCCTCTCGCGCCAAGCCGGCCTCCATCTCCGCCACCCGCGCCACTCGCTCCGAGCCGGCCTCCGCTGCCATCGGCTGCGCCTCTCTGCGCTAAGCCGGTCTCCGACCCCTCCTCCAAACGATGTTGCGCCGGTCCGATGCAGCCGTCTGCCACTCCCTCAGCAAGCCGTCCGAGGCCACCATGCCTCCTCCCACCACCGTCACGGTCCCCACCACCTCACCGTCGCCGACACCTTTCCCGCCTCCAGTGCCGCATCCGCCGACGTCACCGCCGCCTCCTCGTAGCTTGAAGCCAGTTTGATTGATACAACAAGTACTCTCCTCCACCCAAAGAAAAATACTCAACCTAAGATTGGATGTGATTCGTTGTTCTATTGAGTTTATTTTTTGGGGGGATTGAGGGAGTAGGTAGCAGGCAGTTGTGTACATGCGATGTAAATTGCAAGCGAACTGCCTCATAACCTATGTGTTAAACTGTTAATATCATGTAAGGCACTAAGCGAACTGCCTCGGTAATTCTTGTTCTGGTTCTCCACTAATTCTGTGGACGAAATGCTGGATCAGACCGCAAGAGCCGAGTTAGGCTCTGTTTGGGGGAGCTTCTCCCAGCTGCAGCTTGAGAAAAGCTGCAGCTGGGAGAAGCTCCCCCAAACAGTCCACAACTTCTGAGAATCTGTAGTTACAGATTCTGAAAAATGAACTAAGAAGACAAAAGCTGGAGAAGCTGGGTTTCAGATTCTCAGAAGCTGGCTACCAAACAACTGTTTCTTAGAATCTAAATCTTCCCAAACAAGCCCCTAGATAGCCTCAACTAACCGCAAAATCTTGTACCATGTGCAGTAAAATTTGCACCTTTGGCGTGTTAGTTGAGGCTCACTGGTCCAATCATTTGGCTGTCTTTTGTCCCTTCATCTTTGTAGAAGGCTATTAGCATGTGTACAAGACATTCTTGGTAGTTGGTACCTTCCATTTGCTGAAGATTTCCCTACACTGCAAATCATGATACTTCTTCATGTGGAATCAATCAGCTCATATTGGAGTACTGGAGTAGGCATGGCTTGGTGATCCCAGCATTTAATATTTGGAGTTTAGTTTGTTTAGACAGGGCAGCATCATCAAGCAGCAGTGTCTTGACTGAAATCTTCAGGCCCATCTGCCCTTCTCAGCTTCTCTGAATCACTTGGGATGATTTTCTTTTTGATGGTACAGTCACACCATGTTCCCACTTCCCAGTGAGATGATCTGCAACATGTGAAATCTCACAACACATAATTCACTGTAGAAACTAGCACATGTACAGAGAACTCAACAAGGGGAGAGAGAGAGAGACTTACGGTGTGTTGGGTGTTCATCACATGATGCCTAGTCCCACAAACAAAAGAAACCTGCACCAGCGAAAGCTTTAGCTCACACGAGAAAAGTGTGCGTTTTTTTTCTTCTCTCTCTCGTCTTGTGAGCTCTGCTTGGCTGCATGTTCAGAACAGGGAGCAACAAGTTGGCTCATGGGTGTTATACTCTAAAAACAGATGTGGCCGATGCTTGAAGTACACCTGCCTTCAGATCTACTACTATGTCCTGAGCCATGGAATCTTGAAGCCTGAAAATGGTTAAGCACAGGAATCTCAATTGGGTTCCAGCTACTGTACAAGGAGCATCTTCTGACAGGGAAGGCTTAAGTTTAGGACAAGCTTGTACCAACAGTCCAAGACCTGGCTGTCTTCTTGGATGGCCATACTGATACAGGTGGATAAATCAACCCAGTTGTGCTGGCTAAGTAGTAGTAATTCCATAGATAAGCTATAGATAGCTCTAGGATAGGATGGGATGACCAGCTAGGCATGGCAAAAGGTATATTCAGTTGTAGCTTGGAAAACATGCTCCACCGTTCCAAAATACTCCCTCCGTTTTTTAATAGATGACGCCGTTGACTTTTTCTCACATGTTTGACCATTCGTCTTATTCAAAAATTTTATGCAAATGTATAAGATATAAATCACACTTAAAGTACCATGAGTGATAAAACGACTCATAACAAAATAAATTATAATTACGTAATTTTTTTAAATAAGACGAATGGTCAAACATGCGAGAAAAAGTCAACGGCGTCATCTATTAAAAAACGGAGATAGTATAAGGATTTTTAGGATTCGAATTTTATAATACAATATAGTAAGGATTAATGCACTGATTCCAATCGCTTCAATGATTCCAAAGCCAATCACATGCTAGCAAAGGGAATCTAAGCAATTCAAAATTTAATTTTTGATCTAACCTTGTATTTGCTAAACAACCAAGAAATCTCTGTATTTTGGAACAGATGGAGTAGTAGTACAATTATATCCAGCAGGTAGTAGCAGGCAGTTTTATCAAAATTTGGTTTCTCATCAGCTTCCCATTGAGCACCTGGAATGCAGTTATAGTATCATATTCATTGAATCGAATACTCTGAGACAACTGCTCTTTTGCAGCTCTGCTGCACCACCACTGAGAGTCTGAGACCAACACTGTCTTCGGGTCATCGAGCACCTTGCGCTGCAGATGACAAATGCACTTTGCTAGCCCAGTCACCTCAGGATCCAGGTCACACCAGTCATCACCTTATCGAGTGCAGATTCCACTGATGCAAGTTCAGGGCAGGCTGCAGCCTGCAGGTGCACTCGTGAGTTTTGAGTCTTCTTCTCAAAGTGCCCCCTCAAGTGTCGCAGGAACAAACAGGTTTACCACTAAGAGGAAAAATCTGCAGCTGAACTGCTTACTTAAACAGTTAAACTCAACATAATAAGGACGCCTTGATTAACGGATAATCAGCTAACATGAAGACTTTCTTACCCCACTTATAAACTGATCGAAAAAAACTCAGGATTCAGGATCTTAATCTTGGTTTCAGCTAGAAAACAAATCAGCATTGGTAGTTCGACCCGTTCTTGTTCTTTTTGGAGGATGATACGGCCAGTTTTCAGTACTCAAGACCAAATGCCATCACTGTAACTAAAAAGATTTCAAATACTGAATCCATCTTTGAAAGAACTGGATTCCCCAGAGTCTATGGTGTGCTTGATGGTTGGCTGCCGCATTTCCTGCTGACACACACTGTGCAGTGCTCTGTTGTTATGTGGACAATTAGAGACCATATTCCCCCACGGGTAACCACCGAAAACTTTTCCATGCACATGCACTGCAGTTTGTAAAGAGGGAGAGACCCGTAGGAAGAGAGAGAGGTGGCTTTAGTCCTGAAACATGTCTCCACAAGTTGCAATAATCGGTAGTAGACCACTGTGTCTGTGTGCCAGATTCATCTGTCCTTAGTGGCAACCATATCATGTTGTCCCTGGCTCCTGCCTTCATATACTGGGTATCGGAATGCCTGAACAACTAAATAGTCCCGTACTCCCATTACAGTATCTTCCTGTTTTGTTTCTATTCGTACAAATCCATTACCTCGTATGTGATGACTTAAGGAGCAAACGTTGATACTTGATCACTTTCCATTTCACCTTGCAGTTCATTCACCTGGAAGAAAGAAAAAAAAAGCGCCTTTCAGAAGATATACCCTGGTTAACAAATGAAATGACAATCTTATCAGGCTTTAGTGTCTCATGCAAAGTGGCCAGTCATAACTTGCACAATGCACCACCTCAGCATTTACCTAATGAACTAAGACAGTGTGCAACTTTCATGTCAATCAACTCTGACTTGTATTATCCACCGACACAGCATTTACCTGATGAAAAGACAGTTTACAACTTTAGTGTCAATCAGCTCTAACTTGTATACTTGTAATCGACAGACATATTATTTACCTGATGAACTAAGATAGTTTGCAGCTTTAGTGTCAATCAGCTCTGACTTGTATTATCCACCAACACAACATTTACCTGATGAAAAGACAGTTTACCACTTTAGTGTCAATCAGCTCTAACTTGTATACTTGTAATCGACTGATATATAATTTACCTGATGAACTAAGATACTCCTAGTTTGCAACTTTAGTGTCAATCAGATCTGAAATTTATTATCCACTAACACTGCATTTACCTGATGAACTTAGACAGCTCTGTGACTTCTATCAATTCACAACTTTAGTGTATGACAAGGTCACAAGCAATCATCTCTAGTCCGCATTATCCACGGACACTACATTTACCTGATGAACTGACAGTATGCAACGGTGATTATTTATTTATGTTGAAAACATATCTCCAACTTTTACCATTGCTGAAAGACGGACAAAGCTAGTAACAGCACTTGGACCTTTTATGTCAAAAACAGATATGCCCCAGGCTTTCCAGGACTTGATGTGCAGGGAACATCTGGCACAATTACCAAGGAACAGATGGAATCACCACGACGACAAAACCTCTCGCTTTCTTGATGAACCGAGCTTCACATGCCATTACTGGTAGCCTACAGCCAACAAAGATCAATGAGAGTACTGTAGGAATCAGTATCTCTAATAAGATTTGCTAGGGAGAAATACAGGGTTTAATATGCGGAGTTCTCAACGGTTCAACAGCACAAGGAATTCAATTATAGAAAATTGATATCACAGCCATACAGGTAGTATTCTGATGAAAATTCTACAGATGTTACTTCCTCCGTTTCACAATGTAAGACTTTCTAGCATTGCCCATATTCATATAGATGTTAATGAATCTAGACACACATATATATCTAGATTCATTAACATCTATATGAATATGGGCAATGCTAGAAAGTCTTACGTTATAAAACGGAGGGAGTACAATTTACTATCTTAAAAAGATAAGAATGTAAGCACTACAAGTATTAGGCAGATTCTTTTTTTTTTTAGACTTGAAACAAAAAGAAGGCACTGGTAGAAAATAAAAAGGAAAAGTTGACACTCATCTAACAAAAGATCGTTGTCAAGTAAGCTTGAGCTAACTATATAGGCAGCACAAGATTCCACAAAAAACATCAAAACCATAGCTAAATGAACAGAAAAGCCTTGTACTGAGTTGAATTTTAGCATAGCAGCCAAAGATTCATATCTGTAAGATGTTTGTACTTATTGAAACTTCACTAGCTTTTTGTGGGTAAAGCAACATAAAACCCTAAAACTGAAAGTAAGTGTAGTTAGTTAAGAAGTTTGTAAGACAAAAATAAGATGACCTATGTACAAATAAGATGCTCTATGCAGATAGATTACCTTCATATACAAGTTGCCAAGGTAAGATGCACTTTCAGGCCTCAGATAATAAATATGAAAGATCATAAAAAGTCCATAAACCTTAAATATATTATGCTTACTCATTTTTTCAACAGCATACACAATACAATCAGCAGTGAGCAATGAGATGACGAGATATTGCACTATATTGGAAATGACACCGAAGGGGCAAAATAATATCAGGATAATACACATCTTATATCCACAAACCAATAGAAGTAATACAATATTGAGAACTCATATATTTGTTCAAAAATACAAATATTTTGCTATAGACACACTGCAAATATAAAATATATTTGCACGGAAGTGGAACCTAAGAATAATGTTCAGCTCTTTAGTAACCAGGAGTCCAGGACAACCCAGACAAAGATAAATCGACTTTAGTGAAACGAATCCATCATGATTTATACTTGAATGATCTGCAGTCAAGCAACAAAAATATTTAACAAAGTTCCACTTCCACATCACCAAATGACTAGCAACATTCAGTGATTATGGCAATGAACAAACTGTAGAAGATAAAGGATACATCTGCAGTTCTGCAACAAACATGTATTCTCAATCATAATTGCAAGTGAACTGAGAAAGATTATCATGCACCCAAAACAGTAGAACATGCACCAAAGGGTCAGGTTTCAAGTGGAATTCGTATTGATACAGGCTCAAGATAAAAGTTTATAGCAAGAGGATTGGAATACCAAATCACGATATTACCACCCACATGATGACATGAAGAGTAAACCTGCCAAACACTGGTTAAACTGAACAACATTATATTCCCAGAACTACGTGAAAGTGCTTCATTTTATATAATTAGAACATAGACTAATGTGGCTACCACCAGAAAAGAAAGAACAAACAAAAACAAAAGAAAAGCCTTCCATCTTCCTCAAGAACAAGCAGACAAGTAAAAGTCTGTCATCTTCCTCAACAACTACGAGCAGTTAAGTCAGTGCAAGTTGACTGCCAGTGACCACACCTAGTGGTGAAAGCTATATGGCCTGAAACATTTAAGCCCTTTAGTTCCAAGATCCATATTGATGCATATGCAAGAGGATTGCAAAGTCCTCTCATACGTAAGAACAGAAAAAAATGCACATGTACAAAGAGGGTTGAACTCAAGAACTCTTTATTCCTTGCAGTATATATCCGTCTGAAAAATCCCGATGAGGGACTTTGTTTTGTACGAACAAAAGGAGGGACTTGTATAACCCATTGCCATAGAAAGAACAAACAAACAGAACAATGACCGAAAAGAAAAAGAAGAGCCCATCTTCCTACAGAATCATAAGAAGCTAGGGAGTAACTCCTAGCACATTGAACACCAAGCAGTTTCTCCCAAGCTTCGTCTTACTTAAAGTCTACAGACTAAGCCCATAATGCCAGGGCTGCCATGGCCATGGCCCCAAGAAACAGAGCTATATACGAGCCCACTTGAAGCCTTGGGTTGCAGCTCATCTTCCGGCTAAGAAAATCAGCAGCAATAAGATCCACTAATGCCATATAGATCAGTATACCAGCCGACATCGAGTCCAGAATTCCCTCCACCACCAACGCTCTGGGGCTGTTGGGGTTGTAAAATGATGCAACCGCCGCCCCCACAGTGATCCCAGCAGGTGTTGTGATAGCAAAGAAGAAAGCCATCAGGAAAGCAGAGAAGTTCTTTAACTGAGCCTGCACCCATTTAGTCACAGAGAATGGACACCACATCACAATCATATTACACTCTAGCATTGAAATGTCAACCATGGAATGAAAAAATAAAGCAGGTATTAACCTCAGAAATGCAGCCGCCCAACGCAAAACCCTCGAAGAACTGGTGGAATGAGAGGGCAGCAACCAGAGGTTTGATTGTACACGGGCTCTGAGAGACGCCCAACGATAGGCCAATGATGACCGAGTGAGATACAATTCCCAGCTCCAGAATCTTGTAGATAATACAGCAAATCATTAGTCAGCATGCAACATAGATTTGCAACATGTATCCAAGATATCACACCTCATATCCATTGCTAGTCTGTACTCTGTAGTGTTACTGTAGCCATAACAAATTTGCCTAAAATAGGAGAAATGCTGCTAAACAGACACACGCAAGATTCTTAACTCAGATGTACACGTACTAATCAACTACAACAGTTAAGAGTGATTTTGCGGGTCTTCTACAATTATGCGTTCGTATCAACATGGCAAATTATTGTTAAAACAAATCATGGCAAATTGGCACTGTGCGTGCGTACCTGCGAGACAACCACATGGCGAGCGGAGGGGCCCTCCTCGTGCCCGTGGCCATGGCCGTGCGCGTGGGCGTCATTCACAGCTCCCCCATGGCACGCGCCGTGGACGTACGCATGGCTGTGCCGGTGAGCGGCCGCGTGGGCGTGTATCCCGACGATGTGCATGGCGTCCCGCTTCCCGCCTCGTCCATCCCGTCCTTCGCCGTCCCCGACCGGCAGCGCGCCGCCGTCCTCGAGCAGCGCGGCGGCCGCCTCTTCGGCGGCCGCGGCGGCCTCCTCCTGGCGGTGCTTCCGCTCGTAGAAGTGGGTGCCGACGAAGTCGACGACGAGGGTGGCGAGCGCGGCGAGCATGGCGACGAACCCCGGGAAGGGGAAGCGCCGCCAGGGGGAGTGCGGGAGGCAGGGGTTGGAGAGCGCGTGCTCCGCGTCGTGCAGCATGTGGACGAACCCCGTAGCCAGGATCACCCCCGCCGCGAACGCCTTGGCGAGCACGAAGAGCCCGCCGGAGGACGCGCCCCCGCCACCGCCACCGCCACCGCCCCGCCGCCTCCGGCCGACGAGCGGGATGGCGACCCCGGCCGCGCCGGCGATGAGGATGGCCGCGACGGCCACCATCTTGAGCCGCAGAGCTGCCGCCTCGTCGCGGCACTCCTCGTCCTTGTCACCGCCGCCGCCCACCACCGCGTCGCAGCTCGCCGCCGACACCGACGCTGCCATTCCATCACCCCCAAGCGTCAATTGCGAGCTTCCACGATGGGTTTAGCCGATAAAAACCAAAAACAAAAAAACAAAAAATCCCCACCGATTGAGCGCTACCTGCGATTTGGCGGATGAAGGGGATGTACGACGACGACTCCATTTTCTGCGGATTACAGCACACACGCCAACCAAAACCATCAGGAAAACAAAATTCACATCGCGAGCCAGAAATCGAGATCAAAACCCTTCCAGAAAACGAGAAAAAACAACAATCCAAAACTCGCCGCAACCGCAACCTGAAAGGGAAGGGAGCAGGGAGCCAGGGCTCAGGACTCAGGAGCAGAAGCCTCACCTCGAAGAACGCCATTGCCGATGGATAGGTAAAAAGCAATCCAACCCGCCTTTCTCCTCTACTCCCGCGTCTCGAACAGCCGAATTAAACGAACTCCCGCCCGATGCCGCGGGGCTGCAACTCCTCTCGCGTCAGCCTGCGGCTGCGGATGACATAGATATAGGCTCTCTAGGCCGCCACGCGCGCGCGGCGCATCTGCATGCGAGGCCAGAGAGAGGGAGGAAGGAACGGGAAGGGGGTGGGGCCCGCGGTCAGGGAGGAGGATGTCGTCATGGGGCCCGCGGTCAGAGAGGATGTCGTCATGGCACCAGCGGCGGCCGTACGGCGGAGCGGGCGGGCCAGCGGTGGAGCGGGGCCCACACCCCCCTCACCTGCGCGGCGACGGGGAGGCGCGGGCCAGGGTGGGGCCCACGAGGCAGCGGCTCCTCGAGGAGTCGTGGCCTCGTGGGAGGTTGGGGGTTGGGAAAATTTGGGAGTCGGGGATTTGAATCCGTTTCGTAGCAGAGATGGCCGTGTCGACACCATGGCGCGACGGGACGTGAAGGGCGTGGACCACGCGATGGAACGTGAGCGCATGGAGATAGTAGACCGACCGAGACCGTGATCTGCCTGCCCACATGACACGCCCAACGGCCAACCATTGCATAGTAGGAGTATGTGTCCTTGGAATATTATTAATGGTCTTCTATTAATGTCACAGTTCTTTCTTTTTATTTATGTGACCAATCACAATTATCAGCCGTGCTGCAAAATTGGCAACACCAACATGATGCCAAGGATTTGGCTTGGCTCCATTGATATCTTTGAAAAAACTTAAATGCACGCACCATTTTCAAATAATTCGGCAATTACCAATCACAATCTGGTAGTACAAAGGTTAGTACGAAGTAGTATTGGGCAACAAGGATGCATTTTGTTTTCCCACAGGGAAAGTACTTGTGCATACAATTTTCAAGTCTATTTATTATGCGAACCAACTAACAAATATCGCCAAAACATTTTAAAAAATTATACGCATATTTTTTAAAATATTACTGCACCTATATAAAAAGTTTCAACTTGAAATTCATTATACATGGAGTAGCAAAAAAGAAAAAGACAAAATTCTAACAAGGTTATACTCTTAAACATGCCATTTTTTTGTTAAAACTAAAATATAAAGAATATATAGGTGTAATAATACTAGAAGTAAATGTGCATAACTTTCTTTGAATTTCTTTTGTGATATCTATTATTAGTTGGTGTGCACTATGGAGTATACCTGGAAATTATGTGCACATATATGTAGGAGTATCATGTTTCCATACCTCATCAAAATTAACAAGGCACATATATCTAGACAATAAGACAACCATATAGTAGGTGTACCTTTTTCCTCCATATATGATCCCAAGAATTTTTTTTTACTCCCTCCATCTCATACATCTCATATTATAAGTAAATCGTTTAACTTTTTATCTAATCAAACTTTTTTAAGTTTGACTAAAAAAAGTTTGACTAGTTTGACTAAGGCTGTGTTCGCAAGAACCAGTTCCCAACCCAAACACTGGCACGAAAAACGGAACGATCCATTAGCACATGATTAAGTATTTGATAATTTCTTTTTCAAAAATGGATCATTATGATTTTTTAAGCAACTTTCATACATAAACTTTTTGCAAAAAAAACACACCGTTTTGCAGTTTGAAAAGCGTGCGCGTGGAAAATGAAAATAGAGTTGGGAACCAGCTCTTACAAACAGAGCTTAAGTTTTTCAGCACAAAACAAACATATTATAAAAATATATTCAAGGTTAGATTTAACAAAACTAATTTAATATTATAGATGTTGCTAAATTTTTCCATAAACTTGATCAAACTTAAAGAAGTTTGACTTAAAAAAAATTAAACGACTTATAATATGAAATGGCTAGCGTGGCACATGGATAGACATGTTATGGACCTAGATTAGTGTAAATGCATACATGGTTACTTGCAACGATAAATTAGAAACTACACAACATGCCAGGAGCTAGCCAGCTATACGTGGTAATACAAACAAACTAACCTGTGAAGACTGAAGATTTCTCAAGCTTCCTGCAGATCAAATCATCAAAATGCCACGAAGATATCGAACTAAAAAATGAGAATCATATGTCAAATGATTTTTGAGTCTCCCTACATATAAGCCAAACTGGCAACAGTTAGCTGCTCATTGAGAGTGTTACATCACGATACATTGTTCCAACACACAAATATTCTTCCTACCACAAAGTTTAGTTTCAAGGGTTCTAAGGCTGCATGGTAAACTAATGATACAACATTGTTTTAGCTGTAGCTTCTACAGAGGTTCAGGGTTCAGCGGACAGAATCAATGTACTTGTTGCTGGATGCGATGCAATGCAAAGCATCAAAGAACACGTCTGATGCCGCTGGTTCAACACGGTGAATGTAATGTTCCAACTTTCTCAAAGCAGAAAATGGGGATAATGTAAAGGTATAGATTTATTATCAGTTCTAAAAAACCACAATGATCTTATGCTCATTTTCCGTACGGGTGGTATCTGCTCGAGCCTCTACCACTTGTGCTCCCACCACCGCCCATACCTCCAGCTCCGCCATAAGCACCATATCCTCCTGCACCGTAGCCACCCGGTGCACCATATGCACCACCACCTCCATAGGCACCACCATATGCACCATAGGCACCATATGGACCTCCATACATTGAACCACCATAGCCAGAGCCAAAGCCTGACCCAAATGCGGGGTTACCTCCATATCCATAACCTCTGCCATAGCCAGCATAACCTGTGCTACCGTAATAAGCTGCAGCAGCTGACCGATAGCCACCACCATATCCACCATAGCCACCGCTGCTGCTGCTTCCAGAATTGCCACCACCACTACCACGGTAAGAACTACGGTGGCCACCACCACTCCCGTGACTATGTCTCCCATTAGAGCTAGAATCACCCCCGCCAGGTTTCTTAGGCTCAGCCTTCTTTATTTCAACCTGCAGAGTTACAGAACAGGTGAAGTTATCAAACTAATCTTCAATACCATAGTCCCATTCCATAGTAGTGTAATACTTCATACGCACAGTACAATTAAGATATAAAATCATGCATCTTACTCCTACCCCTAAATTAACAAAGATAGTTGCAAATGAAAAAGACGAGAGACCTAAAAGGGAAGTTGAACAGGAAACTCTACTGCATTTCAGCAGTTCATCAGTTCACTAGGAAGTAACATGGAGGGCTAGGCACATCATTTTAGCAGATGGCAAACATATAAGCATCAGGATCGCTTGTCTCATATGATAGAATGCAAAAGTTCACCCCCTCTGCGAGGGAGAACAGAACTTCGCAACAAACCAATATAAAAAAAACTACAAGGTAAAGAAATTAAAGATCTCCTGATCTCAAATCACATACAGAATAGGTAGTGATGTGCACCAAGAAGACTACCTACTGATTCTAGTAGGTATTGATTCAAATGGATATGATACTGATTCATTTCAGTTCCTTCAAATAGGAATGAATAAAGAAAGGTCCATTCTAATACAACAGCAAAACTGACTTCTTGTCACGGTAGACATAATCAACAAGGAACAATATTCAAACTTCAAGTAGTAAAGCAGAAAACAAGATCCTCGTGCTAACAAATAAATTCAGTGAATAGTAGTAAAATCAATTCATTAGAAGCATATCCATTTATACCAATTGATACTTAAGCTCATAAGTACTGAAAAGTTAACAATATTAAATAGAAGGAAAACTTGGAAGCAAGGAAAGCTAGTGACCTGTTTCCCTGCAAGATCATGCATTCTCCCTTCTGACATAACCCTTTCAACAGCGTCCTCATTTTCAAATGTGACAAAGCCAAAGCCTCGTGACCGCCCAGTGCCATGGTCAAGCATTATCTGATGCTCAACTACCTTCCCATATGAAGAGAAATGCTCCTTCAATTTATCTGGAAGTTTCATGACAATCATATTTATCAAGACATAACATTATTTAGAGTATTCAAGCCATTGTTTTCTAGAATACAAATATATTTTTGCTTGTAAAAAGGAAACAACTTAGTTCTGCTGGCTACCTTCAGTAAGAGATGGTGGAATACCACCAACAAAGATTTTTCTCGTTTTAGGACCATCTTTCGACGACATTTCCTCCCTCGGGACAGTCCTTTTAACTTCAACCTTGATAGATCAAGATGTATGACAGACAAATGAGAACAGACTCTACAGCAAGCTTTGCATACTTTGGTGAAGTGATACATAGAAGGCTTACTGTTCTTCCATCTATAGTGTGTTCATCTTGCAGAACCTTGTCAATAACAGATGGATCCGAAAATGTAACAAAACCAAATCCACGAGGCATCTTTGTATGCTTGTCTTTCATGATCACAGAATCAGATATAGCTCCATATTTCTCAAAATGCTTGGTGAACGATTCTGAATAAAAAAAACATATAAAGCATAAACAACATATGTAAACCAAAGCCTTATCTAACAATATTGATGGGATTACAATAATATGAACATTTTTCCAGGTGAAATTAGGGTCCAGATTAAAATCATATGAACATGTTTAGCCTATCTGCCAACAGCAATGAAATTAAATAGTACAAACTAGAACCCAGCACCAAACGCACTAACAATAAGATCATGCACAATGTAAATAAACAGAATAGTGCATTCACTGAAAACTCAAGAGAAAAGAAAATAGCAGGAAGCATTTGGACCCAAATAACAACAGCAAATGTGCCAGGTCATACTGAGTCAGCTCCTGCTCAATTACTGAAAACTCAAGAGAAAAGAAAATAGCAGGAAGCATTTGGACCCAAATAACAACAGCAAATGTGCCAGGTCATACTGAGTCAGCTCCTGCTCAATTGCTATTTAATCAAAAGTAACTCCCATTTCTCAATTCAAACCAAATGCAATATAAGCATTTTATCTTCCAAACAAAAGAATTCAACACACATGACCATCAATACAGCAGATACATGTTATTTTAGTATTTACTATTGGAAAATCCAAATCAGAAAAAAAAAAACAGTGCAAACATAATCAACCAAACAAAAAGATAAATATACCCCTGTATGCATTAGACAACAGACATGCACAACATGTCTCAACGACTAGATGGAACAACATGATTAAAAGCAATGCAGCTTAATCATGATTGAAGCATTCGCATAGCATCTATGCTTAAAAGTTAAAATTCCTAATGAAGTTACCAATGGACAAGTTTCTAAATTTGGTTAACTAAGTTAGCCCAAGCTGTTCAACCTGCTTCTACATTTCAATGTGAAAATACACCTACACAAAACAAAGGTACAAGATTGCTTCTTAAAAGTATTACAAAGTAGCATTTAAGTTCTATGGCTTGCAGATTGCTAGATTCCTTTTCACATCTCAACCTAAGCAAAAACTAACTTTAGTTCAGTTAATCCTGCTATCCTAAGTTATTAAGCACAACAACAAGAAACCTATCCTTTCAGAGAAACACTCTTCCCTAAATTCTTCTTTAGGTTGCTAGCTACTGAAGGACGCTACTTCATTCACATCTACTATATGCTACTAGTATTAACCTCTAAAAATCATCTCTTAAACACGTTGCTTTGCACAACTAGAATTCTCATGTTTAACAAAAATCCCCCAAAAAGAATCCATCCGCTCTACCTTCAGTTGTCTCCCAGGCTACACCTCCAACAAAAATTTTCCTGCAGAGGCACACAGATCAAACAAAACCAACAAAATTCAGCCAACTTCATCCATCCAACCAAAACAGACCGAACATCGAAAGGAAAGGGACTCACCCCGACGAATCACCGCCCTCTCCACCACCCGCAGTCCTCCCCGCTTCCTCGCCATTGCCGACGCCCTCCACTTCTCCACCTCCGCCTCGCCTCTCCTCTGCAACCTCCTCCGCCGCATCGGCAGCCGCGGCGGTGGCATCAGCCCCCTCCTCCTCCTCTTCCTCCTCCTCCTCCTCCACCTCTTCCTCGACCTCCTCCACCTCCTCTTCCTCCTCCTCCTCCTCGTACCCGTTCATGCCGTTCTGGTTCTCCTCCCCGTACCCCGCCATCCCTCCCCACCACCACCACCACTACCTCGGCACGGACACCCCCGCTGCAGCAGCTCAAAAGAAAAAAGAAAAAAAAAGAAGCAAAACCCTAGCGGACGACCGGGAGCGCGGGGGCGGCGGCGGCCGAGCTAACCGGAGCTTCGTCGGAGGAGGAGGAGGAAGTGGTGGCGGCGAGAGCAAACCCTAGGCTCGCCGGCGGCGGCGCGGGTGTGGACTGGGCGAGGAGGAGGAGGAGAAAGGCTGCGGGGTGTAGAGTAGAGTAGAGAAGTAGGTGAGGTGGCGGCGAGGTTGGAATTCCGGTGGGGGATTTTAGCTAGTAGTAGCTCGTTGGCGTCCGTTGGATGTGCGTGGTGATTCGTGCTCGCACGAAGAAAGCGTGTCTTCATGTCTTTGTGTTGTGCCGACTGTGCTCTACAGCTTTTTCTTTCCTACTATTACGCGTTAGAACAAAAATAGGACAGAATGGTGTTGTTTTTTAAAAAAAAAGCGGATGCCACTAATTTTATCGCACTTATAGTAAGCAGGAAATAGACAGTATCTTTTTTACGAAAAATATTAATCAGTAAATTATATATACTTAAAAAAACTCCCTTCGTCTCAATATAAGTGCAACATAATACAAATATGATATATCATAGGAGTACGAATCTGGATATTTGTTTGCCCCAATATAAGTGCATCTGCACTAGAATATATCACATCTGTACTAGGTTGCACTTATATTGAGATGGAGGGAGTACATATTATAGTCATACATAGTGCCCTCAAACTTCATGTAAGTTCATATGTCATCCATAGTAAAGATAAGTTGCATCGTATTGTGTCGAAGTGCCTTAGTGACTTAAGGAGAAAGAAGGTGGTCTAGCGAGAGAAAGTTCATGTTTAGGTTGGCGCACCTGGATCTCGATCTAGGTTCCCATCCTCTCTAATCTCCTCTACTTGTTGTCATGGCAATCTCGAGGAAGCACCAACCTCGTTAGCCTCCCTAGGCAGAGGATTGTAGTGTCAGAGGATTGTAGTGTCATGATAGTCATGACTAGATCCTACAAGATCACTACAGATCTGGTAGAGCCCACTCTAAGGAGTTTGGGAAAAGACGGCAAGCCTACAGATGGGGACAGAGTCACGGTTACCATGAAAGAGATGGATTTGTTACAAACATGGATAGAGGAGAGGATCGCCGTGTAAGGGAGTAGATAGGCATGAGATCCACCGGTATGCGAGCAACATAGCAAGTCACCGTGTGCCTTGCTACCTCATATATTGGAAAGAAGTTGGGATAGAGGTGTGGAATTGTGGATTGGATAAGTGAAGGAGGGAGAAAATAGGATATCGTTTCTAATATATATAGAGCGGAAAGTGGGTGAAAGAACATATAGTAACTATTTTTATTTTCCAAAAATAGGGTCTTTTATGTAACTAGTCAACCAAGACACAAATTGGTATAGCATAGACACTAATAGCCAAACTAAAAGGGTTGAAATGCAAATAGTTTTTTTTAACGATGAAGCTATGGTGGCGCAGTGAACAAACTCACGATGTTAGCTTGTTTTTTATAGGATGACTCCATTTGCTTTTTTTTTTCTTATTTAGAGAAGGAGAGCTACTCATGCATCATAAATATCCTACTTTCTTCGTAAAAAAAAAGATAACTTTTGTATATAAATCTAGACATAGCCTATATCTATACTTATATATATAAATTGTCTATGCAGAAGGATAATAGGCAAGCTTGTATACGAGACCACACGCTTGTCCACATCTATCATTGCATTAATACTTTCCAATTTCCGCAATAAAAAAAAATCTATAAGAGTTATAGATTAAAATGTTTTAATGGAAGTTAGAATAATTCCATGCTAAAACTTCTATAAGGGCGTATTCGATTAATCCCCAATAGATAGGGATTGGAGGGGTTTGAGGTAGATTAATTTCACGCCTGAATAGGTTTGGTATAAATCCCTTCTAAAATCCTCCTTAATCCTTTTGGGAGAGAGATTAACCGGTCTAAAGGAAAATTTCTACAAGTGGCTTTAAAAAAATCACGTAAAAACTAAATTCTCATGTAGAAAATACTTCATATAGGCAAAAAGTTCCATTAACGTTAGAAAACTTTCACACATTTGTTTGACCTATGAGAGAGTTACACCAATAAACAGCAAACTCACCAGTATACTTATACATGACTTCATTATTTCTTAACATATAATGCATACTAACATACTTATACATGAGTAACATTCATTATTTCTTAACTTATAATGCATAATAATATATTGACATATTAGGTTTAATGCTTTTAATTTTTTTTATATTGTTTATAGTTGTAGATAATTGGATATGCGCATTTATATGAGTGTATGCGTTGGTCCTATGTTTCAAATTTTTTTTGAAAGAAATAATCTCCTAATTTCAGAAGAGAAGAAGCTTAATTCTGAATATATTAGAGGTTGGACACAGGCTTTAAAAAAGGCTTTAGCTCGCCTTATTTGTTTTGTTTATTATGTCCTGTATGACACAGCTTTAGATTCCAAATCCACGTTGGATATGAAGTTTATATGTCTAATTATAGTAGTTTGAAATTGCATATTTAATCTAAATTAGAAACAAAATGATTCATTCATATGTTATCAGCGTAATCATAAATCCAGATCTACGAATTTGTAAAGCCACATATAGTCTATGTTGAATTTGTAAAGCTACCTATAGATTTGTGGAGCTACGAATACCCAACTTTTAAAAAACCTTGAATCCGAAAACTATACTGAGCAAGGCCTAAGTCAGATTATTAGTTTAAAAGCCTTTTTAAATCTTTTTCACGAACAAAGCTTTATGTACTCCAGATTTGAGTAGCTCTTTTCGTTTTTGTGGATTAGACTTCCAACTAAACCCAAGCCACGGGCGAAGCTAATGTGAAAATGTGCACTTAATAATTGTCTAAAAAATAGTTGGATATATGCCTTCTGGATTAATAATTGTCTAAAAGTTGTCCATGAAGGTATGGACTCCAAGCCCCAGTTACGACTGGAAACTTTGCGCAAGGAAAAATTCGTTCCAACTGTCACGCATACCCCCTAGTGTTCAGTAGGCACTTAAAAGAAAAGCAAGATACTATAATCACCACTGCAGACACCAATATCGAATAATTACAGCGAAGACATTGCCAGGAAAAAGAATAAGCAAAATTGCAGATATACATATATTGTCAGCTATCTAGAGAGGTTCTTCCAACTGAAATAAGCTATACTTTTTACATGGCTGGCTTTGGAACTTCTACTCGGGGAAATGCCACCCATCACACCCCCAACATTCCTTACACGAACGGAGAAAAAAAAAATCCAATATGATCAGAAAATTAAGACCAAAAAAAGAAAAAAGAAGAGAAAGAATTTCACTGTATAGCTGGGAGAGAAGCCAAAAACCGCTGCCTTGCATGAGAAAAAAAGTAAGGTGACAACTACTGTCGAAACGCCGGTCAGATGACTCAGATGTCCTACGATACAGTATGGATGGTTAGGGATGGGGCCTTCTTGTGCAACTTCCCCCTGATCTGCTTGATCTTCGCATCGACCCTCGCGGTGAAACCGATCTTTGTCCGCTGCCGGGCCTTCGACCGCTCCCTCTTCCACATCGTTTGGTCTTCGACGTCCTTCTTCAGGTACTTGATCTCTTGGATCACATGGTGATCAAGTGGATTGCACAATCTCTGGTAGGATATGTGGATCAGGTAGGGCATGTTGCAAGCAGCAGTCACCAGAAGAGTTGCTGCCCAGTACAAGGGAGCAGGTCCAAGAACCTCCAGTAGAATCTGGTAATTGTCGCGGGACCTCAACGCCGAGCCATAGATGATTATGAAGAGGTACCAAGTTCCTACGCTGCCCCAGACAAAGAGATGTTGAATCCAGGTGAAATGGCTCATTGTCAGCGCAATCTGCATGTTGACAGCCCAGATGATGCAGGTGAACATAGTAGTTCCCACTGCAGCCATGTCAGCAGTCTGTCCTCCAGAACGGATTGCCTGATCATAGAATATACAGATGTTGAGAAAGAATATGGCCAGCGATGAGTAGAGGCCATTCGCCATCCATCCTAAAATCCGGTACCAATCGAAGAAAAGATTTCTCGGTCCTTGCTGATATAACGCCGGGAACTGCACAATGCAAGTTATGCATGTCAGTGATGACGTAAGAAAGTGTATTACCAAGCTTAGACACAGGGTTATGCGGTACCAACCAGGATAAGAAAGTAAAAAAAGGAACAAATATTTACTTGGCAGAAATGAAAACTACTCATTGCCAAGATTAGACAAGATTTATTTTATTATGATTGGCATCACCCAACTATGTTAGAATGGATCAGATTGATGATCATTTGCATTTCATTGAAATTTTGATAGATAATCATTTCGGAATAAATACAATGATACACAAGTAGTAATAATGTGAATGGAAATGTAATAAACTGAATGTACTAGTCTGAATATATGATCTTCATTCCCCATTAGGTTGTCTTTAAAGTTTAATCTACTCTATCAATCTTTTTTTTTGTTTGTTCTGCACAAGATGTGTAAGGACAAAAAAAAAATTGTGGTTTGCATTACACGGTTATGGATGACTCAGTTGGGAGAATTTTCAGTCAAATTTGCAGCATAACATTGGCAGCAGATATAATTTAAGACACATCTGTTAACAAGTTCTGTATTTCTGTATTTAGCACACTATTATGCAGTTCTTTTTACAAGAACATTTGCTAGTAGCATACTTTAAACACATTATATTTACAACCTTAGATACTAAAGCCACATAGACTTGTGCCTCCAATTTTGGATGACTAACTGAAGCCAGATAGTCTAACCATGACAGCATTTTATTAAGTGCAGAATGAGGCAAAGTAAAAAATTAAAAGGTTTGGTAAACCATCTTTTGATTATCTTCTTCTTACTAACTAGGTTGCTTTGTGGAAAATTCCAGAACTAAGCCTTACTTTCCTTTCCAAGCATATTTTATTTCTCATAAGCCAA
The DNA here is from genome assembly GCF_000147395.1 of Oryza glaberrima. NCBI lineage: Eukaryota > Viridiplantae > Streptophyta > Magnoliopsida > Poales > Poaceae > Oryza > Oryza glaberrima. Next base: position 21,064,288 of record NC_068331.1, on the reverse strand, counting down.
ATATGATATATTCAAAATAAGTTGGCTATTCTATAACAAACCTGCAAGCAGATTTCAGATGAAACATCCTGCTCAAATACCCCAAGTGAGATAACAGGCAGTGAGGTAAGAACAACATTGAAGAGCAGCATAAACCAATCATCATAAACTGATTGACCAGAAAATCCAGCAAATGCCTCAAAGTAAAATATAGTAAGTCCAAAAGCAATATTCTTGTAGAAGAAGTAGCAGATCTGCAGTTGATAAAAGAAGAGTCAGTAGTCAGTACACTAAACTGCAAATTTAGTACAAATATAATCCATTAGGATGAAAAGAATAATGGAACAGCACCATTTGGGCAATTCTCTTATAGCACCAATGGCCATGGACTACGAGTAGTCTCTCAAGGAACCGAAATTGGGATATAGAAAAGTCACTAGCCATCACAGCCTAGCCAAAGACAAGAAGCAGTTGTCAGTCAAAATCTAATTGGTAAGACATATCCTTAATGCTATCTGAAAGCAGCAGCACACTAGGTTATGTAGAGGACAACAGTAATTTGGATGACAAACCTGCATGCCCTCTACCCCACTTATACCAACTCCTATATCAGCTTCTTGAATCATGCCTACATCATTTGCACCATCACCTATTGCTAATGTAGTTTTTCCAATACCTTCTTTGACCAGTCGAGTCACCTGCAACATGGAAGCAAGCATACTCACCTTTGGCTTATCGAAAATCCAGATCATGGATTGGTGATAGATGGAGTTACCAGTGCTTTTTGCTTTGGGGACACACGGCAACATATGACAGAAGCGCACTCTATTGCAAGATTCAGGAACATATGCTTCATGTCATCTTCCAAAGCAAATGTAAGCGCTTTTCCATCTATAACTAGAGCAAATGCTGCATCAGGATCCTTCTCTAGCTTGACCATTTGTGAACCATTTGCGATTTGCGACATGAGACTCTCCTTTGCAGCCTGATCAGTTGTTAAAGATGAAAGTAAGCCTACCATAAAGAAAATTACTGTGTAGATTAATGCCATCTAAAGTACTAGAGAAAAAAGTGCATACAAAGGTACCTTATTTGCATCCTGGGCTACTTGGTCATCAGTGGGTATTGACAAACATATCCTTCTCATGCCTTGCCTCAGTAAACTGCATGCGTATCTGCAAAGAAGAGATGTACATAACATTCAGGCTAAACATATTATCATCCTTGAAGAGATACAAAGAGAGCATAAATGATAAATGCAGTATCTGGATTTATCATTTAGAATAATTTTTTTTTGGTCTGGAAAGGCTCAACCGTGTAAGAACTTACCCAATGTTGATTGCAGTTTCCATCTTATCACCTGTCAGAACCCAGATTTTGAGACCTGCTTGTGCCAAACGATCTATGCACTGAGGAACCTGATAGAACACAAGACATATCATAAAACAAGTCAAAAATGTTACTGGCATGACAGCACGACCCAATAACATATCTTTCCCATTCTCAACACACAAAATAAAAAAAAAAATCAATCTCACCCCACTTTGCAGTTTGTCCTCTACTGCAGTTGCACCAACAAGGATCAGGTCTCTTTCAATCAATTCTGAGACTCGCTCAAGTTGCAATTCTCTGTCAGGTCCAATAGAGGTCTTTGCTTTAAGAAACTCAGCATTCCAAGAGGAATATTCTGATTCATCGAGCACTCTGTATGATAGAGCCAGTGTCCGCAAACCTGCCTCACCATAATCATTGAGATGCTTGCTCGTATCAGCTTCAATCATCCTTCCATTTTTTGCCAGTCTATCAAATATGATGCTGCAAAGTTCGGAAGAAAGAACAACGAAATACAGTCAAGCCAAAGCGTAAATAACCCAAGCATGTTGGCAATACAAGCAAGTTATAACTTATAACTATGCAAATTCATCCTTGGCAACATTTTGTATGTTACTATTTTGAGCTCTAGAATACCAAGATAAAGCACAAATACCCATGCATGTTGACACCTAAAATTAAAACAAGCACCAGCAAAGAAAATATTTGACACAAAATCCTACCTATCTGCTCCTTTGCAAAAAAGAAGAATTTGCCCATCTTCATCCTTCAGAATTACTGACATTCTTTTTCTTTTGCTGTTGAACTCCAATAGATTGAGAATCTTGAACTCCCTGAAAATTCCCAACAAAGGGTTAAGAAAAACAGACAGATGAATAGGAACAGTGAACGATAAATGCAACAAGAAATGCTAATAGGCAACCTCTCAACTGGGCCATTGGAAGAGCTGAATTTCTCCCTGACAAAGACACTTGATTGTGTTCTCTTGAAAAATTCAAATCCAAATTCTCTGGCTGCCACAAGGAAAGCCCCTTCATCAGGTGATTCTGCTTCATAGGTAAGAGCACCAGTTGCCTCATTCACCTCAGGAATTGCAGTGTGACAAACAGCAAGTATTCTGAAGAACATAAGAATAGTAGAAGAATTTGGCTCCTTAGTCCAGTTCCCTTGCATAAGGCGGTCATCCTCAAAACTAAAACCTTTTATTGAGGACTTTCGGGTCCTTCCAACACTGAAAGTCACTCCTTCTACTAGCTGTATTTCATCCTCATTATTCTCCCATACATCTTGTACATGAATATCTTGGCCATCATCGCCTGACGCCATCTGTTTTGCAGCAGCAAGTTCAACTTCACTTGAACCCACACCATATGAAACCCCGGCAATCGAACATTTCAAGAAATCCATCTGATTACAGGTCAAAGTGCCAGTCTTATCTGACAAAATTGTATGAACCTGGCCAAGCTCCTCATTCAAGTTTGATGTTCGGGCCTGAGCAGTATTGCCTGTATCCTCATCAAACATATGAAGGTCCTGATTTATGAAATGTGCTTGCAATACCTTCACAAGTTCAATTGACACATACAGTGAGATAGGAATCAAATACCCATAAAGAATGAGTGCTGTAATGAGATGGAATATCCCAGAAAGAGCAGGACGTGTTGGATCATCCAATTTATTGGACTTCTCTGGCTGCAAGTACCACCAGTTGGGCAAATCATACTTGATCCTCACAGCAAATCCAATCGAACTAATGAGTGATATAAGAACCAGTACAGTGAACAAAATATATATGATCAAGTCCATCTTCTTTTCAATCGTGCTCCTCTTGGATGGCGACTCAGTTGAGTTCTGCATAACCTTGCTGTCATGCCCAGTAAAAATGACCACTCCATAGATAAAGGATGTATTCCTCAGCTTTGAGTCCCTGAGAAGTATCTGAAACGGATCGATGGCATAAATCTGCCTCTCATACTCAAGGTTACCAATGAAGGTGTACAAGCTTGGGTTTGGGTCCTCACACCTTATCAATCCTTGGAAATCCTTAAATGACTCGTCCTCTTCCAATGGCAGCGTAACCTCAAGTGACCTCTTTACCTTGAGGTTCGTTTCACCATCAAGGTTCATTGTCTCGACGTAGCAAATGCCATCCTCATAGCTCGAGGACAACAGTAGTAAATCAGCAGGGAAGAAGTGGTCCTTCTCAACCTTGACCACATCACCAACAGCAAGGTCCTCCCAGTGCCGGTACTCGAATTCGCCTTCGCCCTTGTGGACGGCAACCTTGCGGTTGTTCACTTTCATGTCCTGCATGAATCGCCGCCAGTCCTCGACCCCTTCCTTGATCATACTAAGGCCAACAACGAAAGCCAGCGGCGCGATCATGCTGACGGCGGAGAAGGGGCACACCGGGGTGAGCGAGAGGATGGCGGTGAGGAGGAAGTAGAGGTTGGCGACGCGGCGGAACTGCTCGAAGATGGCCTTGGGGAGGAAGGTGAGGATGTTGTACTTGGTCGTGGAGATGTAGTTGGTCGGGTACTTGAGCGGCTTCCGGCGGTGCACGGCGGAGTTGTTGCAGTGGACGACGCGCGTGAACCCCGGGCCGCCGACGGCGCTGCCGCCCGCGGCGGCGGGCCCGCCGCCGACGGCCTCGTTGTTGCTGTGGGAGGAGCGGAAGCAGGCGAAGGTGTAGAGCTTGCTCCATCGCAGGCGGTCGCGCCGCCGCCCGCCGGAACGGCCCATACCGGCAGCCGCCTCTCGACGTCCCGGCCTCCGATTCCAGCTAGGCGGAGCCCGGCATTGGCGCCTCACCCGATCAAATCTGCTCCGGATTCGAGAAGATCCCCCGCGGCGTGCGACCTAGAGGAAAATGGGGAATCAGATTGTGATCTCGCGGCGACCCCCACAAAAAAAAATTCAAACCAAAGCAATCCCTCAAAGTAAATGGAGAAATCCCGTTCCAACAAAAAAAAAATCTCGCAAATCCGCGAGGCGAAACAACGCGTAAATTGCACCCGCATTTCGCGCGGAACGTAATAATTACCTGCCGAAATCACAAAACGGAATAGAACCAAAAAAAAAAAACACGAACAACCAAACCAACCAAACAAACAAAAAATCACCATCAATAACCCAAGCTGAGAAAAAAAAAACTCTCTCCCAACACCTGAAACCGCAACGGGGGAAGAAAACGAAAACCCTCAGAACCAAACACAACAACAAAAGCATTAGCCATCTCATCTTCTCAGGTTGATGGGGGGAGTCCGAGCGCCGCGGGCGTGGCCCTACCTCGGAGCTCGAGGCGGCGAGTCCGGCGGGGAGTCGGCGACCGTCCGATCCCTCCTCGGGATGCGCGCGGCCGGCGACGCGGGGGGAAGGCGAGGCGAGGCGAGCTTGGGTGGATTGGGGGGCGGAGCGAGAAGAGAGGGAGGAGAGAGAGAGAGAGAGGAGGAGGAGAGGGAAGGAGGTGGGGAGCTACGCAGCTAGAGAGAGAAAGAGAGAGAGGAAGAGAGAGAGCGTAATTAATTAGTTAAATTTTGGATTATTAATTTTTAATTCCGCGACTTAGAGCAAATATAATAGAGGGCTATAAGAAGGCTGAATGCTGATGTGGATGATATAGGGGAGGAGAGAGATGAGAAGCGGGCTCTAAGTTTACAGCCGGCTTAGGCATAAGAATCAAGAAAATCTGTGAGACAGACAGGTGGACCACATATTTACAGTGAAGAGTTAGCTATTATATGAGTGAGCTGATAGATAGGATATAAGTAAGCAGCTGATATTATCATTGCTCTTAGCGGGGTCGCATTTATAATCGGCTGCGATTTACGAGAGGCGCCAGCCGAGACGGGCAGAGGCCGGTGGGGTTTTCCTTTGTGTTTTTTTGCAAACCGTATTTCAAAATTGTTTTTGTCTGTAGCTGCGTTTTTTTTTTAAAAAAAGGATTTGAATTGGTCTGAAATATAGTAACTCGTCAAATTTGCGCGTTAGTTTTGACAAGCTGGGAGCAAAGCGAAGCGTCCTCACGTGTGAATGTTAGCTGGGGTGTACCCGTTCTCCAGTAGACAAATGGAGGTAGCGGCAGGTAAGAGAAGAGGCCATCAAGAGGCGGCAGGACACACAAAAGGGAACCTCTTGTCGGGTTGCGGTGGGGTGTTTAAAATTATACTCTTTCGAAAGTAAAATTTGGGTTTTCTTCGGCAAAATTTGCTACATAACACCGAAAAATTACAGTCTTTGCTGTAAGACACCCGAAGATCAAGTGTTTTGCTCGTGGACACTGTAAAATAGTGATAATTAGCTACTGGACACTCCTCCCATTATTTTATTATTTCTAGTTAAAATGGAGAGAGAAAGAGTTGTGTAAGTACCAAAATGCACCTGCTGTCTCTTCTTTTCTTTTCCCCTTCTTCCTCGCTCTTGCTACTGGGCCGAGCAAAGGCGTGACGTGCGTGGCCAACGCCACTGGCCTGAGCCGGAACGGCTCAGCCACGGCGAGGTGGCGACAGCGGCGCATCGCCGGGGCTCACTGCTGACGGCGACGATGCATGGCGGCATCCCGGCGCACGGCGCGGCGATGCACGGTGGCACCGAGCTCTCGGGGAGCTTGGCAGCGGTGCAATGGCGACCGGTCCGGCAGGGATACTACGGCGATGGCGAGTGCCTCAAATCGAGGGGGATGTCTCCTTCGGCGAGGTGCAGGACCTCGTCGTCGACCGCTTCTTTGATCCCATTGAGGTCTCCTGGAAGATCAAGAAGTGGCTCAACGTCGGCACTGAGCGCCGCCTGAGGAAGGCCATTGCCGACGTCCACGCCTTCGCCATGGACATCGTCTGCGCCTGGCGCCAGAGCACGTCCGTGCAAGACAGAGACGACGTCCTGTCGAGGTTCGTGGTGAGTGACAAGCACAGCAACGAGGTCCTCCGCGACATCATCCTCAGCTTCCTCATCGCCGGTCGCGAGACGACGTCGTCGGGGCTGAGCTGGTTCTTCTGGCTCTTGTCGTCCCAGCCGGACGTCATGGCACGCATCGTCGACGAGGTCCGCACGGTGAGGAAGGCGACCGGCACGTGCCCCGGCGAGCCGTTCGGGTTCGACGCACTCCGGGAGATGCACTACCTCCATGCCGTGCTCACGGAGTGGATGCGGCTGTACCCGCCGGCGTCAGGCGTGCGCAGCGGACGACACGCTCCCCGACGGCACGCTCGTCCACGCCGGTTGGTCCGTGACGTACAACGCGTATGCCATGGGCCGGCTCGCCGCCATATGGGGCGAGGACTGATTGGAGTACAGGCCAGAGCGGTGGCTCCGCGAGGACGGCGTGTTCCAGCCGGCGAGCCCGAGAAAGAGAGATTGACAAGTGGGCCCATGAGCAAACTTGTCTTTAACTAAAGTTTCTCTATCTGTTTCCACCGAAAATAATAAAATAATGCGGCCGGTGTCCGCCAGCTAATTACCACATTTTTCGAGTGTCCACGAGCAAACACACGATCTTCGGGTGTCCCACAACAAAGGCCGCAATTTTTGGGTGTCCTGTAGCAAATTTTGCCTTTCTTTAAACCAGCTGAATTTTTCAAAAGTGAAATTTGGGTTTTCTTTATGTACAACCAAAAGGGAGACGGAATGGTGTGTAGTTAAATACTCTATCTATTTCGGACTAGTCATTTAGACTTTGGTCAAAGTCAAGTTACTTCAAGTTTAACCAAATTTGACAAACATAATAATAGTTGCAACGTCAAATTAGTTTTATTAAATCAATAATTAAATATATTTTCATAATATATTTAAAAATATTACTACTTTTTCTATAAACTTATTAAATTTGGAACAGTTTGACTTTGACAAAAGTCAAAACAACTTATAATTTAAAACGGATAGAGTACCAATTACTCCATGCTTTGTTAGTTTGTGTTTAGTCATTTTTGTCACGTCTGTCACATTTTCTTGTAATAGAAATGTTGTGAAATTATAGATTATCCCATATGAACATAATTGTTATGGATTATCCCCTATGAAAATAATTGCTTAGTTAACCTTTCATTTATCACTTTTTTGCATGAGGGAAATGCTGTAAAATCATGGAGATGTTCATTTTTTTTTTCTCGTAAACTACTATATGTACGTGGAAACACTCACTCCTATTACGACAATATCATAGCTTTGATATTTTTGTCATATTTTGTACATATCACATAATGAAGTGATTTCTTTCTCCAATTCCTCTAGCAACATGTCCTCCATCCACCTTGGACAGAATGTAGCATGGATCGCAAGCTCTTTTACAAGCATATTTGTTACAATGTGCCACATTCTTCATGAGCACGATTTGACATCCAAAATACATTTATCATGTTGATTATGTCGTTGCCTACCAAATCACTCAACTTTTTGCTTATAGATGTCCCTAATACATAAGGATATATGTCAAACTTGACAAAGAACGTCTCAAACCAATAGGGTGGTAAAAATCCCAAGGGTAATGTCTTTGGTGGGTACTAAAGCGTGCAAGAATTAAAAGTGATGATCTTCTTTGTGCCATAAAACCTACTTTTCTAGATTTCTTGCTTACATGCTACAGTCAGTACTGTCCATGTCAAAAAGTAGCATATTAATCACATATATGGCCTACAATTTGTAGTGCCTCACTGTATAGCCATTATCACACTCACAGTGATTCAAAGTAAAAAAGAGGTAGCATTTGAGTACTACTAGATTGTAAATGATTGCTAGTAATATATAGTTTGTACGTATTTTCAGTTGATTCGGCACATTGTATCTGTAATATGTACTTGATGGCCAAAGCACTAGAAACTAAAACAACCTTAGTGAATGAGTTTGTTAAAAGAAAAAAAAAAGGAGGTCAGAACTCACATCTATAGTATAAAAACCAAAAACTAATTCTCGTCTTACTCGCTTGTGCTGCGTTGCAACCGGCTGCAACTCCCAAAATAAACCAACTTCATCGTACCGATATGACACATTCTAATATGATAAATGTGGATATATGTCTAGATTCATCATACTATAATGTGTCATATCCCATACGAGGTTAGTTTATTTTAGGACGAATGAAGTATCTGTTATGGTTGTGCAACCGCACCAATCTCTTTTGAACACCTCTTTATAAAATAGCAATGTTGTACGTTATAAATTTTTCTTATAAAACTCTTACCTACAAATTTCTTAACTGTTTGATTTAACTAGATGGAAGTTACAGAAATATCTAGGTTTACTTACAGCTTGCCACATCAGAGTTTATAAGCATTTTGTAAGAAAATTTTAGTAGGTATGAACCTTTTCCTTTACGAAATAACCTGCTAATTGATTATGCAAGAAACTGTGAAAGGCACATCAGTGCCACCTCTTTGCTTACTTTGGTTGCTCGAATGGTATCCTTACTTTTGCCTTCACCTTTAAATTGAGCTGATAGAAAGTGAAACGAAACTTCCCAACACACACACGGTTTCTGTGAGGAATATTACTGAACCACTTTCCTTCATGCCCCTTTTTATTGTGTTCATTTCCAAAAAGCCCTTCTTGAATGCTAAAATTTCACAAATTCACAATAAGCAGTCCAATTCTCATATTTTGATAATCATATTCCGAGATCGTTTTAAAATAACGATGAAATGTAAGGACGAGAATATAAAAATCATATATATTTATTCTTTCCTCTCCCAAGATCAATTCCATGTAGGATTGCTTGGATTAGAAGAATGTTAAGTTAATGTTATAAAAATAAGTACAGGTGTGGGGGGACACTAATCAGAACAACCAGAAATTAGGTATTACCGGCACATTAGCAAAGGACAAGGTAGGACCTTGCTGGCTGGATCAGTGCTGCAGACAATCCACAATTAATCTAATCTTGTGCTGAGCTGGAGCAAAGATCTTCCTCTAGTTTTCCCTGGATTGTCCCTTGCTCAGCGTGGGTCTCACGTGCCAAACTATATTTTTGTCAACCATCTCATTCTAAAAAAAATTGTGTTGATAGCCAGTTTTTTTAAGAATAAAAAAACTGAGTTTTGTAGCTGGTTTTTAAGTTCATTATTTAGATTTTATAGCTATAGATTCTTACAATCAAAATGATTCTGAATTGTTTTAAAGAGTTAGGGTGTGTTTGAGGAGAAGGGGATTGAGTAGATTGGGAAGATACGTAAAACGAGTTGAGCCATTAACTCATGATTAATTGAGTATTAACTATTTTAAATTTCAAAAATGGATTAATATGATTTTTTAAAGCAACTTTCATATAGAAAATTTTTGCAAAAAACACACCGTTTAGTAGTTTGGGAAGCGTGCGCGCGGAAAACGATGTGCATTCTCACTCCCTTTCACCCAAACGAACGCAGCCTTAGAGATTCTTAGAGAAACTGCAGAAGCTTTCCAAACAGAACCTGAGGCTTTCATCTTTTGGCCCAATCAGCATATGCCAAAACCAAAATTTAAATTTTTAAACTTAATTTTGAAGTTGTTTTTGAGTTTTTTTTAATCATAGTTTCTTTTACAACATTGTTATTTAAGTCGCTACGAATATAATTGTAAAAGTTTTAGGGCCTGTTTGAATGGTTGCCTCCTCTTGCCGCACTTCAAGTTAGGCGTGCCACAAATAGTTAGCCAACTGTTTGTTTGCTTACCGTATCCGAGGTTGCCGCATAAAATTCAAGAGCAGTGAACTAATCTGCTGCATATTTCTTCGCTGAATGTGTGGCGCTCGAATCGTCCGCCACGCTTGTGGCATGGCCGTACTTGTGGCTTGGTAGGTTGAAGTAAACAACCAAACATGCCCTTAATCACAAATTATATTTTTTTCTAATATGCCAAATGACGTATTTTCCGCATACAGCCATCCGATGAGGCTACTAGGTGGTCGAAAAACTGTAGAGTACATTTGCAAGTATCAAATGAAACATATAGCGCATTGCAAAGATATTAATGTTTTATTTAGAATTCAGTGTTTTTGTTTTCCCTGCTTTATTTTTTGTCGGTGAGGAGAACAGCTTAGATTATTACTAGCTCAGCTAACTGCAACAATTAAATTAGGGGTGCAATCAAATATCAATCACATGTACTAGTTCAAAATGATATGTGCATGTGGACTGCGTTATTTCCTTATCGGACTAGAATTCGAACAGTGGGAAATGGTCCACGCAGAATTAATTGAGGACCCGGGGCGATTGAATACATGCTTCGTGCCTTACTCACTACTGAAAAAATGATCTTTACTGGGTCGATCCAAAACCATAATAGTCCCAGTTCCAAAAATAACCAGGACTAAAAATGATCTTTAGCCCCGGTTGAAAACCCCACAGCCATTATATGATCTTTAGTCTGGTTGTTGTTACCAACCGGGACTAAAGATGGTTTTTAATCCCGGTTCATTCCCTGTCAGAGGCATGTCAGGGGGCGAGGATCTTTACTCCCGGTTGGTGACACCAACCGGGACTAAAGATCGCTACTTTAGTCCCGGTTGGTATTACCAACTGGGACATTACCAACCGGGACTAAAGATCATCTAGATCTTTACTCTCGGTTGGTAATAAAATTCAACACATTTTATATAATCCCTATCCCTTATCCTCTCCTCCACAATCGCAACCACTCAGATCCTCCCCTCCCCTCCTCCTCTCCCCTGGAGACGGAGGCCCTCCTCCCCTCCCCTCTCCTCCCCCTCCTCCCCTTCTTCCTCCCTCCCCTAAAGACGGAGGCCGCGCCGCGCGGACGCGTGGTGGATGGACGGACTCGTGACGTGCGGTTGCTGGGCGCGCGCGGTAGTAGTGGCGCCGTGATTGGAGCTTGTTTTCTCTCTTTTATATATATATATATTTTTTGTGATTCACTAATATGTATAATTTTGTGATTGGTTGTATGGGTCTGAGATGTATAATCTGTGATGTATTTGATTTGTGTGTAATTATTTTAGGATTTGTGATGTATTTGATTTGTGTATATTAGTAACTTTAAGATTTGTGATGTGGATTGGGATGTTACTTTGATTTGGGGATTTGGGGTTTGGGGTTTGATTTGGGATATGCATGCCACTCGATTCGGGAGAAAATAAAAAAGAAACAAAAAAGAAAAGGGACCATCTAGACTGCCGCTACCAACAGGGACTAAAGATCTTTCTCTTTAATCTCGGTTTTTGCTACCAACCGGGACTAAAGATCCATCTTTAGTCCCGGTTATTTCAACCGGGACTAAAGATGGACATCTTTAGTCCCGGATTTCTACTCCCGGTTGGAAACCCGGGACTAAAGGGAGGTTACCAACCGGGAGTAAAAAAGATTTCTCCACCAGTGACTGTACAAGAATTCATATGAGTTTTAAAGAAAATAGTTTAGGTTCAAAAATAAACAAGAGGCTCATTTCATCGGTCAAAATCATTTTCTCTGAAGCTTACTAACTGGTAAAAAATGACCTGGGTTTTTCCATGGTGTTTAGTTAAATGGTAGAATGTGACAAAGTTAGGTCATTAGCAAAATGAGCGTAGCTCAATCGGTTAGGTTTTTTATGATGGAACCAATTACTTGGGTTCAACTTCTAGATTTGACACATGTGTTCGTATTTATGGCTAATTATTGTTTAAGTGGTAAGCGACGTGCCCGTCGACAGCAAAACGTTCATGGTAACTTTATTTATCTCAACATATGTTGGTCCAGTTTTTTGTAGGTGCTTATAGAAATAGGGCGTGTATGTGTGTTTATAGAGATGAGCACCTATATTTATATTGTTTCTAAGAAAAAGTGAGGGCATTTTACCATTAATTTGGGTTATCGTTGTATTTTATCGTCGTGGCATTTTCAAAATCCAACCTTAAAAGGAGTAGGTTAGCATAGTATGAGATTTCCACCCTGATGCATTTTTTAGTCATCTTTAATTATGTTGGTAGGGCGTGTAGGAGTATTTGTTGACTTCCCTCGCCAGCTACTATTATTTGTATAGTGTTTTTTACATGTACCATTGATTATTGAAAATAAATGTACCAGTGAGATTTCGTTCAAAATTAAAAGTATCAATGAGATTCCACTAGATTTAATTCTAATGTGCACCAAGGTCTTTTATTTGGAAAAGGCACGACTGAACTGGATACCCAATATGAATATCCTATTCGTATCATATTCCAACTTTACTCCATATTGTTTTAGACTCGGCATCATTTTTTTATGTTTTTACCAGCATAATAAATTCTTATCCATAATTAAAGCACACGTTGCTTATTAGGCAAAAGTATACATGCCGAGGTGAAACCTTTGTTTCATTACTCTATTTTACTCACCCGAACTATTTTGGTGAGCGCTTAACCCGCTAAACATTTTTCTTGGCTCATTTTACACACCAAACTATTAAAACCGGTTCACCTTACTCCCTAACAATATTTCTATTTTTTTTCTTTATATAACTTGCATTTTGCATTAAAATTTGGCAGTATTGATAGATACATTATAACTAACCTCCTAGCATTTTTAAAATTATTTATCACAATTTACATAGGTTGAAAGCACTAAGGATCTGTTCTAAATAGCTAATTGAGCTTAGCTACTCCTTAATTCTCATTAGCACAGTTTCAAAGTTCTAAATGACGTGTTTCATGCAAAAATCTTCTATAAAAAAGGTGCTTTCTAAAATTAAAAAAATAAAATTTTTAAGTTTTTAATAATTAATAATTAATTAATTATATCCTAATTATGTTTCTCATTTTGCGTGGAGCTATCCAGCCAAAACCATCCCCTGAAAAGAATACACCCTAAGACTAATTTAAATATCGAGTTGTCAAATTTCAAGTGAAATTTTTTGAAAATATTTTAGAACTTCAATAATCGTGTCATTTATGTATTAAAAAAATCAGTTTAAAATATGACTCATATAAAGAAAAAAATGAGGAATGCTATTAAGCAATAATGTGAGCCATTTTTAATAGTTTAGTAGGATTAAAATGAGTCAAAAATAAATTAGGAGGTTAAGTAATCCAATAAAATAGTTAGGACTAAAATTGACTCTCTCTCTCTCTGTTTTTCATAATTTTATATGAAACAATTTTGGAATAGGCAGCATTTGATTTCCAATAAGCTCGTGAACTTTTGTTTAGTTAAGTCGCAATCACCTTTACCACAAGGGTTGAAAGGTGCAGTTAGTTGGTTGATGCTAGCTGCTCATTGTTGGAGAGAGATAGCTACACTCACTAGCTTACTTAGTTCAACCCCTCCACTAATTTTTATTCCTTGGAGAAAAGTTTATAGATCAGTATGAAACGAGTAAAGTGAGACAGATGAACAGATCGTGCAGAGATGAGGACGTGCGCCCATATGTACATTTTCCATCAGACTTAAGTATGTTATATGAAACAATAACTTAGTTATTCTCGTAAGAAACCTCAGGTTATTAAAAAATGCACTAGAATGGATCAATGGGCCATCTAACTCTAGTTTACTAAAATCACGTACGAGTAAGTTTATGAAAGGCATAAGGGCGTGTTCGAGCTCTTGAACCCATGCAAAATGGGACGACGCGTAATCGCATGATTAATTAAGTACCAGCTTTAAAAACTAAAAAAATATATTTTTAAAAAAACTATTTAAAAAATATTAAAAACATACTATTTAGCAATTCGAAAAGCGTACGCTTGAAAAACAAGAGAGTATAAATTGAGAACCACTAATACCGAACACACCCTTGATGGACGAGTGATCTTACTGTTTTAGGAAGGCACCAATTTTTTTTTCAGAAAAATGATACCCCATGATATCTAAGGCATCAATAGCTACTAAATTTTGTAATAAAAAAAATCAAACGTTCTGATGAGGATTGTAAAATTTCTCTAAATTGACAAGCATGGAAATTATTGTACACCAATTAGTTCACTATAGAGCAGTTCTTCATCAAGAGTACAGCTATATGTAGACTCATATACAACTAAAGACATGTAACTATACATCACTCAAAAAAGAGCATGCTTATATGTACTGTAGCTGTTTACTAATGTTGATCAAATTCAGTCATACGAGTTGAACAACTGAATCGTATGCATAGCAATTTCCCTTCATCAATCATCATCCCTTTGGCCTTTGAAGTGGGCGACACTCTAAGCCATTGTTGTCACTTGGCCGTGCCGCTCCGAACGATTTTTGCCCTGTTCGAGAATGTCCATTGTGTGCAGTCATGTCCACTCTGCTGGTTGAGCGAGCCTGGAGGTGTGTGCTCTTCCTTTGTCTCCTGCTATGAGATTCCAGTGGGTGTTGTGCTAGCGCTCCTACTAAACGCGAGTACACACACCTATTGGCCAAAGACGTCAAGTTCTTTTTCATCTTACCTTTTTTTTTAAATAAAGGAAGCTGATATAGTATCCGATATTTATGACAATTAATATGAGGTACAAACGAATACACATTAACTGTTATAAAGTTTGTTTCAAAATAACAAACTATAGTAAACATTCAAATAAATCAAACCGTTTAGAAGCTTGAGAAGTACTCCCTCCGTTTCACAATGTAAGTCATTCTAGCATTTAAAGCATTCAAATAAATCAAATCGTTTAAAATCTAGACATATATATCTATCTAAATTCATTAATATCAATATAAATGTGGGAAATGCTAAAATGATGTGAAACGGAGGAAGTACGTAATAATTTAGGCAAATTTTGTCACATGACATCCAAATTTTGTGTAATTAGTTGGAGGACACTGTAAAATCATGTCACTGTTAAGGGACACCACAAAAATAGTGTAATTGGTTGTAGGACACCGGAAGCATTATTTTATAATATTTAAGAAAAGCGTGGAGAGAGAAATTTAAAAAAGGACAAATTTGCCCCTGTCAGCTCTTTCTCCACCTAGCCACGGCGCAGCGGCGGGCTACACAGGGAGGCCGGTGCAAGCACGGGTGCGCACTGACATGGGGAGGCGGCGGTGGCGAGTGGCGATGAGGAGGAAAGGGTGGGCGGCTCGAGAAGTCGGGATGGGGGCGGAGATGTAGCTTCGATGCTCACCAGGCACAATGGAGTCGCGGATGGGATGCCAATGGGGACGGCGAAGCTAGCGGAGGCCTCGCCGGTGCTCAGGGAGGTCCCGGCCGATGCCTAGCAGCGGCGTCGCTTGGGATGGAGCGGCGCGACGGTAGTGGGGAGGGCATGGCGTCCGAGCGGCGAGGGAAAGGGGGAGAGGGGGTCCCGCGTGCTGTTTATAAGTCGTTGGGAGGAGAGGAGGAGCCGTGGAGGGCAGCCAAACGGCGACCAATTAATTCGCACAACGGCCATGATTCGTGGGGGTTTATGGGAAAAACAAAGAGGACGGGATGGGGAGCAACCCCTCCCAATTAATTCAGCGAAATGGCCGGTGGCGGGGGTGAATTGGCACCTCCTCCTCCACCAAATCTGCCACCGGAGTGGCTTCATCCTCTCCCCGACCCAGACAACCGCAACCAGCCGGCGACGTGATCATCAGCCTCACCGATGCTGCCGTTTTGTCCCCTACCCAACCCCCAAACCCATCCCCTTTTCTGCTCAGTAATTAGCTTTTGTTTTTTAAATTTTACAACTACAGTTTTTAAAATCTGAATGAAAAACTGAACTATTTGAATGAGCTTAAACTCCACCAAACGGATCCGAAGAGTGGAACGGAAATTAAGCAAGCATGTAGCTGTGTGTGTATGACGTGAAACGAGCCTTCTCGGCACGAGCTACCAACGTCGCCAGTTACCACACAGGAATATATGCAGATTAAGGTTGGTGATGTGATGCATGCTCAGCTCACACGACGCATATGCATGGTGGTTGTGTTGTGTTGGGGTTGGGTGTATATAAAGCTAGGTGCAGATAGTTACGCTCACTAAGTAAGTCACTCATCACTGATCATGTCACTGGATAGCAACGTATCCTCCGCTGATTTTTATTCCCTGGAAAAAGCTCTACAACTACTGATGATCATATTGTATGGGCCAGTTAAAACAGTTCAGTGAATCATTATCATATCCTCTCAGTGTCAGTGCAGATCATGGATGCAAACTGTTTAGTGCTCGCTTTTCATAACTGCCGTAGCCAAAAATTAGAAAGACTAGGATTAAGATATGGTATATTGTTTTCTTTCTTCTTAGTTCGTTCAAAAGATGATATATTGGACGTGTTCGGCTGTTATGCACAACGCTGTCCTGTATCCTGCAGCCAGTTCACTTGCTGCAGCACTACCTGTGGTATATAAGGGACCCCTGGGCAGGACCTAAGACATCAAATCTCACCGCCACTACACCCACCACAGTCTACGAAACCGGAGCGCACAGGGGCCAAGTCGTCAGGAGATCCAGTCGGACCAACTCGACTACGATCTCGCCGGTATCATCGAGTTCTGCTATTCCCTTTGTACTATGTGGTTTTCAACATATAATCCCATATCAACTGGATTAGGGCTATTACCTGTCAATGGGCCTGAACCAGTATAATCCTTGTCTTTTTGTTTGCTTGATGTCGTACTACGTAGATCCTCGTATCAACGGACCCCAATACCCTCCATATCCGGTCTACGGGTATCCCCGTCGACACATTTGGATCCCATAATTTATACTACTACACCACCATTCGACAAGTCTTTCCCAATTTTAGTATTGGCTTCCTCCAAACTTCAAAATCATGTACTACTTATTCAATTAGAAAAATATAAACAAGTGCTTATTAATTGATTTGATAAGCTAGAAACTATAGTGACGAACAATTAATATGAATTACATTACTAGAAAAATTATTTTTTCCGACGTGAGGATCTTTTTTTCAGACAAACATGACCTTTAGAGTCAAATGACTGCCTACAAAAATATAAATCGAGATGAAGTTCATTGTACGATTTTCGCAGGCGGACCACTTAAACGGCGTGTGCGAAAATAATTTTCACAGACGGACCACTTAAGCGACGCCTGCGAAAATAGATTTTTGCTGGCGAACCTTATGTGGTCCACCTGCAAAAATTGTACACGTACCAAAAAAATCTTCAGTAGTACTAGTACTTATCTTCTCGGCATCCACCCCTCCCCACCACTTCCCTCAACTCTCTCTCTCTCCCACTGGGCCGTCCCACCCCCCACCCCTCCCCTTCCCTCCCTCTTCGCAGGAGGGGGAGCGACGGCAGTGCGGCGGCGGCGGGTACGACGAGGGCGACCGGCACGGCTCCCCTCCCCTCCCCTCCCCTCCCAGATCTGGCCAAAGGGAGGCCGGGGGAGGGCGGCGGCAGCACGGAAGCGTAGAGAGGCCAAGGGAGGGCGGTGGCCCCTCCCAGATCCGGCCAGGGGACAGGCCGGGCCCGCTTACATCTGGCAGCTTTCATAGGTCATAGACTGCCCTCACAGACCAACACAAGTCTTTTCTGCGCACTTTATCCTCACTCATGCGCACTCGGGAAGAATTTCCCGATCGGTCACCCGTCCTGAAATTGCTCCAGGCCAAGCACGCTTAACCTCAAAGTTCTTTCGAGATCGGTTTCCAAAAAAGAAGTTGCAACTTGTTAATATGAGTATTCTATTAATCCTATTAAGCCTATGCTGAGATGTTACATGGCGGTGTGGCGGGGCGGCGGCGGCAGACGACGGTGCGGCGCGGACGTGCGGCGGCGGCAGCGGACGATGGCAGGGGCGGCGGCGGTGATTTAATTTAGGAATATTTTTATTTGCTTTCTTTGCTAGTATTGTTACGGTGATTTTGGATGAACTGGATGAACCAGTGATTTCTCCATTGAATTTGGATTCACTGGATTGGATGTAGATTGGATGGGGAATGGGTGGGAGCTGGATTGGGAACGGGAAGCTACCACCGGAAATGGCGGTGGCTGTCCATTTTTTTTTAGTGCTCGAAGCTATTTTCGCAGGCGTGCATATTTTCACAGGCGTTGAGGTGTAGGCGGAAAGCTTGTCCGCCTACGAAAATATGATTAGGCCGTCTGGAAAAACACTTTATCTAGTAGTGTTATACACATTGTATTTGATTTATATAGTAGACATGGACATCACATAAGCCCACATGCATGGTAATGTTGTTGTTGGTGGTGGGTTTAGGTATATTTAAAGTGGTATAGATATTACAATAATTTGTTATTATTACTAATAGTCAGTGAAATTAATTTCCTGCACTCTAGAAGGGGGCTGAACCTGTCGACTCATCGGCCGGTAGCTAGCAACCGATTCTGTTGAACAACTAGCGTAACTATACGAGCGTGCGTGCACATGGCCGTCACGTCGGTCGAGTCGAGCAGTACATTGCTGCTGCTGGGGCCCGCGTGTCATCCAAAGCATGGACAAACGAATGGGGCTGAAATTAAAGCCACCGATTGCTGACGCTGCGTACGCATGGACGGATTAAAAAAAAAAACTTTATAAAAAGTGGTGGTCGTCATGTCATATTTGCAGCTCTTGCAAAAGACCCAAATTTTGTTAGGGCCATTACGTGTCGCATCAAAAAGCCCATGATGATTCAAATCGATGCATATCTCTTGTGTTCTTGGAAATTGGTAGGGTTTGGAGAAGAAAAGGACTTGAGACTTGAGACTCGTGACTTCTTGATGAGCACCCTTGCTCCCCTAGGGTCGTCTAGTTAGTTGCAAAGTTCACATCGAGGAACTGTTCAACATAGTACTCTAGTTATATTGATTTGCACAGACTCATCTTAGGAATTGCTTAATTTAGCTCAGATTTTTCTAAACGGGTACTTCCTCCGCTTTAGTGGTGGCTTAGAATTTTCTTAAAAAAGCATGGGCAAATTTCACTGTGGCTAGCCCTCGACGGCATCACTCATATGCAGATCCGCCGTCCGATGACTCTGAACAGTTGTCTATGCTCATTAGATGGGTGTGCTATAGAATTTAATTATTTTCTCAATGAACCATAAAAAACTTTTATAACAAAAACTTGGTAGGTTAGGATTCATCTAGGCTTTAAAATTTTTCTAGTTCGGTCACTAGCATCATTCGATGCCAATGACATAACATGCTTGTGTTCTCGTCGTGCGCTAGCCAGGCCAGGCCGCCAGGGCGACTGCCACGGTGGTCACCCGAGCTTTCGCTTCACCACTGTTGATATTTCTTACGACCACAGATAAATCCGTAAGTGCACGGAATACCGCTGTAACACTTCACCTTTGGGTGACCCCAAAATGATATCGAACTCATGGAACGTGTGAAACCTACTTAAGACTAAGACTATCCAAGGACAACAACTGATGGTAGGTAGGCTAGGCTAGAGAGTACTTTCTATATGTTTTAGTTAACTAAGTTAAGCAAAGGTAATTTTCTATCTATTGCTTCGGGCACCGATCCCTGCTGGTCCGCTAGCATTGTTCCGGCTATAGCTTTATGATGTATCCGAACATGGAGAATTACTAGGACAGGATTCAGGGCTGTCACCATCTCCCGCCTACCTCTGACAAATCCGTGGGATACACAACAAATAAAGGTAATATCTAATCTAGACACCACGTCTATGTTATTAATTACTACTCTAATACTTATGCAGGAACTTCCTTCTTTATCCGGAGTCCTAGTACTATAGCACTTAGTATGAATACTAAACAATGAACCAGCAAAGATGGAAATACATCTTACTTAGACTAAATAATTAAATAACATAAGAAAGGAGCACGGATGCTTACTTTATAGAAGAAGTTCTCCGAATCCGGAGCAGAGTGTACCGACAGCTCTGGTACTCCTCCCGAATTCCTCTTATGAAGCTACACTCATTGAGGTAGAAGTCGGATGAGCACCAAACTTCCGGTCACTCCTCCAGAGCTTCTCCTCACTCTCTACCTTATTCTAATGTATAAAAGATACAATAGGGCCTCTTATAATTCAGCTCAAAGTTGTGTGTTGTGAATGAATGAGAGGAGCTCTATTTATAGCCTCCATATGACGGTTACAGGTATGGGAAACAACCAAACTACCCTCCAACCGTCATTGAGATGAAATCAGGATCATCCACATGTAATCTGGCGATCAACGGCCACAGAACGGGTTCGGCTGAACCAGAAAACCCTCCTCTCGGCTGCCTCTTCGCCCGGGGCAGCTTAATGGGCCCCCAACATCATATACTATGTTTTGGCTCAATTCTAAATGGTTTTCATTGATTTATTGGGTCTCCAATCCGTGTAAACGTATCCTGAATGTGCGGAGGTACATTTTGTCGCATGACGGATGTGTTTTCTCCTCAAATTACCTGCATACACATATTTCACCAACACTAGTGGAAATGATTAGTAATAATCTCTACCACTAAGTTGGATACCATGTTTTATTTCATTATATGCAGGTATTGACGGTCAAATATTATGATTTAAGGACCGTCAACAACCACTGCTCTTCTTCTATATACTTTCTCCGTCCAAAAAAAACCTAACCTATGATGGGATGAGAAATATTATAGTACAATGTATCTAGACAGGTTGGGTGTTTTTTTTGACGGAGGGAGTAGATGACAATATTAACCTACGTCATTTCAACAGTGACTACCAACAACTTTTAACTATTAATTATTAGATTTAATGATACAAAATGGTATGATTAGAACATCTAGCATTCTCGTAAGATACTTTGATGATATATTGTCAAATATTCACGAAGCTATATACTAAAATAAACACGGTCAAAGTTTGAATATCAAAAAAAATATCAGTGACATGTAATTGGAAATACAGAGAATACCATCTTTTTATCTGATGATAGAGTTATAAACACGCTTGTAAGCTTTTAATATAAATTTAATACTACCTCTATTTTTTTATACACCATTAACTTTTCACATAAACCATTCATCTTATATTTAAAAATTTAGATAAAAGTGCAAGGTAAGATTATAGTTTCTTTATGATAAACAAGTCACAACAAAATAAATAACATATATACATATTTTTTAAATAGACGAATGGTGAAACAACACGTTAAAAATCAACAACGTCATATAAAAAACGGAGTGAATTTTACGGATTCACACTCATTGATATACAAGTAGAATGGAGTGTGTGCGCGTTTTGTGTTTACATGTATAAACTGGCATGATGGCCTTGCGTGGCAACGTTGCTTTTTCTAATTATCCCTCTAATACGAAAAGGCTAACGGGTGATCGATCGCTACCAGCTATCGTTTTTTTTTCCTTTTCTCTTTTAGGAAGTTTATACACCTAAAGTTTACACATTTAAAGTTTATCCACCTAAAGTTTGTAGAGCGAATGTTTATAAGTCAAAAGTTTATATACCCGATTCAAATTCAAATTTGAATTCAAATAAGTATTTTATATTTTCCTTTTTAGTAAGTTTATATACCTAAAGTTTACACATCTAAAGTTTATCCACCTAAAGTTTGTAGAGCGAATGTTTATAAGTCAAAAGTTTATATACCCGATTCAAATTCAAATTCTAATTCAAACATTTTATATTTTCCTCTTTTAGTAAGTTTATACACCTAAAGTTTACACATATAAAGTTTTTCCACCTAAAGTTTATAGTGCGAATGTTTATAAGTCAAAAGTTTATATACCCGATTCAAATTCAAATTTGAATTTGAATATTTTATATTTTCCTCTTTTAGTAAGTTTATACACCTAAAGTTTACCCATCTAAAATTTATCCACCTAAAGTTTCTTGAAGCGAATGTTTATAAGTCAAAAGTTTATATACCCGATTCAAATTCAAATTCGGATGAAGTCTATGCGTATAAAGTTTATGCGTGCAAAGTTTACAATATAAAGTCTATGCACATGAATAAGAATAAGAGTATTAGATTTTTTTTCCTAATTTTCTTTTACTATTATTTTTTGAAGTTTATGATGTACTACATCCGTTTCAGGTTATAAGAGTTTCTAGCATTGCTCACATTCATATAGGATTTAATGAAGATATAAAGTCTTATAATATAAAACGGAGAAAGTAATAGAAAAGTAAAAGAAGAGAGATGAAAGAGGAGTATTAGGGGGAGGGACGAGTGATCGCTAGGAGGAGAGGGAAGCAATCACTCACCCACTAGCAACCTCCTATCTAATATGCTATCATTGTGCTCATTTTACTACGCTTTCACAAAGATGAAAAAATCCATAATATTTTATTGTCATATTTTTCTTTTGACAAGGTCTACGGCATGTGGGGTCTAGAAAACAAGTAAAGTTTTGGTCTCATGGTTCATGGGTCCCACATGGTAGCTATACAGGGTCCAAAATCAATGGTTCTAGCTATACAGCGTCCAAATGTCAAGGCAGCCTCACCGCCACTACTATAAGGAACGTTTAAAAGGGTATAAAGATTTTTTTTGTTTGAAACAAAAGAGTATAAAGATTTAGTATTATAGGTTGGGAGAAAAAAAAAAGAAAATGAGAAACCCATAAGCGTGAAACGTAATGGACAGACTGTGGGCCTCGAATACTAAAATCGGCCCGGCCCAAATGCACGTAGTCACGGCCCACATAAGCACAGCACAGCACTCGCTGCCGCCGCTTGCCATTTGCCAACCCCTGAGACACGCGTCCCTCTCCTCTCCGGCGACCTCGCCGTCGCCAGCTTAGCATCCATGGAGCTCGAACTCGAAGCAGCAGACGGCGGAGGCGGGAGGAGCACGGAGCCGCCGGTGTCCCTCTCCGGCGACTCCCCCAAGGCGGTGCTCGGCCGCGGCGCCGCCGCCGACCGCACCGTCTCGCGCCGCCACGTGACCCTCCGCCTCCTCGGTAGCGGCGGGGATGAGGAGGAGGAGCCCAGGGTCGCCTTCGAGGTCGTCGGGAGGAACCCCGTGGTCGTGCGCTCTGTGGGCGGCGGCGGCGGCGGGAGCAGGGTGTTCCGGCGCGGCGAGGCCGGGGAGCTCCGCGACGGGGACGGGCTGGCGCTGTCGCTGAGGTCGCCGTCGTCGGTCTGGGCGGTGCGGAGGAGCAGCAGCAAGGGCGGGGATGGGGATGGGGATGTGGAGGCGGAGGTCCTGGACGCCGTGGCGAGGCGGGAGAGGCGCACGAGGGAGCGGAAGGAGAGGGAGAGGCGAGCCGCGGAGGAGGCCATGGAGGTCACCGCCGACGAGGAGGCGGCGGTGGCGGCGGAGGCGGCGAGCAATGGGGATTCCGATGCCGAAGCGGAGGATTTGAATTTCGATCTAGCAAGCATCGAGCCTGTTCGAGGTGAGCTTTGACCTTTGTGCTGTTCATCTTCATCTTCAGAGGAAAAAAAACCCCCAAACAAGAGTTAAATTTTGTTTCTGACAGTGCTGTAGAAATGAGTTGATAAGACACTTCAATTCATGCTACATTGCAATGCTAGTTTCCTTTCCATTGCATTAGCATTTCATCTTGCCTTTTGTAATGTATAGTTAAGCTCGTGTTGGTTGATGCTAAGTACAAAATGGTTGCTGGTTTCTGTGGAGATATGTGAAGTATGTTCATGTAGATGCAGAAAATCAAGAACGACACATCGCTAATTTGCTATAGGTTTCTCTGGAAATACCAAAGAGTGCTACTGAGTTCGAAATTTGATATAGCAAGCATCGAACCTGTTCGAGGCGAGCTTTGGCCTTTTTCCTCTTCATTTTAGAGTAAAAAAAAACCCCAAAAACACAATATCGGCGAATGTGAGGTTAAAATTTGTTTGCGGCAATAATGTAGAAAAGGATAAGACACTCAATATTTGTTACATGTCACTGGTTTTTTATCGTGACTTTTGTAATGTGAAGTTAACTTGTGTTGGTTAATGGTAAGTTAAAAAAAAAGGTACAAAATAGTTGTTGGTTTTTGTGGGGATATCTAAGTATGTTCATGTAGATGTACAAAACCAAGAATGTCACATTGCTAAATTGCTAGTAGTATATGTCAAGACCTGTTTGGTTTCATAGAAAATACCAAAGGGTGCTACCGAGTTCGGTTATACTCTAAATGTTAATATCATTCTGTTTTGCTATCTGAAGAATTAGGTTGTGATGATTCCTGCAAAATCGAAGGGCATATAAATAATTCCGTTTGGCGTTTTTCCGTAATGTCGAAAATACTTCCACCCTGTAGAATGATACAGTAATTGTTTGGCTGCAGAATTCGGGTTCTTATCAATGGGCCACGAATTTGATAAATATCCTAAAGGAAGAATTTGTCCCCCAAAGGATTGGAATTGGTTTCTGGAGGAAGTAAGGAAGGGCTCCGATGATGAAGATGATGAGGGAGGCAAATTTAAGGGTAAAGGCGCTAACAAGAAGAATGAGGGGCAGCGTGAAGACGAAGATTGGATAGGTGAGAGTGAGGACGAGAAAGATTCATTGTCAAGAGGTTCTAGTGTAAAGAGATCAAAGTATGTAACAAGATCAAAAGAACCAAAGAAACCTCGCAAGGAAAAAACTGAGACTAAAGATAAAAATAAGAATAGTGGGGATGAAGATGATGAGGAAGATGAAACACTCGGAGGTTTTATAGTGAATGAAGAGGATGAGCCTATGGAAGAGGTGAGCGAGGAAGAGGAGGACGAGTTCGATGACGATGATGATGACGACTGATAACAATGCCAAGATAGCTTCTGTACCTTTCTCCTGAAGGTGTGACGTTAGTGCTGACAAGTAGGGGTCATATGCTTCTCTCTTGTAACAAATACAGTTAAGCTTTTGTCAGACAACAGTTGTAACCATGTTGTTTAGTTGATGACTTAAAACACATTTGTCCCTGTTCCCTTGGAAGCTTGAGTTTTGCGTCGTGCTTTATCAGTGAAGTGGATGGCAATAGGTGCTGGGACTTTTGTATCTGGACAGTGCAGCCTCATGCTGAGAGCACCACTTTTGCTCATCGATAGCAAACCTGTCGTAATCAAGAATCAAGATAAGAAACTGTTCCATGAAATAAGTTAGAACATTGAATAGTAGAATAACAAATCTGAGCGATACTGATGTTGGATCATGTTCATGAGAGCCAACTTCTTGGTTGTCGATCACCAGTGAAATGGACTGTGTGCCTGCTGTGGCCCTTTGAAGATGAAACAGACAAGTCTTATGAAAAGGCTACATGAGCGCCATTGTTCGTTATCACCGGGTGTTGCCTAGAGATGAATAATCAATCATCCATTGCATTCCTCTATAGAGGAAAAAAAACAAGCTTATCAGACAAAAAATGATTTATCTTTAAACAAGTACTCAATTCCAAGATATTCATTGTAGCACATCAATGAAGATGAATAATATGTAGTATGAATTACCACTGGTGAAGTGTTGATACATAACCTTATACATCAATCCATGAAGCAGATAAGCTACCACATCCATCCACTTCCTGCATTCCTTCCATTATACTCCTAATTAAGCCATCACTGGATCCTGCAAGAACAAACGCAGAATCCGAATTATATC
The DNA here is from genome assembly GCF_000147395.1 of Oryza glaberrima. NCBI lineage: Eukaryota > Viridiplantae > Streptophyta > Magnoliopsida > Poales > Poaceae > Oryza > Oryza glaberrima. The sequence goes on along the minus strand of NC_068331.1, from coordinate 21,038,675 downwards.
AACCAAGCCATTCCCAAAACATAAATACTAATCGCAATCACATACCAGAGCAAAGCAGCTACTAATACTAACACGCCACACAACAATATAGAGGAAGCTCATGGCTAGCTTACTACTACCTAATGCAAGCCATGCATCAAGAACTCGGCGAGGCCAAGCAATCGATCTGCTGCACCAACTCCTGCACCTCCTCCTCGCCCATCTCCTCCCATGGCTCCGCCTCCGATGCCGTGTTGGCGGCGGCGGCGGCGACGAGCTGGTCCACCTCGATGTCGATCTCCGCCTGCTCCTCGCCGAGCAGCTCGTACCATATCATGTCCGTGATCACCGCGCCGCCCGTGCTATGGCTGGTGTCGGCCGCCGCGGCCAGCGCCAGCGCCTCGAAGGTGAGGCCGTCGTCGTCGTCGGCGAGCATCCGCCGCTTCTTCCCTTCCACCGGCGCCGCCGCGGCGTGGCGGCGCGCGATGTTGTGGAGGACGTCGGGGCTCCTGAGCGCTCGCGCGAGGAACGCCGTGCACTGCTCCTGCCGCCGCTCGGTGCCCCGCACGCGGCGCTCCATGTCGAGCAGCTGTGCGCGGGCCTCCTGCTGCTGCCGCCGCAGCCGCGCCAGCTCCCTCGCCAGCGCCTCCTTGTCCCTCCTCAGCCTCTCCACCTCCCCCTCGCCGCCGCCGCCGCCGCAGTTCACAGCACGCGGCGTCGTCGAGCCCGTGCCGGCGCCGCGGCGGCGGCGGCGGATGTTGGCGAGGAGGTGGCGCTGCCCGCCGAGGAAGTCCTCGTTGGAGAACTCCCACCTGTCGGCACTCACCTTCCGGAATCCCTGCAATCAAACTAACCAAGAATCAGCGAACGTAAAAAAAAAAAAACCCAATCAAACGTTCGACGCGCCGCGCCATGGTGGACGCCATTGGCGGCGAGATCGAATGCTCGATCGATTCAACGTACGTAGGTGTTGAGCTGGCGGAGGAAGCTGGAGAATTTGGCGTGCTTGAAGTGGAGCGGGAGGAGGCCGGCGGCGAAGGCGTGGGGATCCCACACCACGAAGCTGTTCCTCGCCGCGCCGCCCCACGACACCACCGCGTCCGTCGCCGGGTCCTCCACCATCTCGAACGTCTTCACCAGGAACGGCGCCACCGCCGCCCCCACCCCCATCGCCGCCGGCAACGGCGCCGCCGCCTCCTCCTCTCCATCCAGCACCACCACCTCCACCTCCTCCTGCTTCACCGTCGAGTAGTCCATCGGCGTGATTTTGGCGGGAGAAGAAGGTGGGGTTTTGTAATTTATAATAGGTGAATGGAACATTCTGGAAGGTACTAGAGGAAGACGAGGGGAGATGCATTTTGGGAGTTTGGATGCGTGGGATATTTTTTTCTTTGGAAGCTTCTAATGTGCGCTAGAAAAGGAGCGCGCGGCCGGATCTTTCCCGTGGTTTGATGGATGTGGCCGCGAGCAAGCGAAGCAGCGAGCGATCAGAATCATCGGTCGGATTCCATTGTTGGGCCGGGCTGGTGAGCACCAGAGCAAGGCTGGTGAATTTGGCCCAGAATTAAGCTCGGGCTGTTCAGTTCGGATGTTAAGGCCCATTGGGCCTAATTTTCTGTATGTAAGTTTGTCAAGGCCCAGCCGAGCCCTGAACTTAAAACCAAAGCTTTGACAATTTTTCGATGTCACCAAATGGATTTTGCCTAATTTCATCCCGCGACTATAAGGGCTCATTTGGAACACACGATTTTGAAAACACAGAAAAGAAAAAAAAAGTACTCCTAGGAATAGATTATCAGTACTAGTTGAATCCTACAAGAAATAAAATCATGGGAATTGCTGAAAAAGATGTTTGCATAGCTCATAGGAAAATTAAGATTATATTATGATTTTGTTAGAGAGGGAAGGGAGAGAAAAAGACACAAGTTGCATTGGAACTCTCAAAGGAATTTGAAAATATGAGCTTAAACATCATGCTAGAAATCCTCCAAAATATGGAGTAATTTTTTTCCTATCCTATGAAATTCCTTTGAAGCAATCCTACAAACCAAATATGATCTGTAATAGGAATTATTCTCTTGGATTCAATGCCTCTACTTTTCCTCCAAAAATCCTTGAATCCAAAGTCCGTAACTTATTCCCAGTGGCAATAAGCATGGGGCCGGCTTGGTTTGAGCAAATTTGAAGGGCTTAAAAAACTCGACCATACCCTTTACAAAATCGTGGGGGAATGTACAGTTGGATGCCACAGCCATTTGTCCTTGTTCAAAATTCTTGCAAGTGATCTTTTCCCCCTTCCCAACTTGTTTATTTAAAAGAATTCCGGGGCATTGTTCTTCCCCACTTGGAGGAGAATGTGGGCGACAATGGCCGTCCAATCCATCATCTCCAAGTTCCCCATTTCTTTGACACATCACTAAAATTCAATCATCTTGACATAAAAAAAATTCCCAGCAACATCACAGCAGCACACCACTATGGATGGCCAGAGCTAAGCAACTGCAATAATCCGCAGTGGCGATCACTCACTCACACATACAAAGAGAAGAACCAATTGAGTAGAACCAATTGAGTAATCGGCAGTGAGCCAGTGACTCGATCGGAGAGTGATCTTTGCAAGAAGCACATACGAGTGACCAAAAAGCTCAGATCAGATCAATGGAGGCGCTAGTGGTGGCGGCGGCGGCTGCGAGGGATCAGCCATGGCTGCCGCTGCCGTGGTCCTGGCTCGCCGGCGGCGGCGCCGGCGTCGTGCTGCTGGTCGTCTACTTCTACGCGCCGTGGTGGGGCGTCCGGCGGGTGCCGGGGCCGGCCGCCCTCCCTGTCGTCGGCCACCTGCCGCTTCTCGCCGCCCATGGCCCCGACGTGTTCGCCGTCCTCGCCAAGAAATACGGACCCATCTTCAGGTAACACAAATTCAGAACAAAAATTGGAAAAAACAAAGAAGAAAAGAATCTAATTTGGCTTGCAAAATTGTGGGCTTATTTGCTTCGATCTTCCTTTTTTTTTTTTTTTTGTTGTAATGGATGGATGATTGGATTGTAAGGTTTCATTTGGGGAGGCAGCCGCTGGTGATTGTGGCGGAGGCGGAGCTGTGCAAGGAGGTCGGGATCAGGCAGTTCAAGAGTATCGCAAACCGGAGCTTGCCGGCGCCTATCGCCGGCTCCCCTCTCCACCAGAAGGGCCTCTTCTTCACAAGGTCATAAACAAGTTCATTTCATAATCACTTCTTTTTTTTTTCCCAATTCATGGATGGTACTCTCTCAAGTCTCAAGTCTCAAAGCGTTTCAAGAGATATAAGTAGTGACCATCCACTGCTTGATCATGCTTTGGAATTGATGCAAAATCAATTTGTGTGGAGCTTAAGATGCGCTGCTTGCGTATTCCAAAAAAATTGTGTGGAGCTTAGAAGCTCTCCAATCAAAGGCCAAAATATCAAAAAAAAAAAACAATAGTATGGCAGTACTACTAATTTGCACGTGTGAGTGATTTGTAGTAGCATATGCTTTGTTTCAGACGCGGGGATTCCGTGTAATTTTTGTAGGAAACATTTCAATTACCTAGTGATTCTTGAAAATTTTGCGCTTTCCAAATGGGAAATGGGTGCGATTTTTTTAAAAGAATTAAATTTGAACATTACTGCGTCATCATCGTTAGTGTAATGCGAGAACGCTTGTATTGCAGGGACGCAAGGTGGTCGGCGATGAGGAACACGATCATCTCGCTGTACCAGCCGTCGCACCTCGCCGGCCTCATCCCCACCATGCACAGCTGCGTCGCGCGCGCCGCGGACGCCATAGCTGCGGCGGCGGCGGCGCCGGAGCAACGCGACGTCGACTTCTCCGACCTGTCACTCAAGCTCGCCACCGACGTCATCGGCAAGGCGGCGTTCGGCGTCGACTTCGGCCTGACGGCCGCCGCGGCGGCAGCACCGCGCTCCGACGACACCGCCGACGCCGACCGCGGCGAGGCGGCGGAGTTCATCAGGGAGCACGTCCACTCCACCACCTCCCTGAAGATGGACCTCTCGGGGTCGCTCTCCATCGTGCTCGGCCTCGTCGCGCCGGCGCTGCAGGGGCCCGCGCGGCGGCTGCTGAGCCGCGTCCCGGCGACGGCGGACTGGCGGACCGCGCGCACCAACGAGCGGCTGCGGGCGCGCGTGGGGGCGGTCGTGGCGAGGCGGGAGCGCGCCGGCGGCGAGGCGAGGCGGGCGCGGCGGGACTTCCTGTCCGCCGTGCTCAACGCCCGCGACGGCGGCAGCGACAAGATGCGGGCGCTGCTCACGCCGGACTACGTCGGCGCGCTCACCTACGAGCACCTCCTCGCCGGCTCCGCCACCACGGCGTTCACGCTCTCCTCCGCCGTGTACCTCGTCGCCGGCCACCCGGACGTCGAGGCCAAGCTGCTCGACGAGGTCGACCGGTTCGGCCCGCCCGACGCCGTCCCGACGGCAGACGACCTGGAGCACAAGTTCCCCTACCTCGACCAGGTAATTAATCACTAATTAAATGTAAATTCTCTTAATTACTTTCTTGATTACTACATTCGTTTAACTTTTTTTAAAATTAAATTCTTTTAGGTTTGACCAAATGTATAACGAAACTGTCAAAATCTGTTATATGTTAGATATAATGAACCTATAGTGCTATAAGTATTGCTACATATTTTTTATAAACTTGATTGAACTTTCAAAAAGTTTGACTTAAAAATACAGTGGGAGTAACTATTTATAACCTACCAGTTTCACGATACAACTCCCAGTGTTCATTAAGACTACACATTTGTTTTGTTTTTAAAGTGCAGTGATAAATTAGCGATACTAATTTACAAGTTTAACGATGAAAAGAATTGCCAATTTCCAACATAAATACACGTTTCCTTTTGTGGGGTTCTCCTAATTTTTGTTCAAAAGTGCAGGTGATAAAGGAGGCGATGAGATTCTACACGGTGTCGCCGCTCATCGCGAGGGAGACGTCGGAGCAAGTAGAGGTCGGAGGCTACACACTCCCAAAGGTGAATTAACCACGTTAATCTCCTCTCTAACCTCGTCGTTAAACTTAAAAAACCCAGATTAATTAACGAGCTCCTCTAAGCTCGCCGTTAAACCGCACTACTACTATAATAAACTGATCAGGGGACGTGGGTTTGGCTGGCGCCGGGAGTCCTGTCGCGCGACGAGGCGCAGTTCCGGGACGCCGGTGAGTTCCGGCCGGAGAGGTTCGACGCCGGCGGCGAGGAGGAGCGGCGGCGGCACGCGTACGCGCACGTGCCGTTCGGGCTGGGCCCGCGCGCGTGCCCGGGGCGGCGGTTCGCGCTGCAGGAGGTGAAGCTGGCCATGGCGCACCTCTACCGCCGCTTCGTGTTCCGGCGGTCGCCGCGGATGGAGTCGCCGCCGGAGCTCCAGTTCGGGATGGTGCTCAGCTTCAGGCGCGGCGTCAAGCTCACCGCCGTCGAGAGGCGCAACGCCGCCACCGCCTAGACAAACAGATCACCTGCTAAAACACTTGTTGCCACATTTGGGATCTTGTACAAGTACTCCATCCGTCAAAAAATATAAGGATTTTAGATGGATATGACATCCTAGTACAATAAATCTGAACATAGAATATGTTTAGATTCATTGTATTAGGATATGTCACATTCACCCAAAATTCCTTATATTTTGGGACGGAGGGGTAGTAGTACTACCAATGATATCATATCAGCAGAAAGAATGATATTATCTGTAAAATTTATGCTGCCTGATGATGCAGAGTACATGATGAGCCATCATGTAAGGGACAAAACAAAACAGTGAAAAGAGTACTCTATTTGTCACTGTTAATTTTAGTAGGATCAGCAATCCATGTTACACAGAGGGAAAATAAAACGAATTAGCATCATTGTATTGGGTAAAAAGAATAGGGTTTTCACTTATTAGGGAAAATGAATCAATAATTAAGGAAACAAAACTGTGCAATACAATAGTCTATGCGAACACCACGGTCTATCTATTTCTTAAGAATGTGCTGTGTGTGTTAGTATTAGTTTACGACTAATGGTTCAATAAATTCAATTGCCTGGGAGGCTGAAGGCCTGAGAAAAGACGCCATAAAAACCAGTTCTCGGACTGCAGTGCTCCAATATATATCACCTCTTCAAAATATTAATGAACTTCCAGAAAATGCACGGCCATACTACAGTATCATCCCCAGTTTCTTAAAGCACTATGAGCAAAACTGTTACTCCCCCACACTGGAAATACCACCTCTTCAGTTCTTTCAGCAGAAAACCCTGACCAAGCAGAAGATTGCAGTGGTAAGGTGCAGAACGAACAAAAACTAAAAGCAGTAGCTTAACTTAATATAACCTCACAAACAGGGAGCCAGTCAAAGAGCTACTAGAAAATAATAAAACTTGAATGCGTTCAATCACCACTATTCAATTTCTCTCACCTGATGATTGGGAGGATGGAATGGTTTCCCAAATTTGAGCAGGTCACATTTGTAACCAATATCAAAAGTTGAAACTCGTCATTTGTGTCCACTTATAGTTACAATTTTCTTAGCTTCTAACAGGTCCATCATTGCAAACCATGATACTCAACCCCACCCTTTTGATTACTGAGTCACTGTGGCTGTGGCTCACAACACTTCCATAAATGTCACTTGAATAACAGATGGTAAAACTTTGCGGCCATCAGAGTTATGTGTGGCACTAGCACCAGAAACAACCGCATGCAAATCAACCTGTCTCATTTCATGATCAGTCTTCTCGTGTGGATATTACCACCAAGCCAGCAGCATTGCTACTAGGGAAACTCTTATCACCCCTTATCACCTCAGGATGCCAAAATAACAGGTTCTTGAAGAGAATATCTTTTGGCCTCTGTGGTTAAGATAAGGCATCAAAGATCAGACTCATCTGCGATCTCATATTATTCTGCAGTTATTAAAGAGCAGACTATAAGAAAACAAAATGTCACTTTCAGCTCTATGCTGTTTCTGACGCTGCATCAATCAATTTCTTCAGGAGTAATACATCTCACAACCTTGTTAGGTTTATGAGACTAATGTAGTAGCAACATAAGGAAATATATCGTCATTTTTAGACATGAGAGAACTCATCATAAATCTTCTGGCACTTGTGGCTTGGGCAAAATGGTGCCATGATAAACCTGAAATAACAACATATTACTTATGGCACAGATTGCTTGGTGAAAATAGATTTGTTCTGTTTTCACAAACAGAACGGTGAAGACATTAGAGCCAGATAACAGATAATAAAGTGGCAGATTTCCAATAGCTGTTATCTTTTTAGTTTTCTAGTTACACAGGAAATTGAAAATCAAATATTGATAATGCGCAATGCATTTACATTGTCCTGCTATAGTGCTACCCCACATACTGCAAACTTTATCTTCATTAATTCTTGATACATTAATATATGAATTAGAATACAGTATTTAGTTGAGCAAAGATAATTTCAGTAAAGATCAGTAAGATAAAAAACGGAAAAATGGAATGTCAGAATTCGCTTGCTTATCTGCCCTCAAAAAGAGTTGCTTTGCTTACCCTTTTTTTATTACTGAGATGGGCTTATAAGCCTACTCTACTACAGTGCTACTGGCAATATAATTAGGATGACAAAAAATAAGACACCTACATGCTGTGAATATGCCAATAAGAAACAATGGTTGCATCCAGTAAAAAAAAAAAAATCTGTGAACAGTATCCATCAACTAATGATTAATAAATTATAAAGAAAGTACACTGCATCATGAGAAAAGTCCTGCACCTTCATGCTGGCTTGATGGTTCACACATTACTGATCTGTTACTGGCATCAACACCAGTTGAAATAAGATAGGTGATATCTGCAGCCCATATCAAATACAAACGGCGTTATTACATACGAAAGGAAAACGAGGTAAAAGTTTTATCAGAATAAACAATAAATTTCAAATATTTCTTGCAAACACATGCACCGATGCAGCCTTATCCAGATGTATGGGAACCTAATTCGAGATATATGCAATTCAGTCATGATGGTTGTTTGAGTAATCCAAAAGGAAAAATAATAAGTTAGTGGTTGGCAAATGGTCAGACAGCACATTTCTTCTAAATATACTAGAATAATAGAACAAACCTTACTTTCAAAGAATTTTCCAGTTCAAGTTCCTCCTTTGTATCCTTAACTAGTACGAAGCAGACTCCTTAAAAACACACCTGTGTTTGCAATGGGTCTGTTTTGAGGCTAACAGGAATTTTCGGTATGCTTCCTAAAATTTGGCATCTAATGCAGTTTGTTGAGCCGACTGAGCCAGCTGAAAAATATCAGGAGAAGTGTACTGAATCAGTGGCATATGTTGCTATGCTGCATCAAAAAAAATTCAGCATAGTGGTACTGATGCCTATACAGTTCCAACTCCAGAGATGGTAACATTACATGATCTCAGGTTTTACCATCAGTTGCGGTATCATTGTCTGTACAAGAGGGTAAAACTCTTTCCATTTCATCGTGAAGACTAATTGCCTCCTCCAAGTTCCCTAATTTCTGGTATTTGCTTATCAGACAGTTGTAAACTGCCCTATCAGGAGCAATACCATGTCCAATCATCTCTGAAAAAACTTCTCTAGCTTCTTCCATCATATTTAGATTACAGAATCCCGATATAAAACAAGTGTAGCAAAAGAGATCAAGCTGCAAACCGCTATCAATCATCTTAGCCTTCAGGGCAAAGGCATCATGGAGGTTTCCCTGTTTTAGGTACCCATCGAGAAGAGCTGTGTACACAACTTTGTCCAGAGACATACCTTTGTCAACCATTTCATTAAACAACTGCACAGCCTTGTTCAAACAACCATTCTTGCATAAACCATCAACCAAAGCAGTGTAAGCCTGTACATTAGGATCTAGTCCTAAGTCCCTCATTTTGTTGAAATGGGAGATTGCCTCATCGATCGATCCTGCTTTACACAATCCATCAATCAATGCACAATAGGTTATTACATTAGGCTGGAACCCAGAATCTAGAATCTTCTGCAGCATGGCAATGGCTTCTGGCACCTTTCCAGATTTAAAACAAGCATCCATCATAGTTGTATATATGATATAATTGGGTTCCAGACCAGACTCGTCCATTTTAGTTAACAAACTCTTAGCCTCATCCAATTTGTGCACATTACAAAGCCCCTGAATGAGGGCACCATAGAGTGAAACATCAAGGTCCAATCCTTTATTCTTCATCTCACTTAGCAAACCAAGTGCTTTCTCACTATTCTTATTCATGAAGTGCCCATGAATTAGTGTAGTGTAAAGCAATTCGTTGGCTCTGACACCAGCCTTCTCCATCATCCTCAAAACATCCTCTGCTTCCGCAACCTTCCTTTCTTTGCATAGGCCATCAACCAACACAGTGTACGTTACCACATTCAAGGGCACCCCTTGGCGTACCATTTCATCGAGCAACACAATAGCATCATCAAGCCTCCCTGCCTTGCATGTCCCATCAATCAAACACGTATACGTGAACTCATTAAGCGCCATACCCCTCACCCTCATCTGCGCAAACAGCTTCATCGCCTCTCGCACCAAACCCTCCTTGCAGAACGCATCGACAAAGGTGCTAAAAGTCACTACATTTGCCATCACCCCCTCCCTCTTCATCGCAGCAAAGTAACCGTACGCCGTCTCCATCCTCCCGAATTTGCAAAAACAATTGATCAACGCGTTGTATGTCACAACATCGGCTTTACACCCCGACCTCCTCATCTCTTCCACCAGCTGCTCCACTTCATCCAGCTCCCCACATTTCCCATACCCATCAATCAAAGAATTGTAAGTTACAACATCTGGCAAGCATCCCATCTCCTTCATCCTCGAGAACAGCGACCTCGCCTCCGCGAGCTCCCCTTCCTTGCAGAGGAAATCGATCACGATGTTGAACGTGAACACGTTGGGCGCGGGCAGCTGCTCGAAGAGCCGCCGGACGAGGCGGCCGCTGCGGTCGCGGGCGAGGCGGAGGAGGATGTGGTTGCAGGTGCGTGTGTTGGGCGGCACCCGGAGCTCCCGGACGCGGGCGACGGCGCGGACGGCGTCGCCGAGGAGGCCCCGGTCGGCGAGGACGGAGAGGAGCGTGTCGACCACGGAGGCGAGCGCGCTGCGGCGGGGGCCCAGCGCGAGCGCGCCGCGGTGGAGGAGGTCGACGAGGGAGGCGGCGAGGTGGGGCCGGCGGAGGGCGACGAGGCGGGAGAGGATGCGGCGGGAGTGGGCGTAGAGGCGGTCGCGGGCGAGGAGGTGGGCGGCGAGGCAGGCGTGGGCGGTGGAGGGGAGCGGGTGGGAGAGGAGGCGGTCGGCGGGGACGGACCGGAGGGAGCGGAGGAGGCGGAGGCGGTGGGAGATTGGGGCGGCGGCGGCGGCGGCGGGCGGCGTAGGGAGGGTGGAGAACGCGGCGGCGGCGGGGCAGCGGCGAGGGTAGAGGAGGAGGAGGAGGCGGCGGCGCGGGGGGAGGGGTAGTAGCATCGTTTGACCGCCTCCGGCGGCGGCGAGGCGGAGGGAATCAGGCCATGGATGGAAGGGGGGGAGTGTAGTAGTAGGGTTTTGAGGGGTTTTGTTCCCAAACTGTTTTACTACTTTATTGGAGATTTGGAGTGTTAAAATTTGCAGTGGTTTTGGTGGAATTTCGCCAACTTAGGTCAAATTCAAATTTTACCCGAGTTTTTTTAAGTAGAGTAAAGATTCCGTGCAGGCGAAATGTTACAGGCTTACAGCTTGAGTTAAGTGCCATATCAAATTAAGGAATGTTTGAGGGAGTTTCTAACTGCCGTGGCTTCTCCATAAAAGCTCTCTAAATCAATCCGGTTGTTCTTTACATTACTAGAACCTTTTAAACTTCTTTAGATTTTTACAAGTTGGATTCCCACTGAATATAAAGCTGGATGATGAAATTATTTACTCAGGGAGGAGGGATAGTAGCATCGTTTGACCACCTTCGGCAGTGACAAGGCGGAGAGAACCAAACCATTGAAGGGGAGTATAAGTAGGATTTCAAGTGGTTTTGTTCCTAAACTATTTTACTTAATTAATTGGAGCATTTTGAATTGCCATTGTACTGTAGCCTGTGGGTGGTTTCTGGGTCAAATTCAAAATTTCATGAGTTTTTTTAGAGTAAAAAATTCCAAGAGCTAATGCTAAATCAAATTAAGGTACTGCTTGGTACAGCTCCGAATATCGGATATATGTTAGATTTAAAGTTTGTATGTGAAATTATCCTGGTTTAAAATTTGAAATTTTATCTAAATTGGGAACAAAATGATTTATTCAAAATGTTATCAACATATTCAGAGATCTAAATCCATGGAGTTGCGGACTTAGGAATATCCAGCTCCAAGAGATTTTGGATTCGAAAATGTGCCAAAGAGGACATAAGATATCTCACGGCTAATTTAGTTTGGTTGGAAATTCGATATCCAAAATCCACACTGGATATTTCTTCTTATTATTTTTTTCCTAAAAAAGGGCTATGCCGCATGATGTATTTGCAGAAAAATCCATGCAGTTTCTAATTATCGTTCTTTTTATATTCTCCGGTGTTGGCTATGATAGAACTAAGTTTGCCCAATTCGTAATGTATTGTGATACCCTAAGGTTTAATCAGAAACGGTTAAACGGGCGGCGTGAAAATTCAATTTTTGAACCATGCTATGGACAAACGATCGGAGACAGTAGATGCATAGAGTTCGGTACCGTTCTTTTCTCCAATAAGAGATGGATGAAGATTAAGATTTCCGTATCACATTTTTCAAACTACTAAACGGTACATTTCGTTTGAAAACTTTCTATATAAAAGTTACTCTAAAATATTATATTAATCTATTTTTTAAGTTTATAATAATTAAAATTCAATTAATCATACGTCAGTACCACCTCGTTTTGCATAAAAAATTTTATCTTCATCTTCAGAAGAAAAGAACAGCTATGCGAAATAGAGCAATTGGCGTCCGTTAATTTGAAATCATGGCGGTTAAATAATTTGAGTCTGTTGGATTACCATTCTCCGATCGATAGGATATAAACTTAATTAGAATTTTGGTATTAATCTAATATATAAATTTCTTCATCCGTTTCATATTATAAGACTTTTTAGCATTGTCCACATTCATATATATGTTAATGAATCTAGACATATATGTCTAGATTCATTAACATCTATATGAATATGGACAATGCTAGAAAGTCTTATAACTTAAAATAATGCTAGAAAGTCTTATAACCTGAAATTTCAGAGGTAGTAGGTGTCATGATCGAAGCAAAAGTTGCAGTATCGTTACTATCTTGGCTCTATTTTCATATAATCAGATAAGCGGTTTTGGATAGTGCTGCTAATCAGGTCCAAACTGGCGCAACGTTTATTCTTTTTAAATCCACAACCAATAGATACCGACTTAGGCCATGTTTGGAGGAGCTTAAAATTCTAAGAAGCAACTGTTGAAAACCTAGTTGGTGAGAATATGGAGAAGCTTATAGTTTATTTTCCAGATTCTACAATAATATATCCAAAAAGCTGGACTGTTTAGGGGGAAACTGCAGCTGCTAGAAGCCCCCAAACAGACCCTTAGAGTTTTTACTCAACATCAAAGTTTTAGATAATTTTCTGTAAATGCTCTAAATGTATTTATTTCTATACTTTGTTAAAGTAGTTTCAGGATTATAACTAGAGAGTGAGGTCATGTTTTTCGTAAAGTTTAGCTTTTTAGATTTGATTTTAGTAAATTGTGTTTAGGGCCACCTTTTATTACCAAAGTTTCATTTTGGACCACCCTTTAACACATTTTTTCACTTTGGGCTAGGTTACTTTACCTTTTCACTTTGGACCACCCCATAAACTTTTTAGAAATACATAAAAGACTTTTCCAACTTTAAACATATCAGCAACCCGTAACCCAGTAATCTTTTTCAACTTACGCAGGTAATTCTTTACAACATTATAGAGTAAATACAGCTAAAAAAAATGACTTGGGGTGGTTCAAAGTGCACCAAAGGTAATCTTACCTGGTCCAAAGTGAAAATATGAGCTAGAGGATAGCCCAAAGTGAAACTTTGGTAATAAAAGGTGGACCAAAGTGCAATTAACTCTAGATTTTAATTGACTAATTAGTGACTAAAGATTACCTCTTAGATTTGTGGTTATCGAAGAATCTCTTTCGAGTGTTATTTTTTGTTATTTAGATTTAGAGTGTTTCTGTATGAAAAATGAGACAATTAACCATCTGTTTATCGATTGCCATTACACAAAATTCATACAGAGAGCAGTTCAGTTTTCTTTTGGCTTATACGTTTCTACTAGCATTTCTCATATTTTTGATGGGTGGCTGTTAGGGGTGGACAAGAAGAAAAGTAAACTTATATTGCTGGGAGCTTCTGCAATATGTTGGGCTCTATGGTTGTGCAGGAATGATATGGTTTTTGATAAATCACCATCTGTTTCATATATGTAGGTAATTTTCAGGGCAACATATTGGCTCCGGTTTTGGGCACATTCACAAAGGTCTGATGAAGACGGAGATCTTTTAAAAGTTGCATGCAGAAAGCTTGAGTCGATGGTTATGCAACTTTTTGCCAATTATGGATGGAGATTCACAAATAAACTTCAATAACGTGTTCTCCACATCTTTTATTTGATATTTTTATCTTAATATACTGGTTGCTATTATTTTTGGACTACACTTGTTTTGAGTGCTAGACTGTAATAATGGGCTGTAGCTCTTTTGAGCAAAGGCCGGGATGTTATATTCCATTATCTAAATCTTTCGGTTCTGCTAGTCTGACGTCGGGTTATTAATGATGTTAAGGGAAGTGCGTGATGAACTTGTTTGTCGTGTGATGAATGGATAACTGGTATGTTTAATTCACTTGCTGTCTAATTATTCATATGAATGCTTATTACTACAATTGAATATTGTTCCATCATCGCTAACTTCCTGTTATCTATATAACTTTCAATTTGGTTAATTTTTCGAGGATATGATGATGTTTTTATATTATGGTTGTCAATGTTTATTCCATTTAACTAATTCAAGTACAATGCGTAGTTATAGGGATGCACTTTGGTTCTTTATGCACGATCCGCTCCCCTCTCTTCTCGATCACAGATCAGTTGCCACTGATCGAAATCCTCCAGTGGCTGCGAGGGTGGCGTGGATCGGCACGGCGGCGGCGGTAGTGGTGGTGGCGGCATTGATGACCGGTGGTGCAGCGCAGCGTGCAGTTCGCCGTTGACGAGCGGGTGCACGCAGACGTTGTTGAGCATATTGTCGTGCCTCAACTACCGGACGGGGAATGAGACGCCGGTGTCAACATCGTGCTGCTTGAAGCTGGGGAGGTGGTGAAGTCGCAGCCGGAGTGCCTCTGCGTCGCGCTCAACGCTGTCATGGCGGTGCTCGGTGAAGCATCTAGGCCCCCGGTTTTAATTTAGTAATTAATGACAAGCACTAATTGTGGACTAACCGTTGTCTTTGAGCTATACATTTTAAGTTAGATCCACGTCATATGTGCGCATGGATGATTATCGATGGATTAAAATTGACGGCGCAAAGCAAAGGGAAAGAAGACGGTAAAACTAGCGCTTTAATTTAGAATTGATCGAGGTGTAGGGCGATCAAATTTGCTAGTTTAATTTTAGTTTCGCCGTACTATTAAGAGGGGTAATGACCTAGCAAAGAGATGATTTTAATTGCCACATTAGGTCATTGCATTTTCATTTGTGCTCTCTTTTTCATTACACAAATTCACTGGGTTCGGCCTGACCAGGGGCGGTCAGACCGGCCACATAGTGGCGGTCTGACCGGCAGAGCACAGAGTTGGGGGATTTCGCCCCCAACGGCTAGTTTTGGTGGGTGGGAGTATAAATACTCCCCCACCAGCAGCAAGGGGGCTCTCTTGGCACCCAATTCAATTGCATACACCCCTTGCACCTCTCTCACACTCACTTGAGCTTTGTGTTCATCCATCTAGTGTTAGAGGGTTGATTAGCCAAGAGTCAAGTGCATTTGCTTCCATTGTAGAGCTAGTGTGGCACTTGATCATCTCCACGCCGGGTCATTGCTTGTTACTCTTGGAGGTTGCCGCCTCCTAGACGGCTTGTGGAGAAGTTGCCCGGTGACCTCTCCGAGAAGATTGTGGAGGAGGCCCGGTGCCGGTTTGTGAGTGGTTTGGAGTTCACCACCTTCGGAGTGAAGGAAGAATTACCCTAGTGATCGAGGCTTGGGTAGTCCTCTCCGTGGGCCGGCTCCCGCCTTGCCCACCCCTTGATGAAGGGGCCGTGCGGAGGCTTCGTGGTTGAGCGGTGGAGTTGGGCTCGCCTCAACGGGGAGTAGGAAACCGGCGAGTTTCCGAACCTCGGTGAAAAATCTCTTGTCTCCTTGTCTCATTTGATTGTCGCATTTACTTTTGTGCAATTTACTTTTCTAGAGACAAACTTGAGATCATATCACCCTAGGATTGCTAAACATTGACATAGGAGTGTGATTTACTTTCCTAGAGATATAATTGAGCCTCTATCACCCTAGGTTTGCAAAACATAACTTAGTTGCTTAGTTAGAGTTGACCCTCACCAAGCCTAGCAACTTAGGTTAGTTTTGATTAGGTGTCATTTAGTTTTAAATCGCCTATTCACCCCCCTCTAGTCGACATCTCGATCTTACAAGTGGTATCAGAGCGTGGTCTCTCTTGATTGGGCTTCACCGCCTAGAGAGAAGATGTCGAACGAGGTGAACCACGTAGGGAAGGTTCCCATGTTTAATGGCACAAACTATTCCACTTGGAAAATTAAAATGTCTACTCACCTCAAAGCTATGAGCTTCCATATTTGGAGTATTGTGGATGTAGGCTTTGCAATCACCGGCACGCCTTTGACGGAGATTGATCACCGCAACCTCCAACTCAATGCCCAAGCCATGAATGCTTTGTTCAACTCTTTGAGCCAAGAGGAGTTTGATAGAGTGAGCAACCTTGAGACCGCATATGAGATTTGGAACAAGTTGGCGGAGATCCATGAGGGCACAAGTGAGTACAAGGATGCCAAGCTTCACTTCCTCAAGATCCAATATGAGACATTCTCCATGTTGCCTCATGAGAGTGTGAATGACATGTATGGGAGGCTCAATGTCATTGTGAATGATCTCAAGGGGCTTGGGGCAAACTACACCGATCTTGAGGTTGCCCAAAAGATGCTTAGGGCTCTACCGGAGAAGTATGAGACCCTTGTCACCATGCTCATCAACTCCGACATGTCAAGGATGACACCGGCAAGCCTCTTGGGGAAGATCAACACCAATGACATGTATAAGTTGAAGAAGAAGGACATGGAGGAAGCCTCACCTTCCAAGAAGTGCATTGCTCTCCAAGCCGAAGTTGAGGACAAGGGCAAGGGCAAGGTGAATGAAATCAATGAGAACTTGGAAGAAGAGATTGCCCTTCTTGCTAGAAGGTTCAATGATTTCTTGGGAAGGAGAAAGTAGAGAGGAAAGGGCTCCAACTCAAATAGGAGAAGAAATAGAAGACCCAACAAGACTCTATCCAACTTGAGGTGCTTTGAGTGTGGTGAGAAGGGACACTTTGCTTCCAAGTGCCCTTCCAAGGATGATGATGGAGACAAGTCATCCAAGAAGAAGAGTGGAGGCTACAAGCTCATGAAGAAGCTCAAGAAGGAAGGCAAGAAGATTGAGGCCTTCATCGGGGAATGGGACTCAAATGAGGAGAGCTCCGTCTTATCCGGGTCCGAGGAAGAAGATGGTGATGATGCAAGCTCCAAGAAGAAGAAGATGGCCGTTGTTGCCATCAAGGAGGCTCCATCACTCTTCGCTCCACTTTGTCTCATGGCAAAGGGCTCCTCTAAGGTAACATCTCTTAGTGATAGTGAGAGTGATGATGATTGTGATGATGTTTCCTATGATGAGCTTGTGAGTATGTTTGAGGAGCTCCATGCTTATAGTGAGAAGGAGATTGTCAAGTTCAAGGCCCTAAAGAAGGATCATGCTTCTTTGGAGGTCTTGTATGAGGAGCTAAAGACTTCTCATGAGAGACTCACCATTTCTCATGAGAAGCTTAAGGAAGCTCATGACAACCTCCTCCACTACTCAACATGGAGCTCTCATTGATGTTGGCATATCTTGTGATTTGCTTGATGATAGTGCTACTTACCATATTGCTCATGTTGCATCATCTAGCATTTCTACCTCTTGTGATGATCTTGTGGATATGTCTAGCTCTAGCTCTAGCTCTTGTGTATCTATTTATGATGCCTTACTTGTTGTTGAGAACAATGAGCTTAAGGAGCAAGTGGCTAAGCTCAACAAGAGCTTGGAGAGGTGCTTCAAGGGTAAGAACACTCTTGACAAGATTTTGAGTGAGCAACGGTGCATCCTTAACAAGGAGGGACTTGGATTCATTCCAAAGAAGGGTAAGAAACCTTCTCACCGTGCCACTCGTTTTGTCAAGAGCAATGGTAAGTATTGCTCCAAGTGTCGTGAGGTTGGGCATTTGGTGAATGATTGCCCCGGTGGTAAGCCTCCTAAGACATGCATGTTTGATTCTCATTATATGCTTAGGAAGGCTCATGATGGTAGCATTGTTGCTAGATATGTGGGTTCCCCTATACTCGGTGGTAAAAAGAATGCCATTTGGGTGCCCAAAGCTTTGGTCTCTAACCTCCAAGGACCCAAACAAGTTTGGGTACCTAAAAGAGCTTGATCTTCTTTTGTAGGTGAACTACCACACCGGTGGGAGCCATTGGGTGCTTGATAGTGGATGCACTCAACACATGACCGGTGATAGGGCTATGTTCACCACATTTGAAGTAGGAGTGAATGAACAAGAGAAAGTGACATTTGGAGACAATAGCAAAGGAAAGGTAATTGGATTAGGTAAAATTGCTATCTCCAATGATTTGTCAATTGATAATGTCTCTCTTGTTAAATCTCTAAATTTTATCTTGGCTTGTCATGTGCTTTCTTCCCGCAAGAAGTTATTGTTTCTAGCCTTCTTGACAAGTCTTGTGTGTTCAAAGGTTTTAGATATGGAAATCTTTACTTGGTTGATTTCAATTCTAGTGAAGCAAATTTGAAAACTTGTTTAGTTGCAAAAACTTCATTGGGTTGGCTTTGGCATAGGAGGCTAGCGCATGTTGGCATGAATCAATTGAGCAAACTTTCAAAACGTGATCTAGTTGTGGGCTTAAAAGATGTGAAGTTTGAGAAAGATAAGCTTTGTAGTGCTTGTCAAGCCGGCAAGCAAGTTGCATGTTCTCATCCTACTAAGAGTATCATGTCCACATCTAGACCATTGGAGCTCTTGCATATGGATTTGTTTGGCCCAACAACCTATAAGAGCATTGGTGGTAATAGTCATTGTCTTGTGATTGTTGATGATTATTCTCGCTATACTTGGGTATTCTTTTTGCATGATAAGTCTATTGTTGCCGAGATTTTCAAAAAGTTTGCAAAAAGGGCCCAAAATGAATTTAGTTGCACTCTTGTGAAAATTAGAAGTGACAATGGTTCCAAATTTAAGAATACCAATATCGAGGACTATTGTGATGATCTTGGTATCAAACACGAACTTTCCGCTACCTACTCACCTCAACAAAATGGTGTAGTGGAAAGGAAAAATCGTACATTGATTGAGATGGCAAGGACTATGCTAGATGAATATGGTGTTTCCGATTCCTTTTGGGTGGAAGCCATAAACACCGCTTGCCATGCAACCAATAGGCTTTATTTGCATTGTCTCTTGAAAAAGACTTCCTATGAGCTAATTGTTGGGAGGAAGCCAAATGTTGCCTATTTTCGAGTTTTTGGTTGCAAGTGTTATATTTACCGAAAGGGTGTTAGACTAACCAAATTTGAAAGTCGGTGTGATGAAGGGTTTCTTCTAGGTTATGCCTCAAATAGCAAGGCATACTGGGTCTACAACAAGAACAAAGGTATTGTGGAAGAAACCACTGATGTTCAATTTGATGAGACTAATGGCTCCCAAGAGGGGCACGAGAATTTGGATGATGTAGGTGATGAAGGCTTGATGAGAGTTATGAAGAACATGTCTATTGGAGATGTCAAGCCTATTGAAGTGGAAGACAAGCCATCCATCTCCACTCAAGATGAGCCATCTACTTCCGCTTCGCCAAGTCAAGCTCAAGTTGAAGTGGAGGAGGAGAAGGCACAAGATCCACCTATGCCTCCAAGAATATACACCGCTCTTTCCAAGGATCACCCAATTGACCAAGTGTTGGGTGACATTAGTAAGGGTGTTCAAACTCGATCTCGTGTCGCTTCGATTTGTGAACATTACTCGTTTGTTTCTTGTCTTGAGCCAAAACATGTAGATGAAGCTCTTTGTGATCCGGATTGGATGAATGCTATGCATGAAGAGCTCAACAACTTTGCAAGAAACAAGGTGTGGACTTTAGTTGAAAGACCTAGAGACCACAATGTCATAGGGACAAAGTGGATCTTTAGGAACAAACAAGATGAGAACGGATTGGTGGTGAGAAACAAGGCAAGGTTGGTGGCGCAAGGTTTCACACAAGTTGAAGGTTTGGACTTTGGTGAAACTTTTGCCCCCGTGGCAAGACTAGAGGCTATTCACATCCTTCTTGCATTTGCATCATGCTTTGATATAAAACTATTTCAAATGGATGTGAAAAGTGCTTTTCTAAATGGTGAAATTGCCGAACTTGTCTTTGTTGAACAACCTCCCGGTTTTGAAAATCCTAAAAATACTAACCATATTTACAAACTCTCAAAAGCTTTTTATGGTTTAAAACAAGCTCTTAGGGCTTGGTATGAAAGATTGAGAGATTTTCTTTTGTCAAAGGATTTCAAAATTGGAAAAGTTGACACCACTCTTTTCACAAAAATCATTGGTGATGATTTCTTTGTGTGTCAAATTTATGTTGATGACATCATATTCGGTTCTACTAATGAGGTATTTTGCAAGGAATTTGGTGATATGATGTCTAGGGAATTTGAGATGTCCATGATTGGAGAGTTGAGCTTCTTCCTTGGACTTCAAATCAAGCAACTCAAGGATGGGACGTTCGTGAGCCAAACCAAGTACATCAAGGATCTACTCAAGAGGTTTGGCTTGGAAGATGCGAAGCCCATCAAGACACCTATGGCAACCAATGGGCATCTCGACCTTGATGAGGGAGGTAAACCGGTAGATTTAAAGCTTTATCGTTCCATGATTGGTAGCTTGCTTTACCTTATAGCATATAGGCCGGATATCATGTTTAGTGTTTGCATGTGTGCACGGTTTCAAGCCGCTCCTAAGGAGTGTCACTTAGTGGCCGTGAAAAGGATTCTAAGATATTTAAAGCATTCCTCTACTATTGGCTTGTGGTACCCAAAAGGTGCTAAATTTAAGCTTGTTGGCTAGTCCGATTCGGATTATGCCGGTTGCAAAGTGGATAGAAAGAGCACATCCGGTAGTTGTCAAATGCTTGGTAGATCCCTTGTGTCATGGTCATCCAAGAAACAAAACTCCGTAGCCCTCTCTACCGCCGAGGCGGAATATGTTTCAGCGGGTAGTTGTTGTGCCCAATTGCTTTGGATGAAACAGACCTTGTTGGACTATGGCATATCCTTCACCAAAACCCCACTCCTATGTGACAATGATAGTGCCATAAAGATAGCCAATAACCCGGTCCAACATTCTAGAACCAAGCATATTGACATACGCCATCACTTCCTAAGAGACCATGTTGCCAAGTGTGACATAGTCATTAGCCACATAAGAACCGAGGATCAACTAGCCGACATCTTTACCAAGCCTCTTGATGAAACCCGGTTTTGCAAGTTGAGGAATGAGTTAAATGTCACAGACTTCTCTAATGTGGCTTGAGATGGTGCACCATGGTTGCTTCTTTTGCATATTGTTTATTTGCTTCTATTTGCTCTCTTGCTTTGGATTTATTGCCATTTGGTTCTTCATTGCGAAAATGGAGCATGTCACATTAAGGGGGAGTTTTGCACTCTTGCATGTGCTCCACTTCCTTTTATATGTGAGCAAATCAACCAAAAGTGCTAGTAGTGTTTTCAAAATGACCAAGTCAACATAAGTCAAATTTTTTGCAAAATCAATGTAATTTGAAAACTATCTCTTGGAAAATGTTTCAAAAGGTTCCCTATATGTTTTCCAACCTTCACTTTGCAAGAAAAATGATTTTTGAATGAAAATGCCATTTTGGCCCTCTTTTGAAGAATCTAGAATCTTGCTTTTGGCCAAAATGAGATTAAACCCCAAAATGAAATTGAGAAGGAATTTGAGAAAAGTTTCAAAACAAAGCTGGTAGAGAAGAAGATTTGAAATGTTTTTGGTATTCAAATCATATTCAAAAACCAAATATTTCAAAAGTTGTTTGAAAATCAAATTCGCCCAAAAACCCCTATAGACCATAAATGGTCACCTCCTAGCACTCAAGTGAGTTTTGTTGCAAATCTTCATAAATTTCAAATATTATGAATGGTTGGCAATATTTCAACTCACACATTTCAAAATTGCTCCAAAAATCAAATTTTTGTTAAATTTTATTGTGTGGGGGTAGCCGAACTGTGCAAGGGCTGTGCACAGTCGGCTGGGGGCTAGGCGGTCTGACCGGTGCTATATGCGCGGTCTGACCGGCCTGGTGGCGGCGGTCTGACTGGCCTCTAGGGACCGGTCTGACCGGCTGCACCCTGGCGGTCTGACCGGCCGCGTATAGCCGGTCTGACCGGCCAGGGATGGTGGGCCCAGGACCTTGTCCTTTCTTCCTCCTCCTCCTTCTACCTGACCCCTCCTCATCCCATCTCATCTCATCTCTTCTCCCTCTCTCCTCTCCCAAACCCTAGCCACCTCCCTCCACCAAATCCATCCGGTTCAACCGTCAAAATCACTCCAGTTACACCGTAAGTGAATCTCCTCCTCTTCCTCTCTCTATTCCATGGATTGATTTGAGTTCTTATTGAGTTTGTGATCCATGGCATGGAACCCGAGGTGAAGGAAGAGGTGTTCATCGATTTGCACCAATAGAGGGTAGTTTCTTGGTGTGATTCAACTCCTTCAACCGGTAAATCCCTCTCCCTCTTGTGCATTGCTCTCAAATCGGTCTATTTCAATCTTTAGGGTTAAGGGTAGTTTCCCCATTGCTTCAATAGACCTACACCTTGATGTTCTAGTTCCAATCTTGTGCAACACTGTTCTAGCAATTTTTAGAATCATTTGTGTGGATTGTGGAAGGATTTGGGTGTGCTCGTGTCAGTGGCGGTCTGACCAGACGCGGTCTAACCGGCCGTGAGCCGTCGGTTTGACCGGCCGAGGGCCGGCGGTCTGACCGGCCTTGAGCCGTCGGTCTGACCAGCCGTGGCTCTCGGTCTGACCGCCCCTGACAGGCAGCACTCGGCCTTCCTCTCACTTCACTATGTGGTTTCTAAAATTGTTGCTCATCCATCCTTTGCTCCTTGTTTTTCAGCTATGCCTCCCCGCACTCGGCATGGTCGTCGTGAGCTCACGCCCGATCCCGTTAGTGAGAATGAGGAATCAAGCGGATATGAGTATGTTCAAAGTGATGAGGACAATATGGAAAATGTTGAGGGTAATGAGATGGATGTAAGTGATGATGGTGATGACAATGGGAGTGGCAATAGTGAAGATGATGAGGCAAGTGATGATGGGAGTCCTCTCGATTCCACCATCCAATTTGTGCTAAATTTGAGGAATGCTCAACAATACACTATCCTCCGTCATCATGATCAATTCCGGAGGCCTAACGATTGTAATGATCCAAGATTTCATACACGGTTCCAAAAGTCCGTGTATGAACAAGTGTATGCCAACAAAGCCTTCGCCGAACACAAGTGGATTTCTTGGAGGCACATTGGTGAGACACCGGAGTTTGAGAATTTGCAAGAGATATTCCGGACCATTGGGATTGATAGGATTGTCACCATGAAGCAACCTTTTGATGAAGATCTCATCCGGCAATTCTATGCCACCGTATGGGTGTCCGGCGATTGTGATGCAATGAAGTGGATGTCGGGGACCCTCCGATGCTCTATCAACAGCCGTGAATTCAAGGAGCTCTTGCACATTCGCTTCAACAACGGGGATGACCTTCATGATGAGCACACCCACAACCCCTTCCCCATTGATCACTTTTCTCAGTTTTATGAAGAAGGGGGAAGGCACACATATGGAAAGGTGGCGGGTTTGAGGGCTCTCCCAAGTGTGATCAACCGCATAGTAAGGGCCACCATCCTCCCAAGATGCGGCAACAATGATGACATACACGGAGTTGCTTGGCATGTTATTGATGCCATTATGGATGGTTGTCGGTTTGATGCTATCAACCTTATGATGAAGGAGATTGCCATCTCAAAGGGGACTATTGGACAAGGAATTTATTATGCTCCCTACATAATGAGGTTGATTCAAAGCAAGTTGGGACAAATTGGTCTCAATTTAAAAGAACATAAGGAGTACAAGCCTCGTCTCCAACTCTCCTCCCCTAGAGCTCCTCGTGTGCGCCAACCAACTTTTGAACAAGGTGCAAGCTCAAGTGCAGCCCCCCCTCCTCCTCAAGGGTATGATCCAAGTACTTTATTCCATCCACAATATGCCTACTTTGGAATGCAACCAAATGACTTCTTCAACCCGGTCCTTGGGGCTATTAATACCCTAAGTGAAAGCATTCAACGCTTATCCACCGGGCATGAAGCATTGCATGAGGATGTTCGTGGCTTGCGCACCGATGTTGGCAACTTGAATACTTCGGTGGGAAGATTGTATACTAGGGTGGGTGTATTGGATTCTCGCGTCTAAACCTTGGAGAGTACCCAAGCTTTTGTCTATCATCGCCGCCGTGATGCTTCTCATCCTTCCACTTCGGTGCGTCCTCCTTCTCCTCCACAAGAGTGAAGACCTTTTTGGAGCTTGATGCCAAAAGGGGGAGAATAGTGTGTTTTATGTTTTGTGGGTTGGGACTAGTAGTAGTGAGGTTAGTCACCTCATATTTAATAGGTTAAGGAGGATTGGGCTATATTTGGTATGGGTATGGGCTATTACTCTATATTGTGTGTTCCTTTTTCGTTTTGTTGTTCTCTATGTCATTTGGACCCTTCGTGGTCTTGTAATAGCCTATATTTATTTGTGAGCCCTTTATGTGGTCTTAATGTGAACTTGTGCTATGATGGATGGTTGGTGTGACATTGATATATTTGTGACCATCTTATGCTCATGAATGAATATTTCTTGAAGTTCACATTGAGATATTGCTCTTGTGTTTGTGATATGTTGAAATGTGAAATTGAATTGTGCATTGGCTCCATATTTGCTATTTGTGATTGTTATGCATATGTTTAGGGGGAGCTTTTGCTTGTCAATATAAAATATGTCCATGTGCTCTATGTTTGATTATATATATTTGTGGTGTTTGTCATCAATTACCAAAAAGGGGGAGATTGAAGCATCTAGGCCCCCGGTGTTAATTTTGGTAATTAATGACAAGCACTAATTGTGGACTAACCGTTGTCTTTGAGCTATACATTTTAAGTTAGGTCCACGTCATATGTGCGCATGGATGATTATCGATGGATTAAAATTGACGGCGCAAAGCAAAGGGAAAGAAGACAGTAAAACTAGCGCTTTAATTTAGAATTGATCGAGGTGTAGGGCGATCAAATTTGCTAGTTTAATTTTAGTTTCGCCGTACTATTAAGAGGGGTAATGACCTAGCAAAGAGATGATTTTAATTGCTACATTAGGTCATTGCATTTTCATTTGTGCTCTCTTTTTCATTACACAAATTCACTGGGTTCGGCCTGACCAGGGGCGGTCAGACCGGCCACATAGTGGCGGTCTGACCGGCGTGCCCTGGCCGGTCAGACCGGCTACATAGTGGCGGTCTGACCGGCGGCACTTTCCCGGTCAGACCGGCCTCCTGGAGGCCGAGATGATGCTGCTCGGGATGGCCGATACAGAGCCGACGGAGCCGTAGTCGGTCAGACCGAGCCGATGGCGGTCTGATCGAGCCGAGGCCGGTCTGACCGGCCACCCCATGTCGGTCTGACTAGCCAGGCCGATGGGGCCCTCTGACAGGGCTACAACGGCTAGTTTTCTAGCCGTTGCAGAGTAGCACCGTTTGACCGGCCACATACCTCCGGTCAGACCGGCAGAGCACAGAGTTGGAGGATTTCGCCCCCAACGGCTAGTTTTGGTGGGTGGGAGTATAAATACTCCCCCACCAGCAGCAAGGGGGCTCTCTTGGCACCCAATTCAATTGCATACACCCCTTGCACCTCTCTCATACTCACTTGAGCTTTGTGTTCATCCATCTAGTGTTAGAGGGTTGATTAGCCAAGAGTCAAGTGCATTTGCTTCCATTGTAGAGCTAGTGTGGCACTTGATCATCTCCACGCCGGGTCATTGCTTGTTACTCTTGGAGGTTGCCGCCTCCTAGACGGCTTGTGGAGAAGTTGCCCGGTGACCTCTCCGAGAAGATTGTGGAGGAGGCCCGGTGCCGGTTTGTGAGTGGTTTGGAGTTCACCACCTTCGGAGTGAAGGAAGAACTACCCTAGTGATCGAGGCTTGGGTAGTCCTCTCCGTGGGCCGGCTCCCGCCTTGCCTACCCCTTGACGAAGGGGGCGTGCGGAGGCTTCGTGGTTGAGCGGTGGAGTTGGGCTCGCCTCAACGGGGAGTAGGAAACCGGCGAGTTTCCGAACCTCGGTGAAAAATCTCTTGTCTCCTTGTCTCATTTGATTGTCGCATTTACTTTGGTGTAATTTACTTTTCTAGAGACAAACTTGAGATCATATCACCCTAGGATTGCTAAACATTGACATAGGAGTGTGATTTACTTTCCTAGAGATATAATTGAGCCTATATTACCCTAGGTTTGCAAAACATAACTTAGTTGCTTAGTTAGAGTTGACCCTCACCAAGCCTAGCAACTTAGGTTAGTTTTGATTAGGTGTCATTTAGTTTTAAATCGCCTATTCACCCCCCCTCTAGTCGACATCTCGATCTTACACTCGGGCTCAGCATCAAACGCACCCGCGCGCTCGGGCCTCCCTACACGTGCAAGGTCCAGACGCTGCTGTTCAGCAACTACAAGAGTAAGTGTCTCCTCACTGTCCGCCACCATTTCTTAGTTTCTTAGTTTCCGACGAGTCGAGCTGACGAACACGACCTCGCCGCCTATAGGTGGTGTTGCTTCTCCGGCGGGACAGACGCTGACTTTGGTCGGGACAGGGTTGAAGGTGACACCAGTGGCACCCATGGGTTCCGGCGTCGCGCCGCTCTGTGGTCTGCTGGTGGGGATCCTCACTGGCCTCATCATCGTGGCCGTCTACGCCATATCTGCCGTGTGATCTCGTTCAGGCTCGACGATGACCCCGGCAAGCCTATCACTGTCATGAGGCGCGACATAGGAGGAGGAGGGCGATGGTGTTGGAATATAAAGTGAATTGTCCGTCTTTCCTCATCAACTTAAGCTTTTGAGTTGAACTGGTCGGCGCATGCAACTCAATATGGTATTAGTACCACGCTAGAGGCTTGAGGGGGCCTCGCGTGAGGAGGATAGATAAAGTGAATTGCCCATCTTTCCTAAGCTTTTGGGTTGAACTGGTTAGTGCATGCAACTTAATAGACAACTATGGCCAGCTTTGTCTCAATGTCTGAATTTTCCTCCTTTTCTTAACTGAAGAAACAGTTAATGTTTGACTAATCTGCAGGATGAATGGAGAATGCTTGCATACGTAGGGTATCTGTAAGACATTGATTTGGGCAATTTTGCTTGGAAGCAAAGAGTGTTTGCCGAATCATGTGAATAACCCATCCACCCAATGTCACGCCACAGCCCATCGGGCCTGCTCGCCGCCAGCACCCCCACCATCCCTACCAGGGTGCCACCGCACTCGGCCACGTTGGCGCCCAACTATCCCTTCCCATGCTGCCGTTCCTGGCTACTGCTACGACCGGCCGCCTCGCCGCGCGGGCACCCGCCCTAGGCGCGTGCGCGAGAAAGGGGAATCGAAGAAGAGCGAGAAGAGGAGAGGAGAAGAAGAAAGGAGAAAACAGAAAGAAAAGGAGAAGGAAAGAAAATAAAAGAAAAGGAAGGTGGGATCCATTGTAATTTTTTACTTTTAATTGGATGCTCATTGACATATGGGTCCCACTATTTTTTTTTTATAATCACAAGTGTCGCGTCAACGCCATGTGAGACGAGGACATAGTCAAATCAGCCACGTAGACGCCATGTCAGCTAGAACAACCATACAAACCACGTTGGGACCAAGTTTGCACTGGTTTTATGATTTGAAGGATGATTTATGTCTGGTATTAATTTCAAACTCAGCGTCAAACTGAGGGACTCAAAGTAAACTTATTAGAATCTGGAATATGCATGTGTTGACTAAAAATACAGTAAGGCCATTCCTGAATCGGCCTCAATTCCGGTCTGTCCACGTGCATAGGCCTGGATAAAATCCCAGCCCGTTTACAATGGGCCTTGTTCGTTTTGGGTGGGGTCGGGCTGGATTGAGGCCCAATCCCCGTGGATCAGCCCGGCTTGGATTAAACCCCCGGCCCACCAAAAAAATTGTGTTCGGTTAAGCCCGGCAAGGATTGGATCCAGGCCTACCCCGGCCTTTCCCCCTCATTCTGGGCCTAAAAGTGCACGAGACGGCGCAGGAGGCGAGTGCGGCGGCGGGGCGACTCAAAGGCGACGGCGACGGCGGCGGCGCTCTCCCCTCCGGCGACCGTACCCTCCGCTGGCCACCTTCTCACCGGTGAGTCTTTCTTCCTTCCCCTCTCTTCTCCCTGTCCTACCTAGGGTATGGTTCTCCAACTGCAAGGGTTCCTCCTCATTCACCGTCAAGAACAAGGCCTTGAACATGGTGTGCAATTTTGATGTAGCTAGCTATTTAATCAGGATCTAGATGACTGATGGTTCTCGTTGGAATAAGCCTTTTTGGGTTATGATGATGCTGTTTGTCGAGTTTGATGCAGTGTCTTGATTAATCTGGCCTAGGTTTGAACCATATCAGTGTCTTGATTAATATGCCGTTATGGTGCTGTTCTGTCTTGATTAAAACTTTTATTGTGCTGTTTGTCGAGTTTGATGTAGCTAGCTATTTAAGCAGTCACCAGTTAACGTGGCCTCTTCTATTTTTATCCAACAAATTAGATTAGTATGATGGTTAAAATAAATACCATAGATGCACAGCATGGTAAGCTCCTCACAGATTTAGTGTCTTTTGCTCCTTATTGTATATCTCATCTGGTTATACATCTATGAATGTGATTGATTGGAGATATCCCTAAAAACGATTGGTTGGAGCTCCCCTTAAGAAGTTTTCATCTGTTCCTAAACATTTCATGGTTGTTCACATAGGATGGTTGGAACTGAATAGTATATTAATCTTTGATAAACTTAATTTGAGCTAGCTGTTAATTAAGTAATAAATATTGCAAACCTCAAGTAATAAAATGTTGAACCTTTTCTTACCAATAAGGAAAAGTATGTGAATAGGACAGAACAGAAGTCACATTGATTTTTTGCACAAGCATTTTGATCTACATAATTGTACCTATCCAGTTAAAAGATTAGGAGGAAAATGGTAATGCATTGATACTGTGGCCCAATGAGACAATATATGGTCAATTCTTTTTAACAGCAGCCACCAGTTAATGTGGCCTCTTCTATCTGTATCCAACAAATTAGATTAGTATGATGATTAAAACTGATATACTTCATCCTAGCAACAATAGGTGCAAGTCATATAATATATAATATACCCTTGATTTGATTCCCTTGTCTTTGATTCACCAAGAACTAGCCCTACCTGAATACCAAGATTGATACTGTATGTATGATAGATATGTGTGTTTATGGTTCTAGATTTTTGAAGGGCCTATTTGGTACGGTATGTCCCCAAACCCTACAAATTCGCCCCTCTTCCGCTTGATTTTGCTCTTCCAGATCAATGCCAGAACAACCTAACAACCTGACTTGACTTTAGATAGTGAAATTCATGTATGTTCCTAACCGATTGCGCTAACGCACGATATGTGTGAAATTATTCTGCATAGTGGTCGGCCATAGCCCGCATCATGTTGCTAGCTGAACACATTCATCTGGTTGGGAAAGCAGGCTTCTCAAGGAAGAGAGTTCGTGATTGCTCGCTATAGGAAAGGTTTGGACGTTTGGTTGGGACTAGTCCCCTTGGGTACTCGTTAAGTTGTGAATATACAGTACCGATTCTGCCAGGGTATTGGTTGGTACAAACAAATGAATCTACAGCTGCGTTGAAAAAGTAGGCAAAATTACAAATTAATTTGTAAGTATAAATCACTAAGATATATTTCATGTGTACGTTCTTGTGCTGTTGACAATTTTTAGAGAAAAAGGATCACTGTTGTATTTGTGCGAAATTTCCAAACAAATAGTACAAACATATTCTCTAATTGAGTATAATTATGGTAAACAGAAAAATAACCAAGAGTACCATTGCCCATTTTCATCCACTCCTCCCTTCCAGTACTTTTCTTGAAGCTAATGTTTAGCTAAATGCCTTTTCAGGAACCTTCAGATCCTTGGTGGATCTATATAGGATTTGGAGCTATACCAAATAGGCCCTTCAACTTATCTGCGAAACTCCGAAGGCCAGTGGCAATGGCCACGGTAGTGGAGGCAGGGAGGAGGAGGCGCGCAGCGGTGGTAGTTCTAGGAGACATTGGGCGCAGCCCGCGCATGCAGTACCACTCTCTCTCCCTCGCCAACCAGGTATTGTTCCCCACGCCAAATCCATCATCTCATCATATTAGTTTTGTTTGGATTTGATTGGGAAAGCTTAGTCCCTCCAGCTAGCTGCGGGTGTATTTCAATTGTGCTGTGATGACTAATATCACTTCATGATTTTTCCACTTAATTCATCACTGCTCTAGAGAAGCCTTTGGTCCTAGGTTATATAGCATGGTAATAACAAGGGAAGGAAGGAGATGTGGTACATCCCAGTTGTGCCAGTGCACTGATGAACTAACTAAGTAGTGGTGGTCATTTGCCCCCTGAAAGTGTGAGCTGACATAGCTTCGCTTTGATTAATGCCCTCAGTTTTTTGTTCTCCCTTAAAAATGTGTTTTTTTTCTTCCTGAAAGTGGATTACATGTGCAAATATTAGTCCTGTTAGATAAGACAGACTTTGAAGTGAAGAGATGAAAATTGCCTTGCATTTACTAAGCATTTTTCCTTTAAGTGGCAAAAAGATTGGGAAACTGGAACATGCTTTATGTTGTGAACAGCCAATCCTATGTGCCAGCATATGTCCCTATGTTTTAGTTTATTAATCGTCCTTTATTTTTCTTGACAGGGTGGTATGGAAGTGGACATTGTTGCAAATGGAGGTATTGCTCTTTTCGCAGTTACAGTGTACTTTTGGATTTTACTCCAGCATTGTAACTCAAAGTTATTTATACCTAACTATACCACTAGGGCACACAGACAGGCTGAATTTCCAACAGCTTTCGACCTTCTGTTGTTGAAATTTGACCTATGTTCTGCTTTGGGTAAATGAGCAGGAAGTGACCCACATCTATTATTGAGAGAAAATCCATCGATTCACATCCACGAAATGGTACTGATTGTTAGAACTTAGAAAGCATTATGCTGTTCTCTAATTTTGCTTACTATTAATACTGTTAGGACTTAGAAAGCATTATGCTGTTCTCTAATTTTGCCTACTATCAATACTTGCGAATTGTACCTTCTAGAAATCAGTGCAGTTAACAGGAATATCAAAGATATCTGGTGCCCTGACACTGCTACTTAAAGCCACCGTCCAGTTTATCATTGATTTGGTACCTTTGTTTCAAGATTCCTCACCCTGATGTCTTCATTGTTCAGGTCAGTTATCACAAAATTGTATTGAGCTTCTTTATTTTGCAAGCATGGTTCATAATTACATGGACAATATGTATTTTTCTACAATTACTATCACTGTCAGTAGTGTGGAATTCTTTTATGATTCATCATTCATCAATCATTGTAGTAAAACCATGGTGGCAAAGTATTGCACAGCTTAATTAACAAGTCATGCTGCCTATTCATGACACCGTTTTCAATTCAACATTTCAGCTACGATAAGTGCAGCCTGTACTTAGTCAAAGTCTCATCATTTTGTAGGCCTTATTAACTGATAGATTTATATAACCTATAGATTATTCTGTTTGATACTTATACTTTATTTGTTAATTAGAAAACCTCATATGTGACTGATCGTGTCATACAATAGCAATGAACTGATTTCTTTTATTTGATCATCTCATCTTCTGCTGACAGAATCCACCCTCTGTTCCAACATTGGCTGCTGTAAAACTGGCTAGCTGGCTAAGAGGTGCTACGTTTATTGTGGATTGGCATAACTTTGGATATACACTGCTCGGGTTGTCTCATGGCAGAAGCCACATCATAGTTAAAATTTACTTCTGGTAATTCCTTGTCCTGTTTGTTTATCTGCTAGATAGCGCATACTGATCACTTGTGTTAATACAGTGGTGTGTTTTTTCCATTCTAGGTTCGAGAAGCATTTTGGACGGATGGCTGATGGTGCCTTCTGTGTTACAAAAGCAATGAAACATGAGCTTGATCAAAAATGGGGAATCAAATAAGATCAAATTTTCAGCTACCTTTCATGTTATAGGCTATTGTGCTAGCACACTACTCCCTCCGTTCCTTATCACAAGACATTTTGGGTTTGTCATAAGTCAACTTCTTCAGTTTTGACCAAGTTTGTAGAAAAAATATAGCAACATCTACAACACCAAATTAGTTTCATTAAATCCACTATTGAATATATTTTTATAGTATATTTGTTTTGTGTTAGAAATGCTACTATATTTTTCCTATAAACTATAAAGTTGGTCAAACCTGAAGAAGTTTGTCTTCGGACTAACCCAAAATGTCTTGTAATATGGAACAGAGGGAGTACTTCTTTTTTGGAGGTCGCTAGCTACAGTTTGTACTAACTTAATCGGTCGGATTTCAGTGCAAAGGTTCTTTATGATCAATCTCCTGAATTTTTCCATCCTGCTTCATTGACAGAGAAACATGAAGTGAGCATCTGTTTTCATTTCTTTCCTGATCTTTACTGTACTGCCTATTTGACCGTTCGACATGAAATAGCTGTTTAGCAGGTTGGGGAATTCCATCTGTAGTGCTATGGGCAATGATGATTGCATCTCCATTGGTATGTTCTCAACCACTCTAAATATTTCATTGCTGTAAGCGAATTTCATTTTGATATAGTTTCTAGTTTCTACTGTTTTCTCTTACCAACACAGAGAAAGAAGTGGAAGACAGGAACACTACTGTATTTACAAGCCGGATTGATGGTGAAATTTTCTTGAAGCCTAATAGACCAGCTCTTGTTGTCAGCAGCACAAGCTGGTCTGTTCTCTTGATCTGAGTGATCCTAGTTGTATCATTTTTTATACTCCGCACATGTGGTTAAAATGAAAGTAAAATTAGGAATCTTTTCCTTTGCCACATATATTCCAGGACACCAGATGAAGATTTCAGCATACTTTTGGAAGCAACACTTATGTACGATAGACGCGTTGCAGCAACTTTAGGAGAAGATGATTCAATGGATGAGAGGAAACTTTGGATTGATATGAAGAACGGGAAGCAATTTGTGTACCCAAGACTGCTATTCATTATCACGGGTCTGTGGCTTTGTCCATTATGCTAATTAGCTCCAGTAACCAGTTTTTGAGTATTGTTTTGATATCTATAAATATCAATTTTGAAGGTAAAGGACCTGATAGGAAGAAGTATGAGGAGCAAATAAAGAGGTTGAAACTGAGGCGCGTTGCCTTCCGGACCATGTGGCTTGCGTCAGAGGACTACCCTCTTTTGCTTGGTAAACTAGTTGATTGCCAAAAGATTTCCATGTTGTAGCACAAATGCTGATTCTTTGAATGATTACAGGATCGGCTGATCTAGGTGTATCATTACATACATCCTCTTCAGGGCTAGACCTACCTATGAAGGTATAACTCATAAGCATCTGTTTTGTTGGAAAATGGGCATATTTTTAATCTGCTGCTTGTAACTAAGATGATTTTGCTTTAGGTGGTTGATATGTTTGGATGTGGATTACCAGTTTGTGCTGCTTCATTCTCATGGTAACCCATGTTTCCCATATGTTTGATTTGATATGTTTTGGTTTTGACCTTTATGTTGTATGAATTAAAAGTCTCTGCTCACTTTTTTTTTCTTTTTTTTTTTTTGTTGCGGTGTGCAGCATTGACGAGCTTGTAAAAGTAAACAATAATGGACTTCTTTTCTCAACATCTTCTGAGCTTGCCGATGAACTTATGGTGATGATCACTTCTAATTATTTATTTTCATATCTTATATTCCTTTTTTTTAAAAAAATATTTGTTAAGAGTGCTGTGACTAAATTATATGGCCTGGAGAGATTTTAATTGTTGCAATCGCAAATCCATGCAGATGCTCTTTAAGGGGTTTCCAGAAGAATGCGATGACTTGAAATCCCTCAAGGTTGGTGCCTTGAATACTGGGTCATCTTCAAAATGGTCGACAGAATGGGAACGTTATGCACTGCCCTTGGTGAATCAGGTCAGATCTTGAACCTTAATGGCTATAAATATGGACAGTCACCGGAATATGCCTTACCAACTTATTTAAAAGGAAATTTGCAGGTCATAGGTTAAATTGCACCATAACATTCCACAGATTATAAGCCTTAACTTACCTTTTTCTCAATTTGCAGGTCATAGGCTGAAATGCACGATAACATTCTGACAGACAGGCAAATCATGTATTTGTTACAGCTTGCTTGAAGCCTTGAATTCTCATTCCAGAGATTGTAGGCGCACTGTGCACTTGAGTGAACATAGGGCATATGTACATTTGAAGGTTGGGGAGAGATCATATCATATTTTTGTTTGCTTACTCCAAGGCAGGATGTGTGGCAACTGGAGCTGACCCTAATTTGATCTAGGACCTGACTCGAATCTCCTGTCATTTTATTTGGTAAGCAAAAGCGAAACCCATTTCATTTTTGTAATAGAAGCTGATAACACGTTTTGTAAACAGACATGTACTTGTACTGATGTACGGTCGTATAAAAAAACAAAAACGCTAGTCCTCTCTCAAGAAAAGAAAATAAGATCCAGGAAATTGTTCTTGTTGCCTCTTTACTGCCACGCTCCAGGTCCAACACAGTGTCTGGGGAATGAATTCAAGGATGTAAAACATCAGATTCTATGTATGTTAGCCTGCAAGAACCGCTATAATATGCAATACACCACTTTCTGTCAGATGAACATGAACTAACACGCTGAATCTGTTCCTGATCCATTTGCTGCCCTCTTGTTGCTCTCTCTGGGGCGTCTGGACCGTTGGATCAATTCATCACAGGCTCCGGCAACGCCGGTTTTTCAGGATGTGTGTTCTTGTGCAGCAATGACCATATAATCTGCCATCCAGTTAAAGATCATGAGAAACATATATCAGCACAAAATCACAACATCCAATGCAGATTTCTGAACCGAATGAAAAAATATGATCTCTACTATACTACAACATTGGAGTACTACCTCACTGACACTCGCTTCAGGCAGCATCGTCTCCCTGCAGCTCGGTGCCGGTGCAGGAGATCACCGGAGGTATGAGCGCCTGCGATGCGAGAGATCAAGATATATTCAGCAACAGTTACGTAACTGAAACTCTGATGAAACGCTGGGAATTTCTGAAAGGTGAAAAACGATTGCGACTTGCTACGTCGAGACGACACTGCAGTCAGTGTGATCTGGTTTCTTCATCCCAGTTCAGAGCCTGAAACCGATTGCTGAATTATCATTTGTCATTCGATGCATAAAGTTCAAAATTTATTTTTAGCCCATCTGTCACACACTAGTACAAAACTAAAAATGATTAGAATTTGATAAAGTAGAGGACAAAGATAAAATCTAAACGTTCGGCCGGCCGGCCCGGCCACAAAAGAGTCAGCGAGGTAGCGACAAAAAACGATCAGAGCTGGGCCATGAATATAAAGACAACGTTGCAAACATGGAGGAATAAAGATTGGAAGCCACCGATCTTATTCTTATCCATGCTGCTCTGGAACTACAAGAGAGGTAGCAGCAATGGCGGCTGAGGTGGAGGAGGGGAGGACGGGTATCCCGTCTCTGCTCTCCTCCGCCGTGGGGGAGGAGACCATCGCCTCCAACATCGCCCAGGTAAAATCCCTCTTCTTTGGTTTAGAATTCGAAAGAGTTGTTTGCTACTCCCTTCGTTTTATATTTTAAGTTGCTTTGATTTTTTTATATTCTTTTTTGTTTTACAGGGTTTATAAAAAGGATAGCAATATTTCCTATACAAAACAAACATATTATCAAAATATGTTCAATGTTATATTTAATAAAATTAATTTGGTGTTATAGATGTTGCTAAATTTCTCTAAAGACTTAGTCAAACCTAAAGAAATTAGGGTAAAAAAAAGGCAAAGCAACTTATAATATAATTCAGAGCGAGTATTCAAGTTAGTTCAGTCTTTTGGGGTGTACTATTCAGGATTTGGAATCCATTTAGAGTAGGTTTAATAGTTAGCTATAAGGGAACTATAAATATAAATATAGAGAAATTTTACAGTTCTTGAGAAAGCTCATTAATGTACCTAAATTTTATGCTAAATTTTTTGGTACCTTGAGGTACTATTTTGTGTGCAAAATGTGGTACATCGAGATATCAAAAGTTGGATGGTAAAATTGCTCACCAAATTTTACACTAAAAAATATGGTACCTCCAGGTACATTTAAAGATGATAAAATTACCCATAAACATATATGGAGCATTTGCTCTCACCCAAGAGATAACTTTACACTTGCTTCAAGATAAATAAATTAAATTCACAGCGAGAAAAAAAGAAAGGAGGAAAACAATAGAACAAAACCTATAACTAATCTATTATACATTATACATGTTTACTCTGATATGAATTTATACCTATTAGTTGGCTCTCCTATTAAACTTGCTATGAGTGAAGATTTCGTTCAAGATTACCCTAGCTCGAGTTAAAAAAAATAAAAGCGTTGTAATTAATCTTGTTGTTCAGCTGATAGGCTGGACGCCATTGATTGAGATGAAGAACATCCCCAAGAAAGAAGGCATCCAAACTCGTTTGATCGGGAAGATGGAAACATACCAACCCCTGTTCTCGGTCAAGGACAGAACTGCTCTCAGGTGAGCTAATGCAGATTTACGCACTACATTTGTTCAATTATATATGCTGTTTTTTTTTCTCTTAGATCAAATCATTTTTTTTTCCAGAGGAAACTGTTTACTATATATCATCTCAGCACACAATAGATAGCTATGCAAACCATGTGGTCAACCTGAGATCTGGCATTTGCAAATTTCTTCTTTTTTTTTTCTGCAGTATGATTGAAGATGCAGAGGAGAAAGGCATCATTACTCCCGGTGTTACGACACTGATTGAACCAACCAGTGGCAATCTTGGTATCGGTTTGGTATTGGTTGCTATTCAGAAAGGCTACAGGTTTATTGCTGTAATGCCCGCTAGATATTCACCTGACAAGCAGATGCTATTGAGGTTTTTGGGTGCTGAACTGATATTAACAGGTGACAACCAGGATCTCTGCTCCTAGGAATGGTTAGAGATTAAAAACCATCAACAAGCACTTAAATACAATGCCTCAATTAGTTTTTTAACTCTGACAAATACTTTCAGTTTGAATGGAATAAATTTTATGCCATTTCTTGTGCTTATATTGTTACATATACTCCACATATACTCCTATATAGCTAAACTAATTACTAGTAGTACTCTTTCTCTTACATCTTCAGTGTTCTCTGACAAGTGTTAAATAATCTATGTTGTCATTTGCTGCAGATCCTGCAGGTGGGTACAAGGGTGCGATGGACAAAGTGGAAGATCTCATGAAGATCATGCCTAATTATCATTGTTTTAATCAAGCAACCAACCCAGCAAATCCAGAGGCACATTTCAAATGGACTGGTATTTATTTATTTATTCATGGAAATCGACACTACAATGTTTCAGAAATCATAAATGTTTTTTTATCATCTATTGTCTATCGAGGTGGTGCTTCATTTTCATCTTCTGAAAATGTCAGGACCTGAAATTTGGAAGGACACAGCCGGCAAAGTTGATTTCTTTGTAACCGCAGCTGGAACAGGAGGCACATTGTCAGGTGTAGGAAGGTACCTGAAGATCAAAAATCCATCTATAAATATAGTGTGCGTGGAACCTTCAGAAAGTGCTATAATTTCAGGTAATCCAGTGCTCTCTCTGTGTAGGGACTGTTCCAGTTTTCCAAACATAATGATTGTATTCACTGAAGTTTGTAAAATTTATTTTTTGTAAGACAAGTCTCCAAATGTGACCATTCAGCATACTCGGAATTCTGTTTTCCTACTTTTCCGATGTGCGTAAAAATACTGTTTCTTGATTGTATTCAGGTGGTTCACCAGGATCACACAAGATTCAAGGCACTGGGCCAGGTTTCATACCGAAAACTTTGGACAGGTCCATCATCGATGAAGTTGTGACCGTAAGCTCAGAGGAATCCATGGCAATGGCAAGAAGGCTTGCAAAGGAAGAGGGGCTTCTTGTTGGCATATCTTCTGGTGCAAATGTATCTGCTTGCATCAAGGTAAAAACCGATGATCTTACCAAGTCATAAAATCCTGCTTGCGTTGCGTTTCGTGATACCTGACTTGTTGAAGAATTTTACCAGATTGCAGCTAGAGAGGAGAACAAGGGTAAGATGATTGTTACGATGTTCCCGAGTGGTGGTGAAAGATACATGAGCTCTGATCTCTTTGCAGATGTAAGGGAGGAATGTGCTAATATGACCTTCTAATGTCTTGGTGCAGCTCTCCTTTGCTGTACTGCAAAGAGATTTGCTTCAGAATTCAGACCACACGCTCCATTTTGCTATGTTTTTCTTCTCCTTTCCTGTTTTGAGAACAAAAAAAATGCCATATTATTTCAGAAATCGATCCGGTAGATTATGAAATTGGAAGCTCAAGAGTGCTAATGCATCCAGGATCTTGATGTTGGGCGAGAACATCATTCCTGTGATTTTGGGCACCGAATAGTACAGAGAAAGCCATAGTGTCTTTTGGAGATCCAATACTCCTGCAGTATTGCTGGGCTGGGCAACAGCTTTACAATTCTAAGCTTGATGCATTATTGTTTTAGTTATCTCTGAGTTATTGGTATGTTGCCAGTCGGCATGTTCATTATTTTGGGCTTCAATCACTTTTGCTATTTTCTTTATAAGAATTAAATTGATTTTCCCATTATTTATTATGTATATATATAGACGTATCTCTGTATCCATGTATTTTGGAAAATGCCGTATCCCGGTATCTTCGTATCCAGATAGCATAGCACACCAGTACTTGCACACGCACCGGCCACAGTCATACTCATACGTACCCACGCCTACGTAGAAGCATCCCTATCACACATACAAATAAAGAGATTAATGGCCTGTAGTTTGTACATGCACTTTCTCA
This sequence comes from Oryza glaberrima, assembly GCF_000147395.1. Classification (NCBI taxonomy): domain Eukaryota; kingdom Viridiplantae; phylum Streptophyta; class Magnoliopsida; order Poales; family Poaceae; genus Oryza; species Oryza glaberrima. Next base: position 21,000,092 of record NC_068331.1, on the reverse strand, counting down.
CAGTCCCAAAACAAATTAAACTACTGCTGCTACTAAAAATCCTTTTTAGAAAGGAAGTCGCTGGTACCATCATATGAAGCTGTTATTGGAACAAAGTCTTGCAACGTTTCTTGTAACCGAAAAGTCATTAGCTCCTCCCAGAGTCTCAGTCTACACAGCAATTTGCATGTCCATGTGCATTGACATATATCGGTTAGGTAATTGTATTACTGTAGCGTGCAAGTCAGGACAATATTCTTCCTTCCTCCTTTATTTTCTTTCTTTTGAAACGAAGCATGAGTTAGCGATTATACTGACAAATTACTAAATACAGCAGATGACATGTGAAGTGTTGCATAATTGAGCACCAGAAAATGTTGATTTTGCATCTGTTAAGTAATCAGATGGATTCATCACCCAAGAAAAAGTATTACATGGATAATTCATACTTGTCACTTGCGCATATAATACGCCGTATATATCCTAAAACTTTGGTGCATGAACTTTGACGGAGCAAAGCTCTGACCCTCGGATCGATCCAATTGGTGCTAATCTAAACATGACACCGACAGTAAACACACCATTTGCCTAAAAAGTAGTGCAAGCAATACGTACCTCAAGAGATTGGACCATGCTTATCAAGTTGAATAAATAAATAACCTGCATTATTTCCTGTTATCATTTCTTTTTTCTTAGGACACTCCAAATCTTGTTCTAGCAACATGAGGCACCGAAATTAACTGTGGTTACCTAATAGAAGCACTAGTGATATGCTGGTGGAGTCCGGAAACACTAATGGGCGATCGATCGTCCTGGGGATCGGGTAGCGATCGCCCCCCTTCCCCCTCCCTCTCTTCACCTGGTTTCCTTTTTTGGCACCACATTACTCCTATTTTAGTAAATTTATACACCTAAAGTTTATACACCTCCAGTTTACACATTTAAAGTTTAGAGACCAAAAGTTTATAAGTCAAAAGTTTATATATCCGATTCAAATTTGAATTTAAATTTAAATATTTTTTATATATAGTATTTCTATACATCTAAAATTTATAGATCTAAAGTTTATATACCCGTTTCAAATTTGAATTTGAATTTGAATTCAAATATTTTCTATATATAGTATTTCTATACATCTAAAGTTTATACACCTAAAATTTATAGATCCAAAGTATATAAGTTAAAAGTTTACATACCCGATTCAAATTTGAATTTGAATTTAAATTTTTTATATATAGTATTTCTATACATAAATTTTTCTAACTTTTTGTTTTTTTAAAAAAAATTATGGTGTACTGTAGTAGGAAGAGAATAAGGGGAGGATGAAAGGGGAGGAGCGCTATAGGGGGTGCTGATCGTTTTTATTGATCGCTTGACCCTCCCTCCAGCGATCGATCGTGTATTAGGAGTCCCGGGTGGAGTCGTGGTGTATTGTTCTACCCACTCGGATATTACAAAATCTGCCACGGGGTAGGGGGATTTGAGTCCCTCCAGAATCCACGCTGAATCCACCTATGTTTATTTGTGTCTTATGTATAATCATGGAAAAAAATTGAGTACTTGTCACAACATGCTGAACCAATTAAGATATTATATAATTTAGGACATATATTACGTCACATATGCGAAATTGCCCTGTTCTACACCCCTCCAAAATATACTGAGAAATATGAGACTCCAAATAAATATTGATTAAACTTTTAGTTTATGATTAACATTCTATCAGGAAAAATATTGAAGGCATGGTAAATTTAAAACATATAAAATTATAAGATAAAACATGGAATGTTAAATTAATTTACACAATTATGATTTTTTGGGGGATTTTGTCAGAGTAAGAGGGTGGACTAGGAGAGAATATTTTGTTTTTTTAACCTTTTGAAATTTAGATAAAAAGATAGGGACTCGTGAAAAAAAAACTTCCGCAAGTTTGTGAGTGAAAAACTTTTAAATGTAATGAATTATAGTATAATTATATTTTAACTATACCATAATTACATTATAAACTTTATGTAACTTGTTAAGTATAAAAAATGCATGTACCTCATAGATAAGTTATATAGAAGTTACAATATAGTTACAACCACACTATAATTATACTATAGTTACCATAGTCACACTTAATTATAGTTACGTTTGAAATTTTTTTATGAAAAAACTTATGACAATTTTTTAAGTAATTCCCAACCGATAAACCCATCCAAACTTGTTTTTTATCTGAAACTTTCTTACCACACCAATTGACAAATGCCCATTCCTTTGTCCCAAAAGAGCTAGCACAAAGAAAAATGTAAAAGTTTTCCATGGGATTCTAATTAAAAAATCATCTATTTTTCTTTTGTTCAAAAGGAGCCCGAGATGTTTCTTTGCCGGTGAACAATCATGCGGGCCAAGGATTTTGCCATGCCACTCGTGGTTGCGTGTTAGGTTACTGTTCCATGCCATGCTATCACAGTTGCACTATGATAAAACCCTATACCATCTCTCATGTCATAGCCAAAATATTTATCTTTAAAGTGCTAGTGAAGTGCATCAGTTATTCTTAAACTTATATGCGGGTGTCATTTATATCAATGAGCTCTAAAAATAAACTTTTGGATTTTCCGAACTTGTTTTGGATGTCATATAGGTCTAAACCGGTGCCAACCCGACATGCCAGTTTGGTTTCTACGTGTTAGTGGGACTCATATATCAGTCATGTAGAATAAATAAAAACATATTTTCTCACTCCCCTCTATCTCTTCCGACGCAGCTGGACGAGCGGTTCCTCCCCACAGAAGGCGCAGGCGGCATCCCTAGCCTATGTAGCTCTGACCGTGCCGAAGCCATCACAGACAATGATAGTGCTGCCACCACCCGCAGTGACTGTCACAACCGCGTCGCCATTGAGGCATTCAGCGTCAGTGCATCCTCTTCAACGCACAAGAAAAGGTCACCTTCCCACCGACACCAAGCCCATCTCTGGGCAAGTGTGAGCTGTGCGACCGCACCAAAAATTAGGGGCACAAAAATTATGTATTTCAATTTAAATCAATACGTCCCGATATATTTATGATCTCTTGATTCTATTTTTTCAAATATTTCACTTTCTCCTACTCCACTGAATTGGCAAGCCTAAATGAGTTATTTTCTTCTCAACTACATCAAAGAACTGTTCTTCGTATAGTTCTTTGATGTAGGAATTACATTTCTTTCTGATCAGGAAGAAGACATCTCTGAAGAAGAGCTAAAAGATGTCATCTTTTCCATGTCGGCTGAGAAATACCCTGGCCCCCTGACGGTTTTATTGGAAGTTTCTAAAAAAAAGCTTGGGAAATAATCAATGCTGATCTCTTAAGGCCAATTCAATCTTTCATGTCGGTAAACACCCGACAACTGAATGAACTTAATATCGCCCACATTTGCCTCATCCCAAAGAAGGGCAACCCATCTAAAGCAGATAACTACATGCCAATCAGTCTGATGCATAGTTTTTGCCAAAATAATTACCAAAATTCTGGCAAATAGACTTGCCCCTAGACTTAATGAGATGGTATCCCAAAACCAGAGTGCATTCATTCGGGGCAGGGCCATCCATGACAACTTCCTTCATGTGCAAAATCTAGTGAAATGTCTCCATCGAAGTAAGAATCCCTCCCTGTTCATCAAAGTAGACATCCCAAAGGCTTTTGACACGGTGAATTGGCCCTATCTTCTTGAAGTATTATAAAGCTTTAGGTTTTGCATCAAATGGAGAAACTGGACCACCAACTTGTTGGGAACCTCCTCTTCAAGGGTTCTCCTAAATGGTATGCCAGGCTGTGACATAATCCACGCTAGAGGGCTCAGACAAGGTGATCCTCTCTCTCCAATGCTTTTCAATGGAACCTCTACATCGAATCTTAAAAGCTGCCGAAGAGGTCTCCATCCTAACCCCCTTTACGGGTCGCAGTGTAAGATCGATATTCAAATGCTCTCTCTACGCGGACGATGTAGCCCTCTTTGTCAGGCCGATCAGAGAGGAACTTCTTTCTTTCCAAAAAATTCTTGGCTTCTTCGCCCAAGTAACTGGTTTGCAAACAAACATTCAAAAAACTGAGGTTTTCCCCATTACCTGTAAAGGTCTCGACTTGATCCTGTCCGCCTTTCCTGGGAAGCAAGGAACTTTTCCCTGCAAATACCTAGGCCTCCCTCTCCACTTCAAAAAGTTGCAAAAGGTGGATTTCATCCCGTTAATTGATAAATGTGGTTCAAGACTCCCTGACTGGAAAGGGCGTATTTTTACCTCGACGGGTCAGGAAACTTTGGTCAAATCGGTTCTATCTTCGCTACCAATTTACCACCTAACGGTGATTCAAACACCTAAATGGGTCTTAAAGCAAAGAGATTTGCTCCGGTCTAACAAAAAATATCTCAAGTTACCGGTACCTTACGGTACCAAATCATTTTTGATCGTTGGATG